>NC_140949.1:123717042-124172042 GCF_014529385.1 Adiantum capillus-veneris
AGTACTCGAAAAATATTTTTTTCCAAAAACTTGGCAAACCTACATATTTGAAACAACAGAGGTAAATTGACAAAATGTGAAGGTTTTTACACCAAATTACACTAACCCTAGGATTTTTTCGAGCACTACTACCCACCAATTCTTTCTCCAAGTCCAAGTTGACGGCTAAAGGGGGAGGGAATTCCGGTTCCCCCCCTGACACATGGCAGCACGAGGTTCATCTGGAAAACACAAAGACGGGATAAGCACAAAGAGAGAGAGAGAGAGGGGAGAGAGAGAGCAGACTCGGTAGAGGCGGCCAGGCAGTGCTAAGAGAGAGAGAGAGAGAGAGAGAGAGAGAGAGAGAGAGAGAGAGAGAGAGAGAGAGAGAGAGAGAGAGAGAGGCAACAGACTCAGAGGCGGCTCCTTTTCCTTGAATTTGCCAAGAGGAAATTTTAGAAACTTAGGTTTATTTTTTGGGTTTTTACACTATTTTACTCTATTTTGGGGTGGAATTTCTCCTTTTCCCCCTTGCCTTGAACCGGCAGTTTTGAAATTGAAAACGGCATGACATTAAGGTGAGACAAATTTTTCTCAAACACTGGTTGTAGGCCAGTAGGCTCCAAGTCCAAGTTGACGGCTAAAGGGGGAGGGAATTCCGGTTCCCCCCCTGACACATGGCAGCACGAGGTTCATTTGGCAAACACAAAGACGGGCTGAGCGCGAAGAGAGAGAGTGTTCGGAGTCTTTAGTCATGTCCTGCATTTGCTTGACATACTCGTTGACTTGCCAGATCACTTCATTGTTCGATTGCCAATCTTCATTTCTTGCTAGCTGCCTTGAGGTCTCTGTAGTCTCTTGTGTATATTTTGGCTGCGTCATGGCGGCTGGTTGTTGTTTCCCTTGAGGTTGTGACTGGTCTTCTTCCATTGTGTCATCCTGAGGCTTCGTGGATGCCTCGGCCTTTTCTTGCTGTGTTGAGGTAGAAGGTGTTTCCTCTTGTTCTCTTGTTTGCTCAAACTTTGTGTTGTCCTCTTGTTCAGAACTCGGCCTGTTTGCAAATTCAGTTGCTTCTCTTTGTTCAGGCTCTGTCTCCTTGGTGGGCTCAGGTTCTGTGGCTTTACTTGCTGTTGATGGTGGTGGGCTCGGCATGGGGTGATCATGCTCTGATGAAATAGGTGAAGAAGGTCGGGGAGACACACCACCTTGATCATGTTGTGCTTATCCTTATGTATAAGTTGCTTCCTCTGCTTGCTTTTGCTGCTCCACCGCCTCTTTAGCTTTCACAGAGAGGGGTTATTTGGGGCATGTAATGGGGAAAGGAAGGGCAAGCTCAGGTACAAGGGGATGAATGCCAATACGAAGCTGGGTGTTTGCTGCGAATGAAGGCTTGAGCATACATCAAGAATCTATCAAGTTGATGATTGGTTGGAAGATGAGCGACAGTTATTCATCATGTGTCGGTGCTAAAGCTCATGTGGACACCTTTACTTTGGGTTTTTTCTATTTTTGAGTGATCATTTAGGGTGACCATGTGTTGTACATATTTTATCATATTTAGTAGATTCAGTGTTGACGGTGGTGGGCTCGGCATGGGGTGATCATGCTCTGATGAAATAGGTGAAGAAGGTCGGGGAGACACACCACCTTGATCATGTTGTGCTTCTCCTTATGCAGTTGCTTCCTCTGCTTGCTTTTGCTGCTACGCCGCCTCTTTAGCTTTCACAGAGAGGGGTTATTTGGGGCATGTAATGGGGAAAGGAAGGGCAAGCTCAGGTACAAGGGGATGAATGCCAATGCGAAGCTGGGTGTTTGCTGCAAATGAAGGCTTGAGCATACATCAAGAATCTATCAAGTTGATGATTGGTTGGAAGATGAGCGACAATTATTCATCATGTGTCGGTGCCAAAGCTCATGTGGACACCTTTACTTTGGGTTTTTTTCTATTTTTGAGTGATCATTTAGGGTGACCATGTGTTGTACATATTTTATCATATTTAGTAGATTCAGTGTTTTCTTGGGCATTTCTTGCCATTTTTCTCTCTATTTTTGGTCCTCTCTCTCATATCTCTTCACAACTAGAGGCTCGATGCCTTGCTGATCACCCTTGAAGAGCCGTGCACTCCAACTTGTGGCCCCAAGATAGTGCAAAAAAGTGTGGTTCTCTTTTCTATTCTTGGAAACCCAATCTCATCCACCCAATTCATGCAATCCATCCTATATCTCCCAGTTGGGTTCCATTTGATTATCACGGTGTCGTGTGACAACAATTATGGGACCTTTTATGCATGAATTATTCCCATGCATAAGGGCCACCATGTATGGGCATCCGCCTATGAAAACGGAAAAGCCAATGACAATACTACCATGACAACCATGGCATCACCGCCGATGCCACACACTAAATCAACAACATTGCGCATGCCCCATAGAGCCCGCTCATGGGGGAGGTGAAGTGGCCAGCATAGCCGGTGTGAGGGAGCTCACCAAGGGAACCTCTTCTCAAGTGCTACCCACAATGGGCCAATGCTTTAGTGTATGTACCTAGTGAGGCTTGTCTATGGATTATCATGTGGCCTAATACACACCACAAAATGAAACCCTTGGTGAACCCATCCCCCCTTTAAGTCCAAAACCTCCCAAAAAATGTGATACATACATGGTATCTTGCATAGTACTTAAGCCATAGCCCCATTCTCTATCAAATTTAGAGTTTCTTTACATACTTGTAATAGTCAATACACATGGTACCCTCTTGCATTTTATTCATAGAATATTAGGCACCATCATTGACATCATCATTGGGATTGCTAACGGTACAATCATGTGCGGACACAGTAGTATAGCATTGTACCGATTGACTAAATTTTCAATCATGTGATCTTGGAAGCTAACCCTAGTCTACAACACATAAAGTATCTATACACACCAATGTGCTGGTGGTTTTGAGAGGTACATGTTGACCTTCTTGTTAGCTCAACCACACCTACTCTTGGAATTACACACTTGGAACACTATGCCTACTCTTTCCTACTTGTGCAATGCTCAAACCACCAAATTATCAATGATCCTTTATCAATGACAAATGAAGTGATATAGCTACTCCATACATGCACCAACAAATCTATATGCATGCACTAATGACCAAGCAAGCATTCCGCCTATTTAATCCTATTATTACACACAACCTAGGGTACCATCAATTACTCAAGAAGCACCACACAATGATTATTAAATAATTCAAATGATTAAGAAAACTTGATTAGCTACTACTTCAAATACACTTGCACAAAATAAAAGAGAGAAGAGAAGCATTGGTTCTACTCAAAAATCTCAACCATCATGCATAAAGGAGCATGTGGGAGCAAAAGAATACAAGAGAGTTACTCCTTGGAGTGGACGAGGAAGTAATATTGATATGACTAACTCTCCAACTTTGGAACCCTCAAAATGAAAAAAAAGTGACCATTTATCATAATGAAACTAAAAAAATGGAGCTCACATTTGATGTTAGCAGCAAGCTAACACGGACACCAAGGATACCATTTTTTGGAGATCTCATTGTAAAAACACTTATTATTTTGATAAATCAGGAATATTGTAACTCCTATTTTTTATCAAATAAACCTTGTAATTGATGAGCCGAAGCTACAAGTTTCTAGATTGTATCAACATGTCATTGCCTATCTTTAGTTAGAGCTCCCAGATAATTAGTTTTGACCACCAAAAACCTTGGTTAAGGTATAAAAGCCAATTTTTGTAAGTTATTTGTAAGTTTTGGATAATGAAATACATAGTGTGAGCTAATGGTGCTCACTTCTCTCCTTCTCGTGCTTCCTACTCCCTCCCTGTTGTCACATTGCAGTCGCGTTTGTTGCATTGCAACCGCAGGTAAGAGCTCTACGCATTGACGTAAACACATCACAGTATTTCGTAGATTTTGGCGTCGTCGATCCGCGGCCTAATTTCATCATAAGTAGGAATTTACACTTTAAAATAAAAAACTAAACGTAGGTGGGGTATTGGGATAGCATTGCTAAGCATTTAGATGCATTCTGGGTCGGAAACAACTAGGTCAAAAATCCACTACTGCCTGTTAATAATTGCGATTTTGGCACTTGACCTAAAGTGGGGTTTAAGACCATAAGCATGTGTGCTTAGGTCTTATAAACATGTCCTAGAAGTTTCGTAACATTTGGATATCATTTGATGCTGAAACGGATGTGAGTTGTTTACCGATGAGCGATCGTCTTTTGGTGATTTCAGTCACTTGAGTGTAGCTTAAGTTAGATGCGAGTTGTTAGTTGTTTTTCGAGAGATTGACAACCTCTTGTAGTCTCTATACACTATTCAAGTAAGCTTTGTCCCATGGATTGACAATTTAATCATGGTTCTCGCTTAAACTGCAATAAGATAGGATAGCGAGGCTAGACACGCGTCCCACATTTGGCGCTGCTGCTGCCGAGGATCGAAGAGACCTAAACTAAGAAAAAATACGAGCATCTTCTGAAGTTATCCTTTAACTTCCTCTAAGATCTCCTAGAGTAAAAACTTTATTTTAAAAATCACATAGCCTAAGATTGTCGTCTTTTGCTGTGTAGAGTAACTTGGAAGTAGTTGTACTTGTCAAGTGTCTTTAGGATTGTAGGATTGTAGAACTAGATTAGGATTTTGAGAATGATTGATAGACGAGACAAGTTTTAAGATCAACGCTCAAAAAACCATAAAAAACAAGAAAATGAGTGTTTGTGGACACTTTCCACAACCCCATTGCATAAGAACCTAGGAGTAGGGTAAGTAGGATCCGAGGTGGATTTCAGAACATTGCTCTCTCCGAAAGAATCATTGTGAGTTGTATTTGAAGTTGCAAAATTTCAGGTCTACGGCTAGAAATAGCAAAAAAAGACTCCAAACCACTCAATCCGAGTGGAGAGTAAGCTTAAAAATTGTCTAAACCAGTGGATAAACTCAAGGACACTTTGAGGTAAAAATTTCAAGAGTTGGCCAAAACTCAGATTATTTACTTTTTCTTGACATTTTAGGCCAAAAGTTTTGACTTGATTCATAGGCTTAAAATAACTCATAAAAGGACTGTCCTTGAAAAAAGTGCAAAAATTGGTTCATTTCAAGCTTGAAGCTAATAATCGCGATTATTAACTTTCAGCTCATATTTGACCAAGGTTCATACCATTGACTCATTGCATGTGTATAAACAACTTTTGTAAAGGCACAAAAGATTTGGATCACCAAACTGGCAAAAAACTGGGTAAAAACTAAAGTCTGTACTGACTTTGTGAAACTTGAATGTAAATTGGGGAAAAATTTATCCAAACTTGATGAAATTTGATTCATAGGCTTATATTGATGTGATAAACATGTGTACATGCTCAGTTGACCAAAAAGATACAAAAAGTTGCCAGTTGTAAATAATCATGATTATTGTCCCATTTTTCAACTTTTTTGACCAAGTTGGCATACCACTAGCTTTACCATGTTGTAATAAGCCCACAACCCAAATTTGGTAAGGTTTGGATCTTTGGATTGAAAATTGTGACCAAATTTGCAAAGTTAGTCTGCGACAGAAAATTGATGATCATTTGACTAAAGCTTGTCCAAACTTGATGAAACTTGGCTAGAGACCTTAAGTTGAAGTGCTTAACATATCTGTGTCAAGGTTGGGACAAAAAATTGCAAAAATATAGCTGGAGTAAATAATCGTAATTATTTACATCTGCTTCAAAAATTGACAATTTTGCAAATTTGAGCATACCACAAGGTCAAGCATATCAAGTACAAATCAATTTTGGTGAAATTTGCATCACAAAAGTGAGACTTAAGCCAGATTCTTAAAATCAGAGTCTGCGGACAAAAAAACAATTGATAAACTTGAACAGATTTTGTCCAAACTTGTTGAAATTTGTCCAGGGACCTTAACAGGTTGTATACTCGGCAAACCAAGCCATGTGTAAAAAACTGAGAAAAGTAAATAATCACGATTATTTACTACTGCTACACAGAGCCACCATTTTTGACTTTTGAACTTGTACAGTGTTAGACCAACATAACACAAAGCCACCGGGCAATTTTGGGTTCAATCGGATCCAAATTGATACATGTTCACTTAGTTTCCAGGTTGCAGATTAATTCTTTGATTTTTGCCGAAGTCCAGTTTGAAATTGCAACGGTTGACTCAATTAGCTTGATTTGCAGTGATACACGTAGACCAATCACAACAGCTAGCAAAAACTATACCGTCTTTATAGAAGAATAGCTAACTTGATCAAATTTGTACAGGAATCAGGTTGCAGATGAGGAATCGGTAGCTTGACAGAAAGTGAAATCCAGTCAAGTGGAAGAAATTGACAACAAGTCAATCCAAAGGTAAGTACTCTATCTAGGGCTGCACAAGTCTTTATGAACCTTAGATTTGGTCGTGTATAGGAAATCAGGACATATTTGAAGAAGCCTCCAATAGAGTATCCACTAAAGTGTTAAGAGGATTGCAACACCTCTTACGAGTACGTGTTCACAGAAATGTAGAGAGAGAGAAGCACAACATTAGGGAGAGAGAGAGAATAAGAATACATAAGATTCCATAGCCTTTGATTTATGAGAAAGCCCGATGATGCGTACAAAGGAAACCCTTCCTTATATAGAAATAATGAGCACCCTTTCATATCCCCATAACCCTTCCAGATTATGCCTCTTGAGATCCCCTCCTTCTAAGGGCTTATTCCCACATGAAGGTACATGAAGACATGCCGGACACTCCCAATGTGATTAATGCGGTCATATGTAGCTATGTGCGGTCCGGGCACATACACTTGGCACGCACGGTGGATTGTGCGAACCCACAAGTGACCCTTGATTAGAAGTCAAGTGAAATTTGTTTTTACAAATCTTTTTAGGCATAGCCAAGGTAGAGAACCTCAAGTACAAGAAGTATGAAACAATTGATACATTTCCAACAACAGGTTATGTCTTTTCTGCAGCATATTGGCAACCGCAACACTTTTGGCCGTCCCTTCATGAATTTGATGCCCGGGTCATAGACGCTCCATTCGCTCTTTGTCAATATGTCCCTATGCCGCATCAACCTTCATCTCTTGGACATCACCAATCTTGGTACAATTAAATTTGATGCCCGGTCATAGACGCTCCATTCGCTCTTTGTCAATATGTCCCTATGCCGCATCAACCTTCATCTCTTGGACATCACCAATCTTGGTACAACTAAATTTCTTGCACAATGAAGAGCAAGCACAACAATCTCCCCGCCGCTTCATTGTTGCTCGCACTTGGAGTATTTCCACAATCTGGATGCAGAAAAGATCTACCCTTGGAACACCGCACAACGCAGCTCATTTGAGTATTGAACACCACATCAAACCTCGCATCCGACTGCTAACTCAAATATACTTGTTGTGATGACTTTTCTTGAGTTTCTGAAACTTGCGTACACTGGCGTGCTGCACTGCAGTGTGCATGGCAAGAAACCCTGCAAGGCGCATCTCTTGATTGGTTCCCTCTGAGCTTCGAGAATTGTGATGCTAGAATGATTGTCGAGACCACACTCTGGCACTCTGGCTCTTTGCTCCTGGATCCACCATCTCCATCTAGGCCGCAACCCGAACTCGGAGCCAATTTTCGTTCTTGGACCCGCACTGCATTCGAAACTTTCTTAATTCCGCACAACACTACTTTATGAGAGAGATTGCCTGAACTGGTTCATATTCCGTACTACGAACTGGATTGTACATTTCCATGTGAAACAATCCTTATGGAAGAAGTAAAAAGTCATTTAAAAGGTTCAAAAAAGATAAATTGCCTGCATATTGCTAGCACACAAAGTCCCAAAACTCTGGATGCAAATCACTGATGAATTCCTCACACTTCTATAACCTTTTGCGGTACCCCCTTTGGCTGTTCCCATTGAAAGATATCTCTGGAGAACAGATCGTTTCCCGACATTAGGAGGCCCAACCAGCAGAATGCGCGACCAGTCTTCTCTGCTTAACTCCCGACCCGTTCGGCTCTACAATCTTGCATCCACTGCTCGTGTCTCATCTCACCAGCTCCTGCAGGAATCGACCACATCTTCTTCATCCCCTCTACATGCCCACACTTTCTCCCTCTTGGAAGCCCCTGCAAAACCCAATCAACTCCTTTCACTCACCTCGGGCAGCAATCAGGCAAGTCACAACCCCTCTTCCCTTCCTGGTGCAACCCACTCGCACAACACCCTTCTTGCTTCCTTTTCTCAGGGTGCACATCTCGCTCCTCCTCTGCCCGCTCTGGCCATGGCTGCCTTCTTCTCACCTTTGTTCACACATCGTCCAAAGCCCAAAGAACAGACCCAAAATCGGATGCTACACCGCCAACATGTATTGCCCCTTTCTTTCCCAATTAACTATCTCCTTTTTGTTCAATAGCCACAGCCGCCTGGAGCTATTCTGATTATTGACCAAAGCTTTCCTCATGATGGTTGCACCGCCCAATGTTTCATCTACCCTCGGCCCATCTTCTCTGTGTCATCCTCTTGAGGAGGCGCAAGATCTGACGCAGGCTACTCCAGCACGCCATCACTGATTCCTTCATTTCTCTTGATGCAGATGATCCGTTCTCTTCTTCTTTATTGACCAGTCGATGCACCCGCTCCCGCACCTCCTTCATCAGCAAAGGGGAGCCGCTCCATGCGTGGTTGCCAAGTGTTAAGAGGATTGCAACACCTCTTACGAGTATGTGCTCACAGAAATGTAGAGAGAGAGAAGCACATCATTAGAGAGAGGGAGAGAATAAGAATACATCAGATTCCATAGCCTTTGATTTATGAGAAAGCCCGATGATGCGTACAAAGGAAACCCTTCCTTATATAGAAATAATGAGCACCCTTTCATATCCCCGTAACCCTTCCAGATTATGCCTCTTGAGATCCCCTCCTTCTAAAGGCTTATTCCCACATGAAGGTACATGAAGACATGCCGGACACTCCCAATGTGATTAATGCGGTCATATGCATCTATGTGCGGTCCGGGCACATACATAAAGAAAGCGTGAATCAAGGAAATTCCTTGCACACTATCCTTGAAGAAGTCTTAGACACTCTTCAGATTCAACCTCTGAAATGTCTTCCTATTCGGCTCACTCGAAAATCGGAACGACAATGCGCTACAAGCATATACTCTCTTTTTATAAGACTAATCGCCATGGAGCTCAGGTTTACCTGGATCTTAACAAAGAGTATGCTATTCACATTGACGACCATGGTATTGAGTTGAACGAAGAAATCAGGGCAAACAAACAAGGAAAAATGTACATGGACAGAAACGGAACTCATTATTTACAAGTCGAAAACCCTGACGTGATAGACAAATGGGGGCTAGAAGTAAACAAAAGAAGGACCACCAACTTTAGAATTTGAGGGATACGAGCAAGTAGATTTGAAGCCTTTGAAACGGCTTAGTACATATAATCCTAGGATCGGAGTCTATTGTTGGGAGGATAGAAATGTAAAGTATCTTCTATGGACTCTGCATGTCAAATCAGGACAATTGACGGCCATGAAGATCATCTATATCTTCAAGATCAAGGATAAGGGATCAACAGACCTACCAACCTACCTGTTTAGGGATTGTTATAACAACAAATTTGTTATGGTGACTCCTGAGGAGGTAGAACAAACCAAATACCAAGGGTATTCCAGAAGGGATTGGATATGGGGCCAAGGACCAGAAACAATTCTAAGAGATGAACACCGTGAAGATTATCTGAGAGTGATGTTAAGAAACCAGAAACCACCTCACCACGCAGAGAACCAGGTGACACTAAGGCTACATGAGTCACTATTTTCAACAAATTGTTTTGATGGACTCGGAACACGACCAACTGCCAGAAGACCGGGAGTTGAACCAAACAGACTTGTCAGACTAGCTGATTTCCAGAAATGGGTCAGAAAATACAGTGGATCAGGGGATCCATACGACCACTTAGCAAGCTTTAAGCAAGTGTTAAGAGCAGAATGTATATTTGATTTCCATACTCAATTCGAGGGGTTTGGAATGACATTAGAAGGAAAAGCATTGACATGGTTCCAAAACATTCCACCAAGGTCAATCATGGACTTAAACACTTAGCGCAAGGATTTGTAGCTGCTTGTTCCAAAACGGGGATCAAACACAATACGGTAGCTCAAATCTACAGCTTTAAACAGAAACACGGTGATTCTGTTAGGGATTGTGCAACTCAAATGAAACAATACTAATTGCTAGATGCCCAGAGCTAGAGATACCTGCAGCAGAAGAAAGACTAGTATCATTGTTTCTAGAGGCACCACTTTCAGCCATAGAAGACATGCTTAAAAGGATGAATGACATGATGAATAACATGCAGAAAGCACCTATGAGGGAACCAGGGCAAGGGATACCTCAACAGGGCCAACCAATTAGACCGCATAAATGGTGTGCAATTGAGGATAAATGAACCAACCATGAGACGAATGAGTGCTAATTTCCGGCCAAAGTATGATGGGAATGTTCAGTACGTGCCCATGAGGCCACAAGGACAACCCATGTAAAAATACCAGCTTAACATGACACCAGCTCAAAGACCACCGATGGGTATGAAAAGACCTCAACCTGTGTTGGGTCAACAACCTCCATATCCAGGACATAATACAATGCCTGTAAAGTACATGCATCCCAAGGGAGTCATAGATGAACAAGCACTTGTGCCTGTTACAATAATGGTAGAAGGAGATTGGTATAATTCACATCCACAACAAGAACCTGTGACTTGTGCTCCACCAGAGCTCGTACAAATGTATTATGTAGCGAATCAAGGTGTTAGACCTCCTATGGTAAGTAAGACCCATGATTAAGCCAAGAACGGGGAACTGTCACAACTGTGGTGCAGATGATCATTGGAAAAATGAATGCCCAGAGCGTGACAAGAACCTCAAGCCAATTGAAGCTTATTGCATATAATGTTGCAAAAAGGGTGGACACTTTTCAAAAGATTGTCCTAAAAATCCTTTAAACAAGGGTAAAATAGTAGTAAATGTAGTCCAAGTGATACCTAGTAGCTCATCTAAGAGTGGACCGATTGTTCCAATCAAGGTAATCACTAGAGCCCAGGCTAAGAAAAAGAAACACAACTTCTCTGATGATTCAGAGAATACAACAATTCTCTCTCAAAGGATCAAAAGAAGCAAAGCAAAAGATATGAGATGAGAAAACAAAAACAACGGGCTGAAATTGAGGAGAAAGCAAAAAAGCTATTCCAAGAAAAGGTAAAAGAACCTGAAAGTGAAATCAAAGAAACAACCGTGAAATCTGGAGGATCAATTTTGGTTGATAAAATTTTTGAGCCTATTAATGCAGCCTTGGAAGCCTACCAAGCAGGACTTAAAGCATGCCAAAACATGGAAAACAAATGGAAAGACTATCCTTCTCCAGACATGGAAGCAGCTAAGCTTGAAGCTTATCAAAATTTGGTAAGAATCACACAAGAAATGCTGGAAAAAACAAAAACCCAAGATCAAAAGTATGGCAAAACCTGAGGAGCTTGTGGTAAGAAACAATCAAGAAAAATCCAAAGTGGTGGTAGAACCCCACATTGAACCAAAAGAGCCAGAACTTAGAGTGCCGGACAACGAAGATGCCTTAGACGGAATTCCATTCGTGGAGGAAGACTGGCCACGACACTTATGGAAAAAAGTTCAAGAGATCAATGATGGGAGCCTAACTCTAAAGTCAGCTCCTACAAAGGAAGTTTGGTTGGACAACCTACCTCCTGATATGGACATGGATGTACAATCCTTGTATAGGGATTGCGGATCTGAAGCTTCAGGAATGTCAAAACCATTGACCTTGACAACATTACCCTCTTACTTGGGAGATAACGAAGATGAGTCCATAGTGTGTAAGACCACTCAAGTAAAAAGAGCAAAACAGACCCTAGAAGTAGACAATATTCATTCAATCATGTCTACACCCATCCAATACACTCTTACTTTGGGAGAACTGTTAAATATCATACCATATTTATGGAATGACCTACAGAAAACCCTAGAGAAGGTGGGGATAATGGGGCTCATCGTAAATTTTTTGAAAAGATTGAAACACGAAATGGATAACAAAGAGATTCAATCTGTACCAATGAACAAAGTCAGAGAATACTATGAAGGGGAAGAAGGAAATACCACCCTTCCAGTGAACTATAATGACATTGCAATACTAGATAGTGCAGCAGGCATAGCCATAGCCACAAAAACAATATGGGAATCCTGGGGACAACCAGCCATTAGACAAACTCGAATGAAATTGCAATAGACTAATGGACATATTGAAAAACCCTTAGGACTGCTAGAAAAGGTGATAGTTAATTCCTGTGGGATTGAATATCAACACACTTTTGCCACAGTAGACTTTGGGAAGAAACCCAATTATGAAATCATATTGGGAAGACCTTTCATGCGACAGGTACAGCTCGTCCAAGTTTGGGGAAACAACTATCTATACTTGAAGCAAGTGGGATCTATAACAAGGGTTAATCTAAAAGATCACACTTATAGAGATGTCTTGAAAACGCCCATACAAGAGTTTAATTCAGCCTCTTCGGCTTAAAGTAAGCTTCCATCTTGGTTAAACAAAGAGACTCCTATTTGGATGTGCGGAGCTTCAGAAAATGGAAGCTTAAAAAGAGAAGAATGTATCTTAGAAATGGATTGCACAGACGAAGCCTATGTACCTGAACCCTTTCCAGAACATTTGTTTGAGCCATTTGAGTGGACTCAAATTTTAGCGACAATGGATGTATGTGTGAATACGTCTATACCTACATCAGTTTTGCAATGAGGATGGCTACGACATAATTCCCATCCAAATGATTTCAACCCTTCACATTGAAGATGAAATTGAGGAACCCAAGGACTTGATGAAAGGTCAACAAGTCTTTTTAGACCTCTACTATGATGCAACAGATGAGTTAGATGAACACGCCGCTACCTCAAAAGATTCGGGGTCAGAAAAAAAACATGTGGGAGCTAAGCTACTCTTGAAAGGAGGGGAGGAAAAGTTTTTTGACTTTCCTAACCAGAAATCGAGAAGACAAAAATGGTATAAACGAAAAAGAGACACCAGAAACGTAAAAACAAGACCTATGCCATCAGTCTCCAGTAGAACACAATTCTTGATGCAGAGAGATGCACATGATTGTGTTAAGGAAAAAATCAATGGCAGATATCCTTCAAACAAAAATCCAGAAATGTCAAGAACATTGAGGAAAACAAGGAAGGATACTCAAGCAAAGCCAAAAAAACAGGACAAGGAGCTAACCATGACACAAATTGAGTGGAAAAAGAAATATCAAGAGTTGAAAAAAGCTATAAAGGAGATATATACAACCGAAATGGAAACTATAGAGTGGGATGGTAAAGATGTAATGAGTGTTCCATCCCATTGCAAAAAATATACTCTCCAAGACAAAAAAATAATAGGAGAACAACCCGTTAGAGAAGTACAAAAACAAGGTGAGTCCTACGAAGGGCCTGAGAACGCAAAAAGATAGACTTGGCTGAACCAGGGGAAGAACCTAGGCCTGCTACCTTGCAAATGACCTAACAGAAGATACAAAAGAGCTTTTACTAAGCTTACTAAAAGAATACCGAGATATCTTTGTTTGGTCTTATAAGGATCTCAAGGGTGTTGATCCAGAAATCTGTCAACATACCATACCTATGAGAGATGATGCGAAACCAAGTAGACAAAGGCCATACACATATAATGAAACATTTGCCAGGAAGATCAAAGAAGAGATTGAAAAACTAAAGGAAGCCGAATTTATTTATGAAACTGAACACATAGATTGGGTGCCTCCAATTGTGGTAGTACCCAAAGAAGAATGGAAAATTACGAGTGTGTGTCAATCTCAAAAAAGTGAATGCAGCTACCATTAGAGACAACTTTCCCCTTCCAATCATGGAGCATGTGTTAGAACGAGTTGAAGGAAAAGAAGCTTACAACTTCTTAGATGGCTTTTCGGGATACAATCAACTTTTGGTTGACCCAAAAGATCAGCATAACACCGCTTTTGCAACAGAATGGGGTATTTTTTCCTATCGGGTTATCGTCAATGGTGGGCTATCCTTTGTGGCAAACCACAAATCTCCAAAGACAAGGAGAACTCTACGAGGTTCCATCATGAAGCAATTCCTTTCAAGCGACGCCAAAGATAAAGCGCTCACCGAATGATGCAGTTTAAAGTTACTCTCCAATGAGTCTTTCCACAAATACGTAGACAAGTTTTGGGATCTACATCTCAAAGCTATAGTCTTTTAAAGGATAGAGTTTGTCGAGAAAAAGCAATAGTTTTGTGCGGGATTACCTGAAGAAATTGCCGAGTATGTCAACTCTCAACGGCTTGGTTCTATCACCAAAGTCATCCACCACACTATGGTTGCATCCGAACTAGGAAGAGGATGAGGTCTAGGAGGGCCTCTTTATTTTCCATGAGATTATGGAGGTGATTAACATTTTGATGAATAGGTGCATGCCATGTGTTTAAGAATGAACAGGTGTGTAAGAGAGCTGTAAGAATGGTCAAAGGATGCACTTTTTTCCCAAAAAAAGAGGGGGGACAACTTTATGATTTTTGAACTTCCATAACTCCTACATATGATCTCCAATTTGAGCGGAGATTATAGATCTATAATCTACATGCCGACCTCTTTTTGTAGATGTGTTACATTATATAGTTTTGCCCGTTAGATTTTGAATTTCATTTTGGGGGGAAAATTTGAATTCAAATAAACTAGTTGTTTTACCTGTTTGAATTCAAAAACCGTCCTTTGATTTCTTCCTTAATACTAGAGCTTTGACTCCCTTAAACTACCAAATAAAGAGGCCCTCCTAGACCCGATTCTCTTTCTAATTCTAGTATTACTTTCCAACAAGGGGCTAAAAGGAATGCCAAACCCATGGAAAACAAAGATCGAAATGATGAAAAGGGAAAGAACAATGCTCAAAGTTCTTCCTGAGGTAATTCCAACAACAACAACTAGAACAACAACAACAAAACCAAGGAGAAAGGAGTTTACAAAGGTAAAAAAAAACTCTCTTGAAGAGCTAGAGGCTTTTTGCAAAGATCACAAATGCTTTGTGGGGAGCAAGGACATGGCTATCGTTCTTGCCCCAAAAGAAATGCTCGCAATGAGACTCCTAGAGCTTCCACAATTGAAGCTCTAAAAGAGGATACTGCAAAGGATCATCCCTTTCATATACTTGGGGGAAGGTGAGGGAGCATGATGCCTTCATCCTATTTGATCATGGCTCTACTGACAACTTCATATCAACGGAGTTGGCCACAAATCTGGGCATACAAACTTTCAATATGGGAGATACTCTACGTGTCGATGGATCTTTCAAGGGACAGTAAGCCTCCGTTACTCCCTTGATTGGGAAGTTGAGGCTTCATGTCCAAATCTATGTCGACAAAGAATAATTTCTCATCTCTCCTCTCCAACATGAGGATGTTATCCTAGGGACACCATGGTTCAACCGCATGGCTGCCAACATGAAGTTCCCTGAAAGGAGAATCTACTTCACCTACAGGGAAAAGAGCATGTATATAGATGCTAACAAGTCCGGTCGTACTATACCACTTGTAAATTCACCTCCTTTTGATAAGTCAATGAAAAGCTTGGTTTCCTCGTACATAATTTTGGTCAACCAATCATTGAAGACCCGCCCAAGATCGAAGATCAAGAAGGGGTGCTTCAGCCCGAATCGATTCTTCGACATGAAGAAAAGGTACTAAGACATGGTAAGATTATCTGACAGTATCTTATTAAGTTCAAAAGTTATCCTTTTGAAGATGATAGACAAATGCAAGGAATAGAGCTTAAGGATAGTATGAACCTTGTCAATGCTTACAATGCTACATTAGAGTAAGAAAATGTAAATAGTTTTAAATGAAAAATGTTTTTTTCTTATAAGACTAGTTCTTATTGTGCACAAATTTAAGTAGTATGCATACTTATAATCATGTTTGTGAAGACGACATCTCTCAAACACCAAAGACAATATGTCACTCTACTTTGGGAGTATTATATGGACTCAAGAGCACACAGGCTTGTGGCAGCTAAGTCTCCCGAGCCCCAAATGAATTAGTCATCCATTTTGGAATGATATCGTAGGGTAAAAAGGGATTCCCTACCCGCTAAGAAACATAGAATAATAACTAAGGCTTTATCTCCTCTACCTCGTAGTCAAGGACAACTATGATTTCAAGAGAGAGGTAATTTTATAAAATTTAATATATCTAACTAACCCAAATGATCTATTCATATTAAACTTATCATTTTATTATGGGAGAATAAACGAGAAAAAGAGTTAGAATATAGGCACGTACTTATGGATCTATCTCAGCACGGGACCAAAGTCAATGGGTCTAAATGGGAGATGGTTTATCAAAGAGAAATGCTAGCTAATGGAGCTTGAAAGACCCTAGGGTTAGCTTCATGAAATACCTCCAAAGGTTAGTGTTAAAAGTTCTTAGACCTAGGACCTTAGGCAAGCTAGGGCTGAGATTGAGGTGGGAACCTGACCCAAGTTTGAGGTGCTTGTCGTGCTTGCTCACTAAGGTGCTCGAGGTGCTTGTTGTGCTGGATGATTAAGGTGCTTGTCATGTTTTATGACTAAGGTGCTTGAGGGGCTTCATGACTAAGGTTCTCAAGGGGTGAGGTGTTCCAAAGTCAACATGGATCCCTATACAAGAGGGGGGCGAGCCCTGCAAGTAGGGGCAAGAGAGAGCACACACACAGACTCACTCAAGGTAAGCCAATTCCAAAGAGGAAACAAGGACACATGTCAAGCCCCCCCCCCCCCCCCCCATGTTGCCCTCATAAGGTGCCTAAAGCCTATTGGTTGACCTCTAAAGGGGTCCAATGAGAATTTAGTTTATTTAAATAATTATCTAGGCGTTATCAAGCCCTCTCTCTCAAAGGGGTAAGGAGGAAACTTGTCCAAATGCTACCCTTTTTGCTTGATATGCACTAAGCATGTGATTGGCTAGGCTTGCAGGGGTCCAATCAAATTCAATGATGAACTGCAAGGAGGGGTCGACCAAGGCAAGCTGGGGGTGTGCTTGGGGGTATAATCTCTCTCACACACACTCACATGCTTCGAGACATCAACACTCTTGGATATGGAATGAAAATCCAACCAAGAACCATGGTTCAATGCTATGCTTGCCATCTACTTCATCTCCATTATTATGCTACTATGCTACGCTAGGCTCTATGAGTAATGGTATGTTCTTCTTCCTCTTCCCTACCCTCATTCCATGCTAGCTCTCTCCACCTTTGAAGGTGTTTGAGGTCTTGGGACTGAGTCCGGAGACAAGTTGATTCTTTCATTTAGCTAAGTTATGGGCATAATTGTGGTGCATGAATTTCTTTATCTTCATTGCACCATCAAGGTCTCAAGGAACAAAAAGCTTGTATTGTACCAAGCCTCTCTTTATGGGAGAAACTATAATACAAAGGCCTTTTTGAGGGGAGATGGGCTCCACATAAATCCAGTCCTCAAATGTTGTCAAGTTCTCTATTTCTCTCTCTTGCATAGTATTGTTCATGCCAAGCTAATTAAGTATAATGTTTATGTTGCTACCTCTAATCAATTTCTCTCTATATTTTCTCAAAGTATTCTCATAAAAATGCTCACTACATCTCTCTAAATTTTGCTATTCTCAATGTTCATAGTCCAATACCATTACATAATTTTAAAGTAAATCTATCTACTCTATTCTTTATGGAATTCTTAAGCTCTTAGCCATGCCACACGTCAAAGATTAGAGCACCTCTTGAACATATGCATGCACGTAGTCGATTTATGGAAGCAGATCTTGGAGAAGATGACGCAATTTTGTGGCCCTCCTAGAGAGAGAGAGAGAGAGAGAGAGAGAGAGAGAGAGAGAGAGAGAGAGAGAGAGTTTCTCCCGACATCCAGCTACAAACATGGTAGCACATGCTAGTCGCAACATGGAGAGAGAGAGAGAGAGAGGGAGAGAGGGAGTTGCTCGACATCATCTGCAAACATGGAAGCACACACGAATCAAAGCATGTGTGTGTGTGTTGGGGGGGACAAGAAAACACACAAAGAGACATGCGTGGCATAGAGCTGGATTGTAAAGAGCAATAGCTCGGGTGGGAACCATTTAAACACCGGGTGCTCTCCCTCGTGAGCTTGGCCAGTGCTCACTTGGGCGATCCATCGTGTGTGAGTCAAGCAAGAAATCCTAGGGGTGGGCACTGGGTATTTATTGGTGTCGAGAGTGGCAGGGCTGGTCATCATACTGTGGGCTACCTTATTTGGTGGCTTGGTAGCATGTAGTAGGCTGAGTGGCATGTCATCATGCTGGCTCCTTTGTTTACCCATGAGATGAAGCTCTTCACTTAGCTAGCTTGAATATGTAGCCAAATTGCATCGCCAGTTGAGTAGAAAGAGAGAGAGAGAGAGAGAGAGAGAGAGAGAGAGAGAGATAGTTCTATTATTGTCCTCGGAGGTCAAATATGACCTATGGGACCAAATGAACATGTCACATGTTGGGAGTGGAGGTCATAAGTGACTTCGATGCTAAAAAATGACTGAAATGAGCGTCACAATAGAGAGTCCACATCGTGGTTGAGAGAGGAAAGGTATGTAGGGAGAGCTCATGGCTGAATATATGGGAAAAAGAGGACCTAATGTGGTCAAAAGCTGAGCACTCAAGTAGTGTGTGGTACTCACTCTCTCGCACTTGACAAGGGCATAAGGTGCAAAGTCGATGAGACTCCTCGCCAGTGCCCCGACGTCTTGTCTCACAACGTAGAGAATGGGAGCTAAGATGACTGGAGTCAATGGTGCGGATCGCACTCAATGGGATGGGCTCAAGGATGTAGGGATGGGTTCGGTTACTGCGTTCGCAGAAGAAGAGAGATTTGCAGTTTGGGGCAATGTGTGTGGTGTAATGGCTGAAGCGAGAACCTCCGGATTTCTCCCAAGCCGTGATACAATGGCGTTGTAAGAAGGCCTCATTAACTTGGGAGTTGATCGATGCATCCTTGACCAAGTCACATGTATCCCATCTTCCAAACCATTTCTTGATGTCAAGCATCCACCCCGAACTTAGTATTTTGCTCTTGCATGTTTTGGACCTTTTGACTTGCTTCATATGTGATTCTAGGAAGTGGATACAAAGGGCTATGTTGTGTGTGTGTGTGTGTGAGTGTGTATGTATGTGTGCGTGTGCGTGTGTGTGTGTATGTGTGTGTGTGTGTGTGTGTGTGAGAGAGAGAGAGAGAGAGAGAGAGAGAGAGAGGAGAGGGAGATAGAGAGAGAGAGAGAGAGAGAGAGAGAGAGAGAGAGAGAGAGGAGAGGGAGATAGAGAGAGAATTTCATTAACGCGTATGTGGGTGTGACGGGTCGTGTGTGTATGTGGAGAGAGAGAGAGAGAGAGAGAGAGAGAGAGAGAGAGAGAGAGAGAGAGAGAGAGAGAGAGAGAGAGAGAGAGCTAGGTACATCCATGTTTTGTTCCTTTGCCATTTCCAAAGATGGAGATGCGTGTCTTCCATGAGAGAGGCTAATTGTGTGTGCACTGTCTAATTTTTTATTTCACATGAAAATCTTGGCTACATTCAGAGCTTGCAGACAAGAAAATCGACAAAATTTTACAAGTTTTAGTGTGAACATTGGCAAATGCTTCAAATTTGGACCAAATAATTGAAAGAGTTTCAAGCATTTCCTTATTTGAAAAATGCTTTTGGCAAGCATTGGGAGTACTCGATGTAGCAACAACATCACAAAAAAGCTGGTAGTCAACAATGATAAGTACAAAAGAGGTACGCCTTTAACCTATTGGATTAAGTCTTCAAGGAAGTCAATTGCTAGCATCACCGCAAGTGTGGCACAACACTTATCTCCTTAAGAGCCCCTTGAGAGACTGTACCTTTCAGCTATCAATCAATTGATTTATTATTTTTATAGATTCATACCTAGTTCAACTATTTTGTAATGGTTTTTCTTTATTTTTGAAGGTGCTTATATACTTCACACCTCTCCTCTCTCCCATCACACTTGGGCAACGTCTCCTTTGGCACACCAAAAAACTAGGGATATGCTATTGAGAGACCCTTATTTACATGCCGAGAATGTCATTAAAGCCAAGTAGAATGCCCACACCCAACAGAACACCAAAAAAGAAAAGAGTAAAGGCTAGAGTGAGAGGGGTTGGAGCGACATAATAACACTATGGACAAACTTTACTCACAAAAGTTAAATATTTCACCAAATACCAAAATTGAAGCAAAGAAGAAAGAGCCTTGGAGAGGCTAAATATAAGTCCATGGACATCGCTAGAGAGAGATTCGAGAGACAGGGAAGGGTTGAAGCTTTGTTTCACCAAAAGCTTTGGGAGGAGTATCTCGAACCAATGTATTGAGGGTTGTAAAAGGTTGGAAACACCATTCTCAAAACTTCGTGCTACACCTCCTTGTGTTTTGAACTCTTCGCACCTCCCATGGAACCTGCTAAAGGCTCTTTTAGTATACCTACAACAACAATAGCATGCATTTTCCAATACCATTATAGATAAAAAATCCCTATTCATACCTCAACTTCAACTTTATGTTCTACCACATAATTTTCTATCTAGAGTAGATCATTGTAGAGATGATCACCTCTTAGGATCTAAAAATTAAAGCCACCCAGAAAACATAAAGGCCAAGGATGATGACACTCCACTGTTCAAGAATCTTAGGCCTTTTGCCTCCTCTTTCTTTTTATAATCACAGTTCAACATCCTAACTTTTGCACAAGTAGACACATAGTTCTATTGCATGGCCAAGACAAAGAGAGATGGGAATTCTTCTCTTTCGTAAAAACAATCAAAGAGACCCTATAGGTCTATCAACAACAAGTCCTTAAGTCAAGACATGTATCTCAAAAGAAAATTGAGAGAACCAATCTATCGCACTTAGTTGAGAGAGAGAGAGATATCATATTGTCTCTTCAAATATCAAATATGACCTATGGAGCCAAATGAACGATATCACATACATTTTTGAGCTAATCAGAGACTCTCAAAACTTGCAAGGATATATTGTGCATAAACCAAGGAGCTCAGTGCACTAATGCCTTATCTCACACGAAAGAGAGTGAGAGATGAGCGATATTGTTTCCATGATGTGGATTACAAATAAGGGGATATGTTCAAGCATGTATGAGAGAGAGAGAGAGAGAGAGAGAGAGAGAGATTCCATACAACAATAAGGGAAAAAAGAAGAAGAGGAGGATTTTTTAATGTCAAAAGAGCAATCCAAAGAGACCTCAAAGCTTGAGGAGATAAGATGTGAACTCAAAACGGTGATACTCAATGTGGATATTAAAAAAGTGCATACTCTACTTGGATACCAAAAAGGTAGGTTTTCTCTTAGCCACCACTGAAACATGTGGGTCACATACTAGTACTTTATATGAAGTAGCTTAAATTTTTCAAGGAAGGAGAGACCCTCCATGAGTCATATTCTACTTCATTTCAAAGAGAACCTTTAAAAACATTTAATTGAAAATGCAAAAGTGAAGTGTAAGTACTAGGATGGTAGAAAATGAAAAGAAGTTTGAGAGAGAGTCTTGGCAGTGGAAAGTCAAAAAAACCTCACTACTGTATCTAAATTTATAATACTTAAACCTATAGTTTTTGGGAGGTCATTTCACTCTTACCCTCAATTTTAAGGCTGACCAATAACTTTGTTTTTAAAAAAAATCATTTGAAGGTTGGCTTTCCTTTACATTTTGAAGGCCATAAAGATTTTTCCTCCATGTGTTGCTCAATGAACGTCCCTGAGTAGGTTTGCACGGGCCTTCTACGTCTCCTAGGTTTGCACTGACCTTCTATGTTGTAAATGATCTTTGACCTCGACGCTCAAAGTTCAAAATCTAGATGCACATATTCATGTATGTGTGTGTGTGTGTGTGTGTGTGTGTGAGAGAGAGAGAGAGAGAGAGAGAGAGAGAGAGAGAGAGAGAGATTTTATTATCATCCTCGGAGGTCAAATATGACCTATGGGACCAAAGTTACATGTGATGTAGTATGTGTATGGCTGATGAGTGACTCTCGATGCTCCAAAATTGTAGTGATGAGAGTCGCAATGGAGAGCCCACACTTTGGCTGGGAGAGGAAGGTGTGTAGGTCTAAGTTATGGCTGAAAATGTGAGAGAAGCAAGTTCGGATGTGATCAAAAGCTGAGCACTCTAGTAGTGTGTGGTACTCAGACTCTCAAACTTGCAGTGAGCATAATGTGCACAATCGATTTGACTCTTCTCCATTGCCCCAACGCCCTATCTCGCATCGAAGGAAATGGGAGCTAAGCCGAATTGCTGCGATAGTGCGTATCGCGGACAACGGAATAGGCTCAAGCATGTAAGTGTGAGTACGGTTTCCTCTCTCAGCGAAGAACATGGTTTTGTAGTTGGGGGCAATATAGGTGGTGTAATGTATGAAGCGTGACCCACCGGATTTCTCTCAAGCCGTAATACATTGGCGTTGTAGAAAAGCTTCATTCACTTGAGAGTCAATTGAAGCATCATGTAGCAAGTGTAATGCATCCCATCTCCCAAACCACTTCTTTATGTCTTGCATACATCCCGTGCTCAAGATCTTGCTTTTATTCGTCTTTTGAACTTTTTTGCTTGCTTCCCATGCAATTGTAGGAAGTCGATGTGAGGGGTTTTGACACATCTTTATCATGTACTCCACAACCCTTTCCATGCCCATAACCTCAATTGGAAGAGATCCCGACTCAAGAAGTAGGAGCATATATGGTGTTTGTGTCTTAACTTGGAGAAAGTTTGTAAGAAAACGCTTTTGGACATTCTCAAACTCTTTCCAAGTAGACTTTGAGATGCTCCCGCCCCACACTTCAACTCCATAAAGAAGAACCGGTGTCACCAATGCATCAAAAAGATACTTCTTGAGAACCCAACACTTGATGTTTCCCGCATTACACATGTTCTCAAATGCATAATATGCTCTCTTTCCCGCTTCCAAACGACGCATAGCACATTCATGCCACTTGTGATTGGATGGAACCTCAAGGCCAAGGTACTTAAAGCTCTCAACAACTTCAAGTGTCTCGTTGTTGTACACAATGCATGGCTTCTCCTTATGGTTGGTTTTCACAAGCATAACCTTTGTTTTGGATTCATTTACAATCAACCCACTATGCAAGCAAAAGTTCTCAAGGAAAACCATAAGCTTTTGTGCATCTTCTAAAGTGTGTGCTAGAAGCACTACATCATCCGCATACAACAAAATAATGATTACCGCATTGCAAATAGTGACCTCTTCAATGCCTTCTTCTTGCATAAAGTCAAGTACCATTTGTTCCAATTGATCGATGCATAGACCAAAGAGAGTTGGTGACAATGGACATCCTTGTTTAACCCCAATAGTGCTTACAAAAATTTCTGAAATTTCTCTTCCCATGCGCAATTGACAAATCACCTTCTCATAGATTCGAGAAACCGCAAGCATAAACTCACTTGGCACTTGGAGTTCTTCCATCCTTCTCCACAAATTGTTACGTGGAATCATATCAAAGGCTTTCTTAAAGTCCACAAAACAACAATACAATCACTTGCCTTTCAACCGACTTTCCTCCATGAGAACACGAAGAGTGACAAGATGATCAATGGTGCTATGGCATCGACGAAAACCCGCTTGTCCCTTTGCACGCTTGTCATTCTCTTCAGCCCAATCACTCAATTTCATCTCCATTATGCACCCAAACAACTTTGCCATAAGAGACCCAATCATTATAGTCCGGTTGTTGCTTACATTATTTATATCCCCTCCTTTATACAAAAGCTTAACCCAATTAGTACTCCAATCATAAGGCATACCATGTTGAAGTGCAAGGTTGAACATATCACACATCCACTCATGGGTAAAATCTCCCATCCATTTGATCATCTCCGGCTTGATACCTTGAAGATCTCCCGCTTTGCGAGTGGCCAACTTTTCAAGCCCACCGCATACATCCTCAATAGTAAAAAAAGACGGCATACATGGGAGTGAACCATAAAATGGCATTTTTTCAGTATTTGCTTGCTCATATAATTGCATACAATGTGTGTACATATCCACTAGACTCAAGTTACCAAAATTCTCAACCCGCTTGCCTCTCAAGTTTCTCCAAAATCTTCCACATGTATGTGCCTTTTCTTGGACTTGAAATTCTTGTTGCTTTACTTCCCATCTTCTTCTCTTCTTTTGAATCAATGCCTTGTATGTATGCAAATGACTTTGATAGTTGTCTTTGTCCATAGTTGCATCAAGCTTTATCAAGGACTTTCGAGCATCTTGACATTCTTTATCAAACCACCTTTTGCGTGATCTATCTTTGTTGATACCATGGAGATGCTTTATGGCAAAGCATTCTTCCGCACAAGAATAAATAGATTTCTTGAAAGCTTCCCATTTAGTTTCCAATGGTGCATCACATTGAAGCTTTGTCATCCATAATTTTTGCTCAACCATTTCAATGTACATTGGTGCCCGTTTGAAATCCATACATAGTGATAACTTCTCTTTCCTTTGGCTGAGATTATCATGCTTAGTTGCTTGTCCACATGAAAGGTCAATACATAAGGTGCGATGGTCGGATTCCGGGGTCCATTGACCAAATATAAAACTCTTTATGCGATACATGATGGCTTCAGAGAGTAGCATATAGTCAATCACACTATCCCCATTATGTCTCCTACATGTAAATCCATTGGTTCCACTCCACAAAGATACACCATTGGCAATGAGCATACCCGTGCTATTACACATGTGTAAAAGTAACTTTCCATAGTGATCCGGCTCTTTCTCATCCATTGAAGTACGATCATACAAGTGAACTTCCTCCAACTCCCTTGAAATGTATGGCATATCAAATTGTTGAGTATCATGTTGCAATGTTTTTGTGCGAGCATTCATATCCCCAAATACAATAACATCACCTTCACCTTTGAAATAAGCAATGTCCTCTTTCAAATCAGAAAATGGTTGATCTCTATCCATGCAAGCATAAAAGGGAGAATCATGATGAGGAATGTAGAAACCGGCTACAAAAATGGGTGCTCTTTTTGGTGTCATAATTTTCAGCCATACATAACGTTTGTATTTGTCATCTTTCACAATTGATACAAAATCTTCCAATCCTTTCTTAACCATACATGCTAACCCTCCTTGTCCTCTTCGTTGCTTGAGATTCTTTGACCACATCAATGAATGTACATTGTAATCCTCCAAGCCGTTAATCCTTTGTGTATCATGCTCCCAAGTTTCAACACGAAGTACAATATCGGCTTTGCTTGTTAGTTCATCAATGCCAACCCCCGCATTCCATGGGTATCCATTACAATTCCAAAAGCATATTTTCAATTGTAACTCGGTCTCATAGGTCACGCATCCCTATTTGCTTGAGAGACTTGCCTCCTCCTTGGGCACATTTTCTTCATGAGAGATCTCCTTGTTTTTATTATTCTTTTCCTCATATGCCTTGCGACGCATATTTTGTTGCTTAATAGTGCGATCTTCACATACAAAACATTTTGTATCCCTCAAATAGATCCAACTATTTTCAAGGATAATCTTTCGCTTGGTCTCATCCGGCATGGTGCATACAATTGGCCGTTCTCCCGAGCGAGGAGCTCCTTGCTTCCCCACTCTATGTGCTCCATAGACCATAACTCCAGACATGCCAAAGTGGGTTTTGAAGAAATCTTCAATAACAATGGCAAGAGAAGGAGGTGTCTCTAACTTCTCTTCGGGAATTCCACGAATAACAATGTTCTTGGAACGTCGCTCCCGTTCCTTCAACTCCTCCACATCCACATTCTCAACATTCTTTGTTTGAGCCATAGCTTGCATGAGTGAGGAATTAGAAACCACATTGCTACCACATACATCAGCCCAAGACTTGTTTGTGCATACATTTTTCATGTTGCATACATCCCGGCTCATAGTGTCAAATTTCTCCTCTTTCAATACATGGTCATGCTCTACTTTGCTCATCCGCTCCTTCAAAGCATTCAAGTCCACAAGAGAGCGTTTACATTCCTTGACTTCCTCTTCAAGTTGCATCAAACGTGTTGTTTGCATCTCAAGTGTCCTCTTGAGCTTCTCATTCTCAACCACAAGTACCCTTAGTGTGCCATTCTCCATTGCAAGTGCTCGTAAGTCTTCGCCTTGTTTGTTTACGGTCTCTTGCAATGATACCAAGTACACCATGATCATGGTTTCCGATGTCGTTGGTTGGGTGGTTGTGTTGTTATCTCCACACTTAGGAGATTTTGGATCATTTTACACAATGGTTGTGGACCTTGTTGAAGAAGAAGGACCCTTGCGAGTGCCGGAAGACATTGTATGTAAAATAGGAAATGAGAATCAATTTTGTTGAAC
The DNA here is from genome assembly GCF_014529385.1 of Adiantum capillus-veneris. Classification (NCBI taxonomy): domain Eukaryota; kingdom Viridiplantae; phylum Streptophyta; class Polypodiopsida; order Polypodiales; family Pteridaceae; genus Adiantum; species Adiantum capillus-veneris. The sequence continues at coordinate 123,743,506 of NC_140949.1, forward strand.
CTGTTCACTTCGGAAATGCTGCTACAGAAACGCCTTCCATAACTCTGAAAATTTCTGTTTTTACATCAATGCGTAGAGGACTTCGTGCTCTTCGATTGAGGCTATAGATCACCCAAATCGGAGTTCGGATGAAGAAGTTATGATCAAAAGAGTGGACTGCTGTCTACTAGGTCAAAAAACGACTGCGTTTTTTGAGAGAGAGAGAGAGAGAGAGAGAGAGAGAGAGAGAGGTCTATGTTGTAAATGATCTTTGACCTCGACACTTGAAGTTCAAAATCTAGATGCACGTATTTATGTATGTGTGTGTGTGTGTGTGTGTGTGTGAGAGAGAGAGAGAGAGAGAGAGAGAGAGAGAGAGAACACTAAGCTCTTCTAAGCTAGAGAGAGGGTGAGAGGGCTCTCACATCGATAGAGGGGAGGGAGAATAAGAATTAGTTTTACAATCAACAATCGACAAAGGGACAATTGACGAAATCTACAATCAAGAATCAAAAATAAAAAATCGATATCAACATCTACAAAATTGAGAGTTGAAGCAATTTGGAAAGTTCAATCCAACAAATCCAAAGCAGAAGATGTGCAAGCCCAAGGTAGTAGCAGACCCTAACAAACGGCAAAGGTGGATGATGGGAGACAAGTTCGACAATTCTCGGCTATTTTTGAAGGTTTTTACGCTAGATTTCTTTGAGCTTTGTCACTGCTCTTGCCTTTGAGTTGACTTGGAATTCAAAGGTGAATCTCAAAACTTTTAAGTGGGATTGCACTAAATCCAAGTTTTCTTGAGCGTTTAAAAGCAAATTAGAATTTTTGAGGCAAATCTCAAAATTTTGTAACGGGGGTTACACTTTGCTATATACTGGGTCTAACTGGACTTTCATTAATTAATTAAACCGATAGATTCGATTCCTCACTTTGGACAAAGTAAGCCACTCCCCTTTGACGCAGTTCCTGCGTGGAGCAACTGGCTCTTTCCCTCATTGGGCTTGTTCAGCTGAAGCCGCTTTCCATTCGTGCCAGGGAGCTGAGGAGCCCATCACGATGAGATCCTGCCCGTCGGGTAATTCTATCCTCCCAAACCCCTGCACTTTAGCTCTCTGCATGTGCCGCTCCCATCGCTCCTGTTGCTCACTCGATCAACAGTTCTTTGTGTCCTAGTCCTGTTCGCCAGACAGCTGCAATCACACCTTTAAAACCACTGCCTATCGCCCGTTTCATGGCCTACATCATGGGTCACTCACGGAGCTTAGCAGTAGAGCCTTACTCTGCTTTGCAAAAGGCACTCAGGTCCACTTGCATGGCTTGATACTTGCCTACATGCAGCAACCTCAATACATGCAGACTGCCTAATGCAGGCACCGCTAAAAAAATCCCCATGCTGCTTGGCTCGTCACAATGACGGATGGCACCTCTCTCCTCTCTCTCTCTCTCTGTCTCTCTCTCCTACACGCGCCCTTCTCTCTATCAGTGCATCTATCTCACTCAGTCTTTTTTTTATTGCACCAGCTGTCGATCGAGTGCCCTTTGCTTCCACCGTCTGGAATACCCAAAGACAGGAAAATTGTAGCTTTTCATAAGAAGGCTAGTTGGTTAAGCACGCTTCGGAGATGGATTGCTTATTTAATTTGAACACTCCAACCAAAATACAGACAAGAGTATTTTAGAGGTGCTTGGGGTATTTTCACAAATTAGAGGGGTATTCTAGTAAGTTTCCTTTCCACTTTAGCGCGAGAAGGTGAGACCATTCTCTTACATGCCATGTCCAACTTTGCCTTTCCTTTTGCATTTTCCTAATCTTTTCACTCCAAGTCTCAAGGCATCACCCAAGATACGGCTTCAAACAAATAAAAAAAAGATTGAGGGGCCATACTGGAATTGGGAATTGAGACATGTTGTTTTCTCTTTAAAACTTAGAGAACTTGAGCATGAGAAATTTTAGAGGCAACTTGATTATATTTGAAGGCTTTTACACTTAATTTTCTTTTTGTTGCCATACACACAATTGTGACTTGAGAGAATTTATATTAACCTGATAAGAATACAATTGCCCTCAAGCACTATATGTGCCTTGAGAGTGGGGCTAGGGTTCCACAAGAGACTTCCACACACGGTGTTACTATACTTTATACGTTTTCTCACCATCAAATCTATAATTTAGAGATAAATTTCAAAGTTTGCAAGTTTGAGGATTTTTCAAGCATTTGGTTATACCATATCTTTTTTCAAACATTTTAGAGAAAAATTTACTATATTTGAAGGTTTTTGCACTAAACTTTCTTGCACTTTGTAGATTCTCTAAATATTAATTTATGTTCTCTAACCTTTGTAGTCTTTTGAAAAAAAATTCTCTTGAGGGTTGATTTGAATCAACTAAAAAAGAATACATGCAAGCCTTGGCATATCCTTTGTATAGGGGTCTCGAACGAGTACAAAATATGCATACTTTGACCCAAAACATACCTCAAACATTTTTGCAAGTACACTATATTTATATCAAGAACCTATCTTCTTCTTCTCAGCAAGCCGCTTTCTCCTGCTTGATAAAAGCCATTTGCAATTAGAGATAAAACTCAAAAAATTTATATGGGATTATATTAAACCTAAGTTTTTTCCTCCAATTTTTTTGTGGATGTCCTAACATTCAAATTAAATCTTACAAGTGTGTGGTCCATCCTATATGTATGTATAAATATAAATAAATAAATAAATTTTAAAAATAAATAAATAAATAAATATATATATAGAGAGAGAGAGCCTTTTCTTGGCACCCAATCCACTCTCTTTCTTTCTTTGCTTTGGTCTCCTCACCCCCCCCCCCCCCCCCCCCCCCCCCCCCCCCCCCCCCCCCCCCCCTCCAAGCCCTTTCCTTATGCAACATGGCAAGGGCCTCCAAAGTGCATTAGATATAGTTGAGTAAATATGTAGGTGGGATTATACTAAACCTAGGTTTTTATTAAGCACTCGGTATACTACAGATTTTTGCTACTATTTTTTAGTCCATTATCTATACTCTTTATAATGGAGTTTGAAAAATTAGAGGAAGGAGAGTGCCTCCACGTGTTGTTTTTTGGTTGGTTTGCATGACCTGTTGGATCAACACCAAAATTGAGTTGTTGGGTCATCGTCCTTACCATAGACACATTAAAGAGCATTTGAAAATTGAGCGAAGTAGTTTAGATTCTATGCAATTTTTTTTAATGACCTACAATAGTCAAAATTGTATGCCTGATAACCTATTGTCAGCCTATGTGTGTGTGTGTGTGTGTGTGAGAGAGAGAGAGAGAGAGAGAGAGAGAGAGAGAGAGAGAGAGAGCTCTGTCACTAGCAAGTAGACAGAGAAAGAGAAAGAGTGAGGTGGGTCATCGGGACCAAAACCAAGACCTTGATCATGATAGAGTATCAATGATCATGTAACTCTAGGCAAACAAGGGACAAGCACTGTCCATTGGTGGGGAGTGCTTGGTAGTATAAAATTGGTGCTCAAGGCAATAGGTGTGCATGGGTTTGCTTGAGACATTAAGAGTTTGGTCTGGTAGCAAGAGAGTAAAGAGCTAATGGCTTAGGTGGGAGCAGTTGTAGCCACAACTCGGGCTCTATGTGTGTGTGTGTGTGTGTGTGTGTGTGTGTGTGTGTGTGTGTGTGAGAGAGAGAGAGAGAGAGAGAGAGAGAGAGAGAGAGAGAGAGGAGCCCATTCCATTGTCCAAACGTAGGGGACGCATTCTTCTCCATGCTCTCTCTCAACCCCCAATCAACAGGGATGGCACTTCCGTGTACATTAGAGCACTGTGGGGGCCTACATACTGAGAGATATTTAGCTGTAGGTTATTATAGCGATGTATTAATTAAAGCAAAAAGTTAAATTGGGTCCTTTTTTGCAATGGTGAATAAAACAACACCCTAATTAGGGATGCAAGGATGTAAATCATCTTAGCATTGGATGCATTTGGGCTTCTTCTATGGCTAATAGTATTGTTTTAGCTTCTAGGAGCGACTGCCGCCGACTACTCTAGCTTCACATATTTGGAGAAGCTATAGATGTTTTACATCTATCCCAAGGCATGTGTGTATGTGTGTGTGTGTGTGTGAGAGAGAGTGAGAGAGAGAGAGGGAGAGAGAGGAAAAACATCATTTTAAACGACATAAGAACAATCCAAAATGGGACACTAGTGTGTGTGTGTGTGTGTGTGTGTGTGTGTGTGTGTGTGTGAGAGAGAGAGAGAGAGAGAGAGAGAGATTTGTTATCTTGCAAGAGTGATTCCAAGGACTACACTTTCATTCTCCTCACACATGGACCCACAGATACACACACACACACACCTATCTATGCGTGACTCTGTGTGTGTGTGAAGGGGAGAGAGGGGAGAGAGAGAGAAGACATCCAAGTGTGATACTTTGGTTGACTTAAAAAAAAACCTTAGAAAACTTCTAATCTAACCTACAAAAGTGAACCTACAAGGAGATTTAAAATGCAAATGTGAATGGTAACTATCCATAAATGAAAATCTTTTTGGCAACTAAAAGTCAAAAGACATTCTTCTTTACATAAAGTAAATTTAGTAGTTCAACTATAAAGTAAATATAGAAGTTTTAGTACACATAACCAAAAAAAGGATAATTTTGGTGCAAATTTTGTTATTTAATAAAAAATTGATTTTTGAAGATGTATTTGGCTTTGTCTTTTCAAGGGGCTTTTTTTTGAGACCAATATTGATATATTTTTAAAAACAATTGTGCAAAAATTATTGACCATTAGGCTCTTGTGCTATTGTTCGTCCTCTCCCAATTTTTCAACTATTGTATTGAGTGCAGGTATGTACGTGCACGCACATGATAAAGACACTAACAAAAACTCAAACATTCGGTATTCTTCTAGGGGGGGGGGGGGGGGGGGGGGGGGGGGGCTTGCTCGCTTACGACAAAGCTGGGCTATCCACATGCTAGCTCTAGATGCGCATGCGGCACGCGCGCACACACACACGTGTAGAGAGAGAGAGAGAGAGAGAGAGAGAGAGAGAGAGAGAGAGAGAGAGAGCGCGTTGGAAATGAGAGTAGGTTGATGTGAATAGTCCACTGTCAAATTTGGCAGGAGCACATCTGCTTGTTTGAATTACCTTTTGGGATTGTAGATAGGCCACTATCAACATGCACGCATGTGCACACATGTATATGTGTGTGTTTGTGTGTGTGAGAGAGTGAGAGAGAGAGAGAGAGAGAGAGAGAGAGAAATTAGAGGGGCACCGATCAACAATAAGAAGAGAGTGGAGAGAGGTTAAATTGTGTATGTGAGAGAGAGAGAGAGAGAGAGAGAGAGAGAGAGAGAGAGAGAGATGATCAACAAGGAGAGATGCTCTCTTCAAAGTATCCTCAATTTTTCGTAAAAGATGATCAACATGGTTTTTCTTGTAGTAAAACAATGGGTCCACTACACGCATATGACATAGATAGATAGATAGAGGGAGACAAAGAAGAAGAAGACAAGTTCTACCTTCAAAAACCTTGAACAATGGTCTTTTTTCTTAGAAGGGAATTTGATCACAATTCTCCTACATCTAGGCAATAAAGGGATATTGAATTCTCTCTCTCTCTCTCTCTCTCTCTCTCTCTCTCTCAATGAGAAGAGACTAATTTTAATTACTTGAAACAACTCTAAGAATACCCAAATGGTGATGATTCTAAGGGCATTGAAGAAACAACCTTGAACTGTGAGAATAGGGTCCAACTAGCTACATGGGAAAATTGGAAAAAACCAAAACCAAATGAAAAACCTCTCTTAGACAATTAAAATCTTCCCATGATAAGCTAAATTGAGAGAGGATGACAATATCCTTAAAAAGAAGCACTTCCACTAAAAGCACAGTATGCAAACTCTCTCTCTCTCTCTCTCTCTCTCTCTCACACACACACACACACACACACACACACGAGGATAATTTCTACAATATATATGTGTGTGTGTAAACTATGTGTATATGTGTGTATTGCCTTCTTGAGGCCACTGTAATAACTTCATCTTGTTTAATTGACTAGCTTTACATTTTATTTGAAATTCTTACATCATACTTCACTTTTTTTTGGCATGCTCAAAAAATCCTTACAGAACAAGGGATGGATGAGTGCATTCATAAGAGTTTGAACTCATGATGTGAAGTATTGACTTTAAAAAAAGTTTCTTAATTTTTTTAATTTGTGAAATGGTCCTTTCATTTAAAAACTTTATAAAGAGCCATTTCATTGAATTGTTTTATTATTTCCTATGCATATTATGAGACCTACCTTTTCTTATGAAAAGACAATTTCTTTTGTCAATGAACATTTTGTTTTTATATTTAAAAAAATCATATTGTAACATCAAATGATGATGTTTTTTGGAATTGAAAAAAATAATAGGTATCCATCATCAATCACAATAAGTCTTACATCGGTTTTACCAACCAACAAAAATAAGGTGAGGAGTCACAAAAGCCTGCTAAGTTAAGGGAGGATGAGAGTTATTGAAGGCAAGTTTCTTGTGTTTTCATATAAAATTGTATTGTCCATTATGTGTTTTCATATAAAATTGTATTGTCCATAATCACAACTTTCTTATAGAACATGGTGGAAGACACACATAGGAATTTTAAAACAACAAAATAGAAAAGAAGTAAAATAAAAACAATAAAACATTGACAAAAGAATCCGATGTATAGCTATAATCAGTGTTTGGGAAAAGTGTGCCTCAGCTTAGCCTTGAGCCGGTTGCAAAATCAAAGTAGCCGGTTGAGGGGAGGGCAAGAAGGAGAAAATTTTGCTTAAAATACATGAAAAATAGTGTAATTTTGCAAAAATAATGGCTAGAATTGTGAAATTTCCGGTGCAGATTTGTCTTGGAGGGATTTTTGTATGTTTGGGAAAATGATTTTTCGCGAACATTGGCTACAATTTTCTTGAATTCAAGAATTACTCATCATTCAATGTTACAATATTATTGTTTTAGATCTATAAAAGAACTTGCATCTCATGTGGAAGTGTTGTATTGTCTTGCATGGAGGCACTGCAAGATTATGGAGCTTGGAGGCCAATTTTTTGTGGGATGCCAATTTTTGGCTTGTAGGGCATGAGAAACAGCCTATAACACCGCCTATAACACCCAACAAGACAAGGCTCTTAGTAAATCACTAGCTAATTGGTCCATAAATGGGGAGTTAAAGAAAAATGTAGCCATTCATAAGTAAATTATCTTATTCCTGAGTCCTAATTGCCTATGACCATGTCATGTGAAACAAGGAACTTGAAAGGTCGGCAAAAAATTGTTGGCATGAGCAAAGGCTTTTTTTTTTTTTTTCCTTTGAAGATAAGGCAATGATAATTTGAAGTGTTGATCTTTAGTTCATTGTTTGTTTCTATAATGTCAAAAATTGAACTTGGAAAAACAAGTTAATTAATTCTAATACGGCATCCCTTTTAAAAAGGGATTAACATCCATTCTTTAAGGGATGCCTTCTTCTTTAAGTTCTCGGTTTTTTTGTGTGGGTTGGGGGGGGGGGGGGGGGGGGGGGGGGGTTGTGTGTGTGTGTGTGTGTGTGTTTTTGGGGGTGGTGGTGGTGGTTTGGATCCACTATGTATAAGGGTTGTACATTTGAGTAGGGTGCATCCAATTAGGAGTACATTGGATTGGACCCTTTTATAAGGGTGGTGGATAAGATATTGTGGACGTAACAAAAAGAGAGAAAAAATAGTATGCTAAAGATTTTAATAGTATGCTATAAAAACTAATGTAACCAAATACATCGTATTAAGTCATATCAAAGTAGCGATACTATTAAGTAAAGAGAAAATAGTATACATCAAAAAATCTATCATCATCTATGACTCTTTGGTCTATCAAAGCCATTTGGCCTTGCTTGGAAGCACACACTGCTACACCATAGATTGCATTATTAGTGTGCTGCCACTTTTGATAAGAAGGTGAGGAAGGCACAAATGTATGTATCTATGAATATGCACTTATGTCCATCTTTGTATCTTTGTGAGAGGAATAGACAATGCCAATTTTTAACTGTAAGACCTTTCTCAAAGGCTAATTTTGATGTGCATGCCATGATTACTTCAAAGATGTCACCAATAAATGAAGAGAAGAAGAAAGCAATAGTCAAGAATAACAACAACAACAACAAGCAATCAAGCGATACACACCTACATGGCGAAGAAAAACAACAACTTTGCGGATCTTTTTTAGGGGGAAAAAATCCTCAAAATTACCAAAATTAATGTCATGTGATATTATTGTGAGAATTTTTTGTGAGCCAAACCCTAACTTGTGTTGTAGGGGAAGATTTGTGTATTTCACCCTCCTTTGTGGGGATAAATGTATATCATTTAATTTTGTGATATGTGATGACTTTTGTGTAACTCTACCTATGCGTGTTTTAATGGGAGGATATTGTGTGAGTGCAAACAAATCCCACACGAGGAGGGTTGTTATGGTGTAGGTTTTGTACAACCTATTGCGTGTGTGCACCCTATTACATGTGGATGCCTACTCAACTTGTGACATGTGAGAGATCAGGGTGATCCTCATAAAGGCCGAACATGATCCCCTATGGACTGTCCTACGTCATGTGTCTATATGATGTATTAAATCCATTGAGAAGGTGATCTGGCAATGTCAAGTTAGATATTTGGAATTTAGGTGTCTAATGGTTTGTGGGTTGAAGATGGATATACCTTTGTTGGGTGTGTGCATGTGTCTTATATAGGCAATCCGTCTAACCCACCTTGAATCCACAATAGCTTATCAAACAGGGTGTTAACCCTCACGGCTCACGGACACCCCATCACCTATGATCTATAAACGTTGTATTATGTATGATTTAGAGTCAGGTACCGTGCTTGTCGGACCAATAGGGAAAGGTAGAGTGATCGTCGATGAGAGGCGCACTTTAACTTGGACATTCAAGGGATTAGTTGGTTAAGCATGGGCGCCCAAGTGTGACTGGGGTGAGCTCCTATAAAAGCCAACTAAACCTAATTTTTACTCATTCTCTCATTTGTGCAATTGAAGAGTGCTCTTGCTCCATCTCCATCTTCTTCTTCTTCTTCACCTCCTTGTGTGTGTGTGTGTGAGAGAGAGAGAGAGGGAGAGTGTGTGTGCGATCGAGCATTACGAAGGCACGACGGCGGCGAAGCGGTTGAGCGCGGTACGACTGCAGCTTCTTCTTCATCGCGGCGAGGAATCCACCACGAAGGCGAGCGTAGAGCGGTGAGTGACACACCCTTTGTTTTCTTGAGCTTGCTAGTTTAGGCTTGTTGTGTGCTTGGAGCCGTTTGTGGCTCGCACACGGTGTATTGGCAAGTCCCTTGCTTCGACAGTGCGGCAAGGAGCGCACATTTTTGGCGCCGCTGCCGGGGATATGCCCTACACTAAGCTCGGTTAGCACTTTACGCTTCCTTGTGGTACAATTTCTATCATAGGAAAGGCAGGGAAGGAGTGTGTGGAAGATTTCTGTTTTTTGCGTTTTCTGCAATTGCTGTCAAGTTTCAATTTCTGCTATTGTCTGCGTTTTTTCAATCTCTGCAATTTCTGCATTTTCAAGTTCGGCGTTTTCAATTTCTTCAATTTCCTGCATTTCTGTCAATTTGCTGCAATTTCTGCGTTTTTCTGCATCAACAAAACGCGAGCGAGTGGGTGGCGATATTTTTCGAAAATAAAAAACGTGACTCTTAAAACGGACGGTTTGGTTTGTATAAAAGATAGATCGGGATCGGGATCATTTTCCCAAGCCCAAGCCCAAGCCCAAGCCCAAGCCCAGGCCCAGGCCTCAGTCTTATGATATATACTAGACTCACTCTTATATATATACCCTACTCCCTCAAGAGAGAATGAGAGCATGTGGGACAAGTCCTCCACTCTCCTCCTTTCTCTTCCCACTTGTACCCTTAGACTTTCTAGTTTGGGCCTAGTCCCCTACTGGAAATTGACAGTTTTAGGGATTTCGAGGGCATAGAGTGACCAAACGGAGGGCTGTAAAGCACGGCACGACCCTCTGACCGATACGCTCGTTTCGAGCTATCACACGGCCCATTCCACGACACGCTCTAAAAAATCTAGCAAAAAAACAAACAAAAAACACGCTAAAAACTAGTCACAAAGCCTCCTAGAGCAGCTTTTTGACACCTTAGGGTATCAAAAGCACATGCACTTACGCTCTGGGCGGGAACACGAGCATATTGAGAGTGCCTCTGTTCATACGGACACCCATTACCCATCCACGATAAGCTCTAGACCCTCAGCGGGGACACAAGGTAGCACCACCCAAGACCCTAAAATAGCCGCTAGTGATTCCTCCTCCGACTCAGAAATCATGGAAGCATACCCTACCCAAAACACTGAGAGAGAAGGCCATGCACCTCCCGAAGCTCCACAGCCTAGTACTAGTATGTTTAGCCGTTTCATGGAAACATTAGGTAGAGCTACTCGCTCGGAACCTGATGTAAATGAAGCACACGAAGGGGGTGGGGAAGTGGAATCTCCTTTCACATCGCACGTGGACCCCACACCCCCAAAGAGTGTCCATGTGGATATCCTACCAACTTCTTACCAAGAAGGCCCTGTTGAGCTGCCTCCTTCAGAAGTTCCCTCTAGAGTACCGTTGGTGACAAGTAAAACCACGGGGAGCAACATTGCTTCTACCTCACAAGAAACCGTTAACACGTCGACTCTAGAAGGATTGTTCATTAATGATCATTGGACATACGACCTCCACACTGAGGTGTTGACGGATCTACACTCTGGCCACGCCTACCATGTAGGATGGATAGAGATTGTACAATCCACCTCTAGTGCCACGAGCATCGAAGATCAACAGAAAATGATCTGTAATGTTATCCATGGCATTATTCAATCAGAAAGGCAAAACCGAGGGGTAAATATACTCTCAACTGGCCCCATGAGATTTCTGGATACGAGCAAGGCTCAACAGCCTACTCTATCACAAATGGAGACTCCTCTAATGAGCCCCATGGACCCATCTTACGTCATTTCACCTGGGGTCTCTATGCAATCTGAGCCTCCGAGCGAAAACTTTAGCTTCCCTAACTTGGCTCAACCCTCTATCAAGGAAAACACAGTGCTCACTCCAGGGATAAGCCTAACAGAGAATGTACCGATGACATCTACGGTTAGCGCAGTGCCACTACCTAGTGTCGTAGTACCTAATATGGGGCCTCGACCATATGTGCCTCTAGCCCCTTATGCACACATGGCCCCCACACCTCCAATTGTACCACTTGCTTATGCTCCTCGAGTGCCGCTCCCTAGCTCTTATCCGAGTGGACCTATGCCCGGTTATGTTCCATATCCTGCATCATCCACACATATGCCAAGACCGGTACCCGTTCCTCTCCCACATATGATTCCAAGAGTACCTCCACCGGCCCTGCCTCCTCACATAGGTGACTTGGCAGCGTTTGCTCAAACCATAGGTCGATCTATCGCGGAAAATATGCATCATGCATCTGATAGAGAGCCTAGAAGTAAGGCAGTACAAATTGCCAAACTCACGCAAAAATTCAATGGGGACGAAGATGCTAGGAAACACATTGAAGTGTTTGAACAAGTATGTGATTCCTTAGGGGAACGCAACGAACTACATAAGTGCAATGCCTTAAGCTTGACATTAAGTGGGAAGGCTGGAGATTGGTATAGGACCCTAAGGGTGGACGAGAAAACAATCTACCCTACCCTTCGAAGGTTGTTTCTAAAGGAGTACATACGAGAAGGTGTGCTTTGGGGTGTAGCATCTCAGCTACAGAAGGCCGAACGTAAGGAAGGAGAGTCAGTAAGGGACTTCATTAGTCGTCTAAAGCACTTAAACTCTCGTTGCCCTGTAAATGAGCGCTTCAACAATAACCAACTGCTTGATCGATTCATTCGAGGGTTGAGGAATGAAGGAATCTATAATGGACTAGTGATTAGAGGTATCACAACCTGGGAAGATGTCACTGCCAATGCAATCCAATTAGAGGACAACTTGATGATAGCAGGCATGAGGGTGTCTACTGACACGAGATCCACTAGCTCACAAGCCATTGAGTATGAACCCATGACTGCAAAGCCCATTGCCAATGAGCCAAAGGTATTTGAGACATTCTTGACAGACCTCACCAAGGCAATCCAAGAGTCTCTTAAGGATAATCGACCCCCTCAAAATAGTCACATGTATCCAAGAAGGGAGCAACAATGGTGTTCCATTTGCTTAGGTCCACATAGCACTAGTGAGTGCCCTACGTTTAGAGTAAAATTTAATGGAACTTGCAACGCATGTGGTAGGTATGGTCACCAAGCTAAGGATTGTTTAATGATCAAACGTATGATGGCAAATAGACCACCTGTAGCCTGGACGGATGCACCTCGAGCTCCTGTATTGATGCCTACTCCACCTGTTGAGCAACTACCGCAACACATGGTCCCTAGATCTCAAAATGTTGTACAAGCTACACCGCTACCACCTCCTGTGCTAGGACCGCAGCCCCCACATCCAAGAGTCGCCCCTATGAACCAAGTGGGTTGCGAGCCATCTAATGCTTATGCAGATGGTTGTGAGGAGGAAATAGACACTAGTATTGCCTACGGACTTGATACATTGGAAGAGTGTCCTATATACTACATGGAAGATTGTTGGGGACAAGTCAAGCCGGTTTATCAAGCTGCTGCTCTCGCATCCAGAGGTCAAAATATCAACACCCAGGCTAGGAGGCCACCTCTTCAATGCTACGAGTGTGGGGGACCACATCGAGTAGCGGAGTGCCCTATTAGGCTGCAAAAGAATGCTGCACAGATGCAAGTGAATCAAGGGAGCACGTCTGCAATGCCAATACTCACATGTAATCGTTGTGGCATAGATCACTTGATTGCCCAATGCCCCTATAACCCAAATGCGCCTAAAATCACACCCCTGAATTTGGTCGAAATTGCTAGTGTGACGTCGCCAATACCACCCGTCGCACCCGCTTATGCGATTACACGGTCCATGCTTCAAGGGCCAGGACATATCCTCGAAGAGAGAGATACCGCGTCAGTTATCCAAGCAAAGAAAAAGAAGACACGAAGGAAGAAGTCGCAGAATACGGAAAATTCAAAGCCAAGTTCCAAAACAAACATAGGAACAGGAGATGACCCCGTGTATATGAATGACCTCGAGGATGATTCAGATTCAGTCGAGACAATGGAGACTAGAACCAATACCACAAAGGGAAAGACCGACAAAGAAAACCGTAACATGGAACCAAATGAAAACCGAATAAGAGAAAACCATAAAGAGCCTCTGAAAACACCACAAGTGTTTCCAAATCCAATCCACGACCCCCAAGATAAATCGCAGGGGCAAAAAGGGAAAAATCGTAAAAAGAAGATTGGGACGTACCCAAACCCAGTAGACGAGATTGAGCAGGTGAAACATCTAAGAGGTTTAGTGGAGGAGACTCAAAGGAAACTAGAACCAGAACCCATGCAGGTCAAAATTCATGACACAGTGTTTCCCACGCAAGTTCATCCACCCCACATGAACCATAGACCGTTAGCCATATCTAGTATCATCCAAGAAGGGAGTGAGGACAGGACATCAGAAAGTGAGCATACACCCTTCTTGTTGGAAAGGATGTTTAACGAAGGAATACCTGATCCCATTGAGGAATATGAGATTCCATCCTCACCAGTTCCTAGTCAAGGACCTACACCCTGCAAAACGCCAATGAATGTTGCCAAACTAGTGGACTTCATGTCTTCTGAGGTCGAACCACGATCATAGCAAAGCTGTATGGAGATCCTGAGTTATTCCTTGCACTTCGAGCATTCCTTAACGGAGAGCTACGAACGGGATTACCGCAGTTTGCGCAACCAAATAGGCCTGACTCGATTATGATTGATGAGGAAAATCATGTGCAATCACTTGACTTAGATGGACACGAGTCTGTGATTGAGGTACCCATTAACGAATTAGGGCAGTATTTTGAAGGCGACGAGTCTAATGCAACCCTACCCATCACTACCAAGGGATTAACTATAAAGGGAATTCTTGATGGTGGTGCGGGAGTTAGCATCGTTACAAAAGATTGTTGGGAATCCATGGGAAAACCCCGCCTCAGTGTTACTAACATTGTGGTAAAGATGGCAAATGGTACCATAGCCAAACCTATGGGGATGCTCAAGGATCTTAAGATCAAAGTTCTAGGACACAAGGTACGACATACGTTCATTGTAATGGATTTCTCTAAACACCTTATGTCATATGAGATGATTTTAGGACGACCATTCATGAGGGAAGCACAAATGGTTCACGATTGGTCTAAAAATCATGTCTATTTGCAATTCCAAGACTCTGTCCTTAGAGTGGATTTGGTGACTGGTAAGGTACACCCCTTAGGGAGTAAAACCATTATTGATCATCGCTCTGACACCACAGTTCACTCGGCCCCACTACAATATTGTTACACTTGTAAGAAGGATACAGACATTGGCCAAGATTCTCCTTACATGGATGTGTTACCGGGTATGACGGAATCAGAAAATGTGGATTGGGTCCACCTAGCATCAACCATAGACACTTGGGGAAATAGGGGGACGACCTGGGTAACACCTGAGGGGGATGAAATGCCTATACCCTTAAATATGCTACAAGCAATGCATATCGCTTTCGACAAGACTCATCCTAATGTAACGAAGAAAACATACAAGTGGGTCCCTAAAGCTTCTTTAGCGACCATAGCTAGTGCTAAAAAACAGAAGCCTTGTAAGAAACGTACCACTCGCTCCAAGAAAAGTAAGAAAATGTTGCGATGGATCCCTAAACGACTATTGGAAGCCCAAGGCTACTATCAAGGAAATGATCAAATCTGGGTGCCAAAACGTAGATTGTGCTCTTACCTATCACCTGACCCAAGTGAGCCCAATCCCTTAGTTCCAAAACGAATCAATGATCGTGGAAAGAAAAAAATCACAGAATGCTACACACCCGCTCCCGAGCTAGTTTGGGTACCAAAGAAAGAACGATTTGTTCCACCTAGCTCAGGAAGGGGGGAGTCCCATGAAGATTCTAGCTCATCATGTAATACATCCATAGAGGTAAAAGCTTCTACACAGCCTCCATCTATAGTAGTGGACCTCCATGAAGCTACAAAAGAACCCACACCTCCCAGTGTTCAAGAATCACCTGATGAACCACTTCAAGTTCGATCCTGGGAGAATACCTTACCACCCTTGCAACTTGACGAGGCACCTAGGGTAATAGAAAACTACTGGCAAAAATCCTCACCTATTACCAACTGGAACAATTGGTTTCAAAGGGTGACAAGCTCATTTCAAACGGTATGATCTACCCAAGGAAGGGGGGAGTGTTTGCTGACAGTCATCATTCATTTGTTTCCCTCTCAACCTTTTTCCCTGACCTCTCAATTCCAATCTTAGGGAATGTACATATAAAGCTTTATACTCACAAAAAAAAAAACAAAAAAAAAAAGAGCAAGAGCAATTAGCAAACGAGTATGCACATTAAAGTCAAAACATTGACTCAGACCTACACATGTCACATTTGGTACAGTGAACCAGAAACCTATGCCATAAAACACCTTTGATCCTCATCACTTGAGTGATGGAGGGTAGGTAAGATTAGTACGATAGAGTGTTTCTGTTTTAGAGTTGAGTGATTAGAAAAGTTCTCTTTTCCCACTGATGTGCCTCCTAGAGGTATTGTTTGTGTTTCATAGTGTGTACAGGAGCGTGTTGCTATTGATAGGATTTGGACCTTCATGGAACCTTCAAATCAAGCGCGACCATCAACACAAACAGGTGTTTCTTGTCCATTAGCATTGCCTTTATCTTTTTGCATCCATGATTGTCTGCTTTGATTGTGATTGGTAGCATAATATTCAGCGCATTGGCTTAGTATCAAACATTTAATTCAATGTAATGTTTTGTCATAATCACTTGTCTAGGTTTAAAAATCAAGCAGTCCGACTAAGCTAGTTTGACCAAGCTAGGTATTAGAAATCTTCTCTTAATACCATGGGGAATGCCTTCCTAATAATCAATGGTTACTTAGGTTCTTAATCCGATTTAGGCAGCATTGTATGAAATGTACTAGGGCTTTCTAGTGGGCTTAACCCTATTGACCTTTAGCTTAAGTATTATAAAGGGAGTTTACTAATGTGATGAGCCTGGGGTGTGTAACAGTGTTATATGACCCCCCAAAGTTACAAAATTAAAATGCTGAAAATGAACAAACAAAAAATCAAAGTGCCACAATGTAAAATTTTAAGCTGGAAGAGAAATCTCGACTTGATTTGGTACTTCACTCACATGTATCGCCTATGGTACTAGAGCCCTAGAGGTTCCCAGCGTGGGCGCTTTTCCTTGAAAAGCAAAAAACCCAAGGCATACAAAATAAGCACACACATCATAATTGAATCAATGTGAAAAGACCTTGGGGGGTCAAAGAAAAAGTAATCAGTCAGGCGATGATTTCATGAGAAATTCCTTTTATGGTAGCTTAACTACAAGGTTTTCTAGGTATAGCCTCTAGTCAGCCCTCGAACATGAATACTTGGCTCTCGCGATTAAACAACTTAATTGACCACAGAAAGTTAAGAAGCTTACCCATGGTATTAATATTCGATCTCTAGTGCTTTTCGACCGTCAAATTAGCAACCCCAGACTTGTTTAATTTTCTACCTTTACATCTGTTTATGCATTTGATTACATTGCAATTTAATGTTCATTGCTAACAAATTGTTTGAAATTCTTTGACCAATCAATTTGTCTACCTAAAACTGCATATGCTTTTTAAGAGAATGCAATTACTGTGCCAATGTTGTTTGATTTTGCAGTGACTGAAGAAGGCTAAGGACATTCATCTCAAATGCTCTTCCACCTCGACGAACCAGCTTCAACTCAATAGCTTCCGAGGACGGAATCTACATCAGGAAGGGGGGCATGTTAACCCTCACGGCTCACGGACACCCCATCACCTATGATCTATAAACGTTGTATTATGTATGATTTAGAGTCAGGTACCGGGCTTGTCGGACCAATAGGGAAAGGTAGAGTGATCGTCGATGAGAGGCGCACTTTAACTTGGACATTCAAGGGATTAGTTGGTTAAGCATGGGCGCCCAAGTGTGAATGGGGTGAGCTCCTATAAAAGCCAACTAAACCTAATTTTTACTCATTCTCTCATTTGTGCAATTGAAGAGTGCTCTTGCTCCATCTCCATCTTCTTCTTCTTCTTCACCTCCTTGTGTGTGTGTGTGAGAGAGAGAGAGAGAGAGAGGGAGAGTGTGTGTGCGATCGAGCATTACGAAGGCACGACGGCGGCGAAGCGGTTGAGCGCGGTACGACTGCAGCTTCTTCTTCATCGCGGCGAGGAATCCACCACGAAGGCGAGCGTAGAGCGGTGAGTGACACACCCTTTGTTTTCTTGAGCTTGCTAGTTTAGGCTTGTTGTGTGCTTGGAGCCGTTTGTGGCTCGCACACGGTGTATTGGCAAGTCCCTTGCTTCGACAGTGCGGCAAGGAGCGCACACAGGGCCTTAGGACCCATGATCCCCAAAGTTTGTGAATCTATGTCAAATTTGGTGTCAAGGAGGTCTATGTGTAAGTATAGTATCTAGGATGGGTAATTAGGCAATCAAAGGCTAGGCAAGTGCCAATCTAGGGTCGTTATGTGTGAAATGGCTCTAAACAGTGCCTCTAGGCCCAACTTGTGATCAACTATCAATTAATGTACCTAATCAAGCTTTAATCGTGCAATCAATAGATTAAATCAAGCCAAGTAAAAATCTCTCTTGCGAATGTACTCTAAAGCTCGTTGTTAGCGAATTGATCAAGCGGACGCCCACCTGGCCGAACATGTAGCTGGACACCACATTTGTACTATGTTATTTTTCCACGCTAGTGCAGTGATACTCTGTGTAAATCTTAATTCCAGAGTAGGAGGTTGATTCCTTGAGCTGTAATTTTGTCATGATATTTGTAAAGGTCCACGTGAGACGGCCATTAGCCATTTAGAAAGCCCTAGGTATAAAAGTTAATAACATGAATGTGAAGGGAGGCTTATCTTTGCGAGAACAAAGAGCTCTAATGTACGTATGCTCAAGCGACTACGAAGCTCCAACTTATAATCAACATAACTAATGATTGAGTAATCCGATTTTAGTTTTGAAATTTGCATTGTGTTCCTCTTTGCTTGCTCTTTCATTCAAGTATAAGTATTGTTAGTTTTGTTGAGGTTCATGACTACACGTTAGTGAGCCTTTAAACTTCAAATTTTAGTACTTAAATCACTATTTTTTGACGTTTTGACCATAGGAGAGTGTTCCTAGACCATAGGGAAACCTTTCGAGATGTTCTGTTGCAATTTTTAGGACCTTTTTTATGATGGATTGTGATTTTGGTACCTTGTCGAATTCCCACTAGACTTGGTAGGGTAGTGCCACTAGGTGTCTTAAACCTCCTCCTAAAGTTTCATTGCATTTTGAGTCTCTTCGAGTGCCGAAATGGCATGATGACCTAGAGTGGTGAGAGAGAACATAGACAATTTTTTTGATCGTTAAGTGGTGGTTTGCTTGTCGAGTAGATATGCTTGCTTGTTAGGTTTGATTCTTGAGATTGACAACCTTAGAGAGTCTCCATGCCCCATCCGAATCAATTCCTTGAGTATTGACAATATCTTAGTGCCATATAGCTATGCTACATACATTCGTCTCACGACGACCCGCTAACATTGACGCCATTGCCGGGGAGTGACCTGGTCCATATTTAGAGCTAATCTTTTTCAAAGATTTTTTTTTTCCTTCCATTTACACCTTATCAGTTTAGCAGCTAGACATGGGGTTTAGTACTTGGTAGAGTCTACAAGTCGACGACTTGCTATATCTATTCTCGAGAGGTAAAGAGGGTTGTGAGTGAGATAGACAGAAGCATTTACTTCTTTGATTTTCTCTATGCTTTCAAAGTGCTGTATCGTTTTTTTTTTAATTTTATTTTGTACCATTTTGTTTGTTTTTTCTTCCTAATTTAATTTTAGTAGTAGAATAAGTAGAAACTACCACCATCAAAGTTGGGCTGAAAGATCGGGGAAAGGACTGAAAACCATATTTTGGCAAAAAAAACCAAAACTCTAATTTTTTTTGAAAATTTGATGGTAAAGATCTAAAAAGTGATCCAAACTTAGAAATAAGTGAAAAAAGGTGATAACCAAACCCAAAAGAGTCAATTTGGAAAGTTTTTCACAGTTTGGTGTAGGAACATGGATCACGATCCATATCCCCTGTGACTTTTTGAATAGATTCTGATACCATTGGGTCTAGTGTGGTTCCATCTCACTGAATACACACTTTTGGTCAAAAATTGACACTGAAAACTCACTCAAATCAAGAAATTGGGCAAAAGACACAAAATCCTTGAAAATTGACCAAAATTTGGGGCTTTTCAACTTTTTGAGATCCAAATCAAAAAATAAGTGAAAATTTGACATCCATAGAGTGCATGCATACAACTGACCAAATCTCATGCTCAGATGTGGTCAAACATGGATCGGGATCCATGTCCTCCTTCACCATGTGGAGCTGAGATTTGACCAATAGGTGGCGGATACCATTTGGAAAACCTTTCCCAAAAGGCACCATAGCAAAAACCTGAAAAACATTGGTCAAAAGTGCATAACACAGAAACTAGTCAAAAATCGCAGGGCAGACATAAGAACTTGCTTTTGACTAACAAAAAAGTTGTCCAAATCCAAAATAAGTGGTGAAGTATGTCGAAATTAGGGTTTCTCGGAAACAAACACAGCTTGGAGAAGACGAAGAAAGCTCAAGACACACAATAGAGAGTATATTACTTAGTGTGTAATGGAAAGCTAAGATAGCCCTAGAGTGATGGGCGTATATAAAATGCATGGGAGAAAAAAGATCCTAACGAGGGAAAAAGTTCCCCGACGGTCCTAAATGGGTGAAAGCATGTTAACGGGTCACACTTTTTCATGTCCCGAACAATGCTAACTAGCACCTTTTTGACATATGCTAGCTAGTACAAGCTACATCTCCAAGATCTATGACGTATGATATATCGATAGAAATCTCTTGAAACAAGGAATCCAAATATACAACCTCCGACAAATTTTGATATTGTTTGTAAAAATTTTACCGGACGCCCAACTTTTCAAATGTGTGCTAGCTTGAAAATGCTAACTAGCACAAAAAGCGTGACACGTTAACATGCTTTCACCCAAATGTGTTCACACACATCACTACCACACACATATATTAACAAATCTCCCCTGGGAGTGATGCGGTGAACAAGAGATGGCACATAGAGTATAGGGAAGCTCCATGTCTTGAGGACATGATCAGTCCATAAAGGGGAGTAAGACCAAATCTTTATGGAAATCTTTGAACTTCTCACGAAACATTGCCTTTGTGAAAAGATATGCAAGGTTGTCTTGTGTTGGCACATAAGCCAAGCTGATCTCTCCTACTAAGAGCCTCTCCCTAACATAGTGGTAATGCACCTCAATGTGCTTTGTGCAAGCATGAAAAACCGGGTTCCTCGCAACTACCAATGTGCTTTGAATGTAGATAGTGTTGGAAGTGTCCTGCCCAATACCTAAATCAACTCTTAACCATGATATGCATGAACTGTCGAGCATGAAACAAAAACCACTTGACACCCACGTGTCAGATTAACCAACCCAATTTGAGTCCAAAAAAGCATGTAAATCTAGCGGCAATGATCCCCCTTTGGGATAGAACAAGCGAAGATATGAAGTGCCACTCAAGTAGTGAAAAATACTCTTGAAAGCCTGTCAATGCTTAGACCATGGGCTATGCATAAATTTTCTGATATATGAGACTGCAAATTGAATATTTGGCCTCGTGTTGCATGCATAAATAAGACAGCCAGCAACAGTTTGGTAAAGAGTGACATTGGCTGGATCACTAGCATCATGAAGACTCAATTTCAGGCCTGTTTCCATGGGAGTGGCAATAGGTTTGCAATCCTCAAGTCCAAACTTACATAGCAATGTCTCTATGTAACTTGTCTAACACAAGGCAATACCACCATCACATTGCTTAAACTGTATGCCTAATTAATAATGCAACAACTATAAACCTTTCATCTTGAACGCATCATTATAATAAGCCTTCAATTCAAAAATATGTCTCTCATTTGGTCCAATGATCAACAAATTATCCACATAGAGGACGACAATGAGAAGTACATCACCCTCACGCTTTACATACAATGTGCTTTTTGTTGGACTGTTACAAAAGCTTTGTTTGACCAAACGAGTGTCAGCCTTCTCATACCAAGCATAAGGAGGTTGCTTCAACCCATACAAAGCTTTCTTACATTTTCACACTTTATCCCTGTCCTTAATGACAAAACCGTGAGGTTGTGTTACATAAACTTCCTTAAATATGTCACCATTCAATAAAGCAGTAACAATGTCTGACTGATGTACATCCCAACCAAAATGAGCTACCAATGCACATAGAAAATGACAGTGATCATACAACAAGTGGGAGAAAAAGTCTCTTCATAATCTATGTCTTTTTGCTGTGCATAACCCTTTGCAACAAGTCGAGCCTTATAGTGATCAATCTCACCATCCGGCTTATGTTTCAACTTTTAAACCCACTTTGTACCAATGGACTTTTTGCCAAGAGGAAAATCATATAAAGTCCATGTGTCATTTCCTATAAGTGCATCATATTTTGTTGCAGGGTAACCATCCAATTTTTTGAATTTTGTGCTTCATCAAAAGATAGAGTTTCCTCAACATCACATAAGCTAGACATAGCCAAAGCATAACAATCTGATGCATAGGATGTGTGGCGAGAACTTGAATGAGTACGACTAGACAAAGGTGTATCCAATTTACTATCACGCAAAGTATGCCAGTCATTTTGGAAAACCTCTAGCTTGCTCATTCTCAACCCTTTCAAGTTTCCTCATCAAGTACATCATGTACATTTGCATCAGTAATAGGTTAATCTGTAAAATTTTTAGAAACCCCCGCAAGTTGTATATTAGCGTGATTGGAATTTACATTCAAACTTTCACCACTAAAAATAGGCAAAAAGGTGTCATAAATGTCCTATGAGCTTACGTTATTGTCTCTAGTATATGACGACAAGGGCTGAACAAAATCTTCCACAAACACAACCATTAGGAAGAGAATGGAGTCTAGGAGGGCCTCTTTATTTGGCAGTTTAAGGGAGTCAAACCTTTAGTATTAAGAAAGCAATCAAAGGACAACTTTTGACCTCAAACACATAAAATGGCTAGTTTATTTGAATTCAAATTTCCCCCTCAAAATGAGATTTAAAATCTAGCGGGAAAAATTATATTATGCATGAAACATATCTACGGAAAGTGCTCAGTGTGTAGATTCTAGATCTATAATCGCCGCTCAAATCTGAGATCATATGTAGGAGTTATGAAAGGCCAAAACTCATAAATTTGTCCTCCTCCTTTTTGTGGGGGAAAGTGCATCCTTTGACCACTCTTACACCTCTCTTACACACCCACCATTCTTACACACATGACATGTATCTATTCGTCCAAATGTTAATCACCTCCATAATCTCATGGAAAATAAAGAGGCCCTCCTAGACCCCATCCTCTTCGTAATGCATCCTGTGAGACCAAGATACTCTTTGTTTGGGGATGATACAAACTATAACCTTTGCTTTCAACACTATACCAACAAAAATGCATTTGACAACCTTATCATCCAATTTTCTACGTTGTGTTCGTGGAACCAAGGCATAAGCCAAACAACCAAAAATGTGCATGTGCTCAATAGAAGACTTTCTATCATGCCATGCTTCATAAGGAGTCATAGACTACAAAGCTTTTGTAGGACACTTGTTAAGGATATAACTGCCACACATGATGGCCTCAAGCCAAAGAAAATGAAACAAAGCTTGACTTTTGACCATACATCGTGCCATTTTCATAAGTGACCGGTTTTTCCTCTCAGCTACACCATTTTGCTAAGGTGTATACAACATTGTACATTGGTCTTTTATCCCACAACAAGCCAGAAATGCATAAAATTCATGAGACATATACTCCCCCCCTTGATCTAAATGGAGGGTGTCCATAATACATTTTAAGACATTTTTAGCCATAGCCAAAATTGTTTGAAGCACATAAACACTTTGGACTTTTCTTTAAGCGGATACACCCATGCATGCCTCGAGTAATCATCGATGAAAGTCACCAAGTAAAGGTAATTGCCCAAGGATGAAGTTTGCATGGGCCCACAAACATCACTATGCACAAGATTCAACCTACATGTGGCCCTAATTGAACCATCCTTTTGAAACTTTGAACGCCGTATCTTACCCTAAATACATCGTTCACAAACATGTTTGACAGGTGATTCAAGAGGCGACAAAGAAGCAACCATATCAGATTTTTACCAAAGCAAACTGATAAAATTTAGATGCCCAAAATGTGAATGCCAATGTTTTGCATCTGAAATAGCCTTTGAATCCACAACAACATTTGCAAAATTCTACCCACACTTGTCATACAAAATGAGCTTATACATCCCACGACATAAAATGCCTAATGCAACAATCTCATCACCAAAACTAAGATCATGAACTGTACATTTGCCATCCACAAATTTCACAACAAGACCAAGTCTAGCAAGTGCTGATATAGAAAAAATATTCTTCTTGATCCCAGGTGTATATAATGCATCAACAATTGTGAAATAACTGCCATTTGAACCAATAAGCACAATCTTTCCAACTCTCTGAATCGCATCAGAGGCATTGTTGGCACAAGTGACATTAGTCCCATGAGGGAAACAGTCAAAAGAGGTAAATAAATCACAATGTGAGGTAATGTGTTTTGTAGCACCATTGTCAAAAGACCACACATGTGAATCTGCAACAAATGACATGCATGCATCATGGACATCAGGATCATAAGTACAATCTGCACTAAAATCCAACTTTGCATCTACATCAACATCACAATATCCTTTCACAGTAGACTTTACAATAGCTGCACTTGTATGGGATCCTGTAGTTGATCCAACCTCTTTCTTCTTAACCTCTTTTGCCTTCAATTTTGGACACTACTTGATCAAGTGATCATTAGCTTTACAATAATGGAAATGTATCTTCTTTTTACCCTTATCACTAGAATTCCTAAACAAAGTGTTTCTAGTAGAAGCATTAGGAACAAAAGATTTTCCACTCACAGAAGAACCATGAGAAGTGGTTACATTGCTGTTACCACCTTTTCTGTGAGCATCAATAAAAGCCTATTCAATAGCACACTGTTTAACCCTGTTTTTTTGGAAAGTGACTCTTACAACAACAATGTGCATAATTCATCAAACTTGACAAATTCAAGATTTCCTTGGGTCATAAGTCTCCTGGTACTATCAAAAGTCTGGTAAGAATCTGGCAAAGCATCAAGATTTTTCACAAGGGAACTGTTAGAAATGACTTTGCCTTCAAAACTTTAAGTTTCTCATTGATATCTTGGACACCAGCAAGGAAAGTGTCCATCTCATACTCCTCATGCATAATCTTTGACTCCAGCTCTTTACGCAATGATGCAATTTGAGCCTCATTGTGACTTGCATAAAGACCAACCAGGATATCCCAAGCTTGTTTTGTAGATTTTGTTGAATGAATATGATGAGTGATAGTGTGATTCATAGAAAACACAATTAAAGCATGAGCCTATGCATCTTTTATATCCCAGCAAGCTTGCTCAGTCATAGGAAAAACAATTTTGAA
This sequence comes from Adiantum capillus-veneris, assembly GCF_014529385.1. Taxonomy (NCBI): domain Eukaryota; kingdom Viridiplantae; phylum Streptophyta; class Polypodiopsida; order Polypodiales; family Pteridaceae; genus Adiantum; species Adiantum capillus-veneris. Next base: position 123,768,303 of record NC_140949.1, read on the forward strand.
AACAACAATCTTGCCACCAAAACCTGCAACATCCTCAACATCGCCTACATCCTCAGAACCACGAAGTACATCAATGACCTGTACAATATTCCAAACGCCCTTTGACACAAGAACATGTTGCATCATTCAAGCCCACATAAGGTAATTGTCCCCATTCAATCTATCCTCAACAACAAATACTTTGAACACATCTGTGTTGTTGTCAACCATGGCAATTGCTGCACCCGATGTGAAAACTATCGAAAAGAGGAGTTTGCTTAGGAAGGACTCTCTCAACGTTATTTCATTTTATTCCAATATCAATTTAGTTTGAACTCCCCTTTGATCACAGGGAGGTAGATCACGTTTCTACGCAGGAGCTATGTATTTCTAGGCACAATGTTGACCCATTTCTATGAGACAACTTACTTCATTTCTATGGACATATAATGTGACTCACCGATAGGGTTACTCCAAAAGGTGTATCACTTATTGGTTGTATGCATAGCAATTGATAACGAAGTGAACATCTGTCAAAATAATTCTCTACGATTTGGAATATTAGACAAATTATAAAGTAGTGTTGTATGTCGAGTTTTTCGAAGGAAAGATTGTCTTGGTGCCGATTTTTATTGTTTGAAGGGTTGCTTAAATGAACTTGTGTTGGGAACTCTAATGAAGAACTTTCTGTTATGAACAACCATGTGGTAGTAATTAGGAAACAAGATCAAAGTGTGAGTGTGGGGTGGAAAGTGGGGACTAGCTCGAGCTGCCATATCAATGGATGGGTGGTCTTGATTAGTTAAGGAAGTCTCCACTCCCTATTCCTTTAACAAAAGCAAAACTAGAACCTCATTGCACAAGAGTTGAGAAGTCTCGAATGTTCGTGCCTCTAAAATCTATGGGAAAAGAAGGAATTTGAGTTTCTCTCTTTTGGATCTAGAAACATTTAAATATTTTTGAGAGATCATGATTTCCCTTTGAGATAGGACTAGGAAACCTATCTAATGGATCAGACTCAAGTTTTTGTGCGATTGAAACTTATTCATTGGAATCGATACTATCTTGATTAGGGCCCTCCAATTGCCAAGTACCCTCCAATTGCCAAGCGGATTTGGTGACGGGACGGAGACCTCGCACATGGTATCAAAGCCTAGGTTAGGAAACTAGAAATCCAATATTGTTTGAAAAGTTGAAAGAAAAAATAAAAATAAAAATTGGAAGCTCAAGTTCAAGAACTTACTAGCATCGATGTTCCAAGAAGATGCCAACATTGAATATTGCTAGTTCAAGACCTTTGAAATAATATATTTGGAGGCTTGCTGCCCTTCAAGTTTTCCTTTTTGTTACAACATGATGAAGATTTTGATGAAGTCTTTCTCTCCTCCATCAAGAAGAATCCAAAGGCGATGGGATCTTGCATGGGACGGTGAAGGTGGCATCTTTTACATCAATGTAAAGAAGCTCAGATGTCTTTCCTCTGATTTTAATAAGCTTTGACGGGGAGAAGAGCTGTGACTTATCCACCTTTACTACTTCCTTGGTAGTACTAGGGATGAGTACATTGTTATCTCTGAAGACGGCATTGAGATGACTTTAAATGAATGGATCTTCAATCAAGTGGTCAAAGTGATCCCTAGTTACATGATCAAACCCGTTTTTGTCCCTGACATTCCCCCCCAAAATAAGAGTCTTATATTTTATGATCCTCTCAAGGATGTGTACAAGAGCTACTACTCAAATGAAATAGTGGATTGTAAAAATCTAACTACAAACACCAACTGGTTGTACCACTATGTTTATGGGAATCCGACTTTGAGAAATTTCTAGCTTTGATCAAAGCTAACTCTTGTATATATCATGATAGAACAATGAGATCTTTGTCTAGATTCTCACAAAGACCAAATTTGGTATATATCTTGAATTAATAAAGTTGTGACACCTTGAATTAAGTAAAATAAATGGTATCTCAAGTTTTTGTCTTGAGTTGTTGAAGTTAAATTACGTCTTAAGTTAGAATATCGATAAGTGTATTATTGCATAGGTACCATTTACTGCTTTGAACACTGCCGTTTAGGAGAGAAAGCTTCTCTTTAAGCAAGTTCAACCTCCCAACTTCAAGGGCGAAGGGGCTAATATAGAATGTGATGCCGAGGTTTGGATTGAGGTAATGGAAGATTATTTTGAACCTATAGGGACTCAACCTGAAAATGAAACAATGCTTGCAATGTCCCGTCTCACTAGAGATACACATATTTGGTGGAAGCAGTATTGTAAGGATTTGGTTTTGGGGTCTTCTCAATCTTGGGAAGATATCAAAACTGCAAGACGCTATCTTTCACCAGCTCATAAAGCTATCAAAATGAATGCTTTTTTTTCTCTTTGCCAGCTATCTTTAACACTTGAGGAATATTACTCAAAGTTTGTTACCCTAAGAAGGTAGGCTCCCAAGATGTTTCTTGAACAACAAGTAGCACGGTTTTGCCAAGGGATCATTGAACCATTAAACAGTCATCGTGAAACCCTTAGACCAAGATCTTTACAAGATGACCTGCTAAGAGCAAAACCTTTAGCCACAAAAATTTAGAAGACCAACCAAGGAAGACAAAACTATATGGCAAAGAGAGCTAGATCAAATGGTTGGAACAATAGGGTAGCCAACTTCACTTACCAAAATCGACCTAAAATAGCTACAACTACAACCATCAAATTTCCAAATGTGCAATATTTGAATGCCACGAGTATGGAAATTATAAGAATCATTTTCCAAAGAAAGTTTGTGCTTCTAGTGCTAATAGAGTTCCCTTACCTACAAATGTAAGAGGTCAACCAAATGTTCGTGGAGGATGTGGAAGAGCAAATAGAGACCGTGTACATGGAACTCCTACTACAGTCAATGCCGCAATTAGTCAACCAATTCTAGAAGATGAAGCAGATGAAAGAGTAGTGTTGCATGTTGCCATTTGACAACCCCAGTGCTTGCCAATAATATGCAATCATCCAAGCACTAGGATCTTCCCAAGGTGAACAAGTTGAATTCTTAATTGACTGTGGAAGCATACACTGATTTATCTCTCCTAAATGCATGAGGAGATTGATACTAAACCAGTATCTTTCTAAAAGGCTAATTATAGAACTAGAATATGGTAAGGAAGTCTTAACTCAACATAGAGTAGGACACATAGAATTTGAACTACAGTAATACTCTACTTACACACATTTTTGCAGTTTACCTCTAGGAGTTTATGACGGAATATTGGGAATGGATTGGTTGAAAGAGAACCAAGATCACATTCACTGTGCACAAGGAAAATTAACCTTTATAGATGACCTTGGGAATGAGGTTCTAGTTCAAGGAAAGAATGGGAAACCTAAGGCTCACTTAGTTAAGGCTAGAAGATTTTTGAACGGGCTACAAAAGGGTCAAAAATTCTATGCCACTAAGCTCAACAAAGTAGACAAATCTGACTCAAAATTTTGACCTGATTGGCTGAAAGAATACAGTGATGTGTTCCCTGAGGATCTTACAAGTTTTCCACCAACTAGAGGTGTTGATCATGAAATTGAGACTATCCTTGGTTGTGAACCCATTTCAAAGAGACCGTATAAGGTGTCACTCATTGAGGCAATTGAACTCAAAGAGAAACTCAAGAAACTTATTGAGCTATGGTTTAGCAAACCAAGTACTTCTCCTTGGGGTGCTCCGGTTATTTTTCAAAAGAAGAAGGATGGTTCATTACGACTTTGCATAGACTATCGTGGGCTTAATCAAGTTACCCTTAAGAATAAGTATCCCATGCTAAGTGAGCTGTTGGTGGATAAGCTACACGGGGATAATATCTTCACTAAGATTGATCTTTGGTATGGATACTATCACACAAGGATTAAAGAATTAGACATTCCAATGACAACTTTCAATACTAGGTTTGGACGTTATGAGTTCACAGTAATGTCTTTTGGTCTTACCAATGCTCCTACAAACTTCAATCGACTAATGCAAGATATTTTTAGACCTTACCTAGATGATTTTCTCTTGGTTTTCTTTGATGATATATTGATCTATTCTAAAGATGATTGGACAGATCATGAAGAGCATGTTTGTAAAGTATTGAAGTTATTACACCAACATCAACTTTATGCTTAGGAAAGTAAATGTACCTTTTTTTCTCCCCAAGTTAGCTATCTTGGCTTGATTATATCTTCCAAAGGTATCTCAGTCAATCCTGATAAGATCAAGGACATTGTGGAATGGCCTCAACCTACTTCTGTCAGAGTGAAGTACGGGGATCTCTTGGGATTACAAGATGGTATAGGATATTTGTCAAGGATTATGCTCTTATTGCTCCACCTGTAACAGAGTTATTAAGGAAAGGTGTGAGGATCGAGTGGAGAGAAAAACAAGAGGCCAACTTTACTGAATTAAAGTGTTACCTAATATCAACTCCTATTCTAAAACTTCCTAATTTTAGCAAAGAGTTTGAATTTATAACTAATGCCAACAAACTTGCCTAAAGGGGGACTCCTTACTCAAGAAGGTAGGCCCATAGCCTATACTTCTCAAAATCTCATGGACCATGAGAAGAATCACACTACTCATGAATTGGAATTCTTAGCAATCATCCATGCATTGAAGCTATGGAGACATTATCTTCCCAGTCATAAATTTTAGTTAGTCATTGATCATAAAAGCTTGAAGTGGATCTTTACGCAGCCGAACGTCAACATGAGGCAAAGGAGATGGATTAAACTTCTTCAAGAATACGACTTTGGTATAAAGTATAGACTTGGGAAGAACAATGTGGTTACATATGGGCTTAGTCAAAAATATTTTCTTAATGCTATCTCTATACATAATAAACCTATCTAGGAAAGGATTAAGGAAACATCAAGAATTATCCTAGAGAAACACACATTCCAACAAGGGATTACTCTCTTTTGGAGGGATATCTTTATCATCAACAAAGGCTTTATGTACCTAAGGACCCAAAAATGAAGAAAGAAATCTTATTTGAGGTTATGATATCCCAACGTTGGGGCATACTGGGTATGCAAAGACTCTAAACACTATTAAGAAAAGCTACTTTTGGCCAGGTATGAAGGGGGATGTGCTAGCTACTCATCTAACAAAGCCAAAAAAAGAGCATCAAAGGGACACCACTCTCATTTTTATCCCAATTGATTGTATTAAACCCATTTTTATTAATGAAAAATCCTACAAAGTCTAAAGCTATTGTAATATTATTGATTTTCAATGAGTGTAAAGCGGCTGCGGGGTTCCAAATTTGTAATTGTATGTAGTTCTTAAGCCTTGTTATTGAGCCCTTCTATCTAGGAGTCCATTCTTGAACCTTGGCTAAGGTATCAAAGAAAATGTTTGTAGCTATTTACCTAAGTTTTTGGATATTGAAAGTGAGTGTACGTTACAGAAGCTTACTGTGAGTCTAATGTTTCTTCAACCCTTCGTGTCTCTCTCGTATGGTGTTGCATTGCTAATCCGAGCATACCAACGCATTTGCAGGTGAAATCTCTTCCATTTAAAGTAAGTTTCTTGCGATGAAAATGTGTTTTTAGTCCTACTCGTCTTCCACGACCTATTTTCTCTCCCTATGCACAATGCACACACCAAAACTGATTTTTTAGCTTAGGAATAGATATAGCACATCTAGAGGAAGCTATAGAGTGCTTCATAGGTCGAAACCAAATGACCTAAAGTAGGATATTTATCTTATGCACAATTTTTCCCGAGTGTCAAAAATGACATTTGAGCACATCAGAGTGTTGAGGATACTCTGCTCATGCTAGGCATTAAGTTTTGTTGCATGTAGAGTCTCGTAGCTACACAAATTTGTCTGGATAAGCTTGCAGTAAGGAAAGTAGCTTTTGAGGTCTGACGCACATTTGAAACCAAGTTAGGTAGAAATCACTTAGACTTGGATTTTCCAAGAGATTAGCTATCTCTTGTTGCCTCCATGCACTAGTCAGGTCAGCTATGTCCCACAGATTGACAATTTTTATGTCTGTGGTTCTCGCTTTTCTAGCATCAAAATGGTGAGGCCTAGTAGCCAAGCGACATTTTGGCGCCATTGTTGGGGATGAGGCAACCTAGACTATAGAAAAACCTAAAGCATTCACTTAAAAGCTCCATCACTTCCTCTAGTTTTGGCTAGAGTAATACATTTTCTGACTTTATCACGCTTGAGAGGTTGAGGAGAGTAGGGTTACCGAGTAAGGACCTTGGGAGCTTTAGTTAGTAGGATGCACTAAGTAGAGGGTCCTTGAGGCTAGCTAGTGGTTGGTAAGGGAATACCTAAGTAGAGTAGGGATTTCAGACTAAAGGTTGTAGTTTTCACTTTTTGTAATGTTTTTCCATGTTTAATAGGAGTAGGGTAAGTAGGAAACCATCAGGATTGCATCTGAATTGAGGTTCTGAGATAACCACAAAAATTATCAGATCTATCTTAGGCACATTAAAGATAGACAAGGGTTTTCTAATTTTGATACTGGCAAGGTGGACTTGCAAGGTGGTAGACCAACTTGAGTAGACTAATCCCTTTGATTTTCGAAACATTTGGATAACTAAAACACTTGGTCAAACCCAAAATTGAAAAAAACCACAGACTTCAGAGAAAATTAAAAGGAAAAGTCAAATTTGGCTAAAACTTGAAACCACGGTGTGGATAAATCTTAAAACTTGTGGAAAAATCAATCTGTGAAGTAAAAGTTTGAAAAATATTAAAGTCTGGCAGATATTTATCTTAGGCTCATTGAAGATAGAAATCTCTCCAGAGAGGGTATTTTGCCAAATTTTCAACTCACTGGGTTTATTTAGACCATAATACAGCTCCTAAGCAAGTTTCATCAAAATTGGAGATGTGTAAGGGTAAAAACACCAAGAAAGCTAGAAACCTTGAGTACGGATCAAAAAGGGTGACAAAACACTGGTAAATTGTCCTAACTTTGTGAAACTGGCAAGCTTGAAATCACATGTAGAAACCAACCCAAGTCACATTGGGAAAAAACAAGTTGAAACAGTGAAGATGTATCTTAGGCTAATATAAATCTCTCATAAAAAAGACAAATTTTGATTTTGCACCAGGGAAATCTTTTTTAATTTGTGGGGACCCCACTCATGTGATATAAGTTGAAATTACCTTCACGGATAGGTGCAAACATCTTAGGAGCACCTAAGATAATATGATAAAATTTTTAGAGATGGGGCATATTGGGTGTGTATAGTGCTTGGAGAAAGGGATTTTTAGATATATTATGACTTCAGATGGACAATTGTGGAATCGGATACGGTTTGAAGTGCTGGTGTGCAGGAAATTACGACTTTGCAAAAAAGGCGAGACAAGGAGTTGAAGCACTAAATCTAAAACTAAGAACAACTTTCCAGGTTTGAAGTATCTATTCAATTAATTTGTGTGAGCCCATAGATGAACTTAGATCTGGTAGAGTTTTGGGAAACTTGGGTACCTACTACGGGGAGAATAGGAGTAGAGCATCCAGAGAAAAGAGTATAAACCAAGGGAGGTCATTAGAAGCTATTGTGGAAGGAGTACCCGACACTTATTCCAACTCAAGCTCTGAGATGTCTTCCTTTTCAACTCAATCACGAGGTGGGACCTCTCTCAAGCTCAACATATCTTGACCTTCTTTAAAACCAGTAAGTATGAAGCCCAAATTTATCTAGATCCTAATGTGGAGTTTGTAGTGAAGATAAATGACTACACCGTTGAGTTTGAAGAGGAGATTAGGGCCAACAAACAAGAAAAAAACCTCTATATGGACCCAAACGGGTGCAATACCTCAAGATACAGGATTTTGATTCAGTAGAGACAAATGGGGATTGGAGGTTGATACCCTAATTCCTAATAAGGTTGTGAAAGGAGGACCTGTTCTGCTCAAATTAGAAGGATATGACTTGGTAGATACCAAACATTTGAAATGCATACTCACGGATAATCCTAGGCGTGGAGTCTATTGTTGGGAATCTAAGAATGTTACAAATCTGATCTAGACTACCTATGTGCCAAACCAAGACAATTGCAACCCTTGAAGATAGTGTATATTTTTAAGATCAAGGAGAAGGGCTTAGCAGAACTATCGGTCCATCTCTTTAGGGATTGATTTAACAATGATTTTGTTATGATGACTCCAAAGGAGATTGAGTAGACGAAATTGTTAAGTATGGAGCCTGATTTACCCTTGTAATTTTCTGTGGTAAAAGCGCACATTTGTAAGGCCCCCATTATGAGGAGAAGCCATCGTGCGTGAAGGAAAATCACTCACCGTAAACCAAAATTTTCACGAACAAGAATCAGGGGCAACTTTAAAGGCCTCGGGGGCGGAGGTCCCCGATACTTTTTTTTACCGGAATATTCTTTTTCGCCGGAAAGTGGTCGGAAAACAACCGGTCGGTTGGCCGGTGGCCGGTAGTCAATGGCCGATGGCCGGTGGTCGGAAGTCAATGGCCGGTGGCCGGTGGTCGGATGTCAATGGCCATTGGCCAGTGGCCGAATTCAAAAGCGGACTTGTCTTCTCAAGGGCGGCCACACATGGGCGGATTGGAGGGTCCGATTTGGACTTATTCGCACAAGGGCGGCTACACATGGCTGTCTCTCATAAGAGAGGGCAGCCCTTTTGGCCTATAAAAGGAGGCCATTTCTACACACATTTCATAGTGTGAAGTTGATGCAACAAGGTGAGTGTGAGGTGGTGAGAGTGAAGCAAGGCGGGAGCTCCATTAAGGGTATAATCCCTTTGTAAACTACTTCTTGTTTTGAAGTACTAAAGCCATTGAGTGGCTGCTTTCCCGTGGACGTAGCCCACATTGGGTGAACCACGTATATCGTGTGTACTCTCTCTCTCTCTCTCTCTCTCTCTCTCTCTCTACTCTATAATCTCGTGTATATAAATCTGTCTCTCTCCATTAAGTAATCTACTCAATTATCTATTTAGCTACGTCTTATTTCCTAACAACTGGTATCAGAGCAAGGTTTGCTCGTAGCTAAATTATCTCAAGGAAAGGATTCCTTGAATTGAGTGGGAGTTATGGCGGAGGAAGGGAAGCTCAAGATTGAGAAGTTCAACGGCAAAAACTACCAACATTGGAAGATGCAGATTGAAGACTATCTCTACCAGAAGGACCTCTATTTGCCACTAGGCGGTCTTGCGAAGAAGCCCGCAACAATGGCAGATGAAGCATGGATTGTCCTTGATCGAAAGGCACTGGGAACAATCCGGTTAAGCTTGGCGTCAACGGTGGCCTTCAATGTTTCGGAGATGAAGACCACGGAGGACTTGATGAAGTCACTTGACGACTTCTACGAGAAACCATCGGCATCCAATAAGGTATTTCTTATGAAGCGCTTGTTCAATCTAAAGATGGCAGAGAATGGTTCAGTTGCAAAACACCTAAATGACTTTAACACAAACATAAGTCAACTTCGATCAGTGAAAATCAATTTCGATGACGAAGTGCGAGCTCTCCTTATAATATCATCTCTACCGGATAGTTGGGACAACCTTGTGATGGCTGTAAGTAATTCTATCTCTGGCACAAATACTCTTAAGTTTGATGATGTTGTGGGTGTTCTCCTAAGCGAGGAAATGCGAAGGAGAAGCACAGGAGAATCATCAAGTGCTGCACTATCAGTGGAAACAAGAGGAAGGCTTAAGGAGAGGTTCAAAAAACAAAAGGGTCGTGATCGCTCAAGGCGGAGCAAGTCACGCACAAAGTGAGTTCTTGAATGTTGGAACTGTGGCAAGAAGGGCCACGTCAAGAAGGATTGTTGGTCCAAGAAGAAGAAGGAGACAGATTCTCAAGACAACAAGCCAACATCGGAGGCCAATATGGCAGGTAAAGTAGAGCAAGATGCTCTAATTCTCTCATTAGACAATGTGTCTAATTCCTGGATAGTAGATTTCGGGGCTTCATTCCATGCGACACCACACAAGAAACATTTCCAAGACTACACCAAAGGTAATTTTGGGTATGTATACTTGGGAGATGATGAAGCTTGTGAGATTGTTGGCAAAGGTACAGTTTCTGTCAAAACTGCTAACGGAAATGAATGGAAGCTTAAAGATGTTAGGCATGTTCCTTCTCTTCGCAAAAATTTGATCTCTACAGGACAATTGGACGATGAAGGTCACAACATTGCATTCGGAAACAAACGGTGGAAGATCTCAAAGGGATCTTTGGTGGTTGCCAAGGGTGAAAAAGTCGGTACACTTTACTTGTGTACTGTTAGCATGCAACCTTCAGCTTGTGCAGCAACTACAGAAGTTGACAATGCGGTGTGGCACTACCGACTTGGGCATATGAGTGCCAAAGGAATGCAAATCCTTCAAACAAAGAAGGTTCTACTAGGTTTGAAAGAAGTGGACTTAGAGTTCTGTGAAGATTGTGTTTATGGTAAACAAAAGAGGGTAAAATTTCAAAAATCAGGAAATGAAAGAAAAAATAAAAAACTTGAGTTGGTTCATTCTGATGTTTGGGGTCCTGCAAGTACACCATCACTTGGTGGCTCATTGTACTATGTAACATTCATAGACGATGCGACTAGAAAAACATGGGTTTATGTCATGAAGAATAAATCCGATGTATTTTCTATATTTCAAAGATGGAAAGCCTTTGTGGAGAATGAAACAGGTACCAAGGTTAAATGCCTGAGATCCGACAATGGAGGCGAATATTGCAGCCAAGCTTTTGAAAGCTTTTCTGCTAGCAATGGCATTCGGAGGCAAAGGACAACCCCAAGGACACCTCAACAAAATGGGATTTCGGAAAGGATGAACAGGACAATCATGGAACGAGCACGAAGCATGCGGCTACATGCAGGCCTACCGCTTGAGCTTTAGGCGGAAGCTGTAAGTACGTCTGTGTACTTAATCAATTGGTCACCCTCAACAACATTGGATGGGGGAGTTCCAGAAGAGGCATGGACAGGTAAACCGGTGAATTATGCATTTTTCAAAGTGTTTGGGTGTGAGGCTTTCATGCACATAGATAGAAGCCTAAGATCAAAGCTAGATGCAAAGTCCAAAAAGTGTTTCTTCATTGGCTATGGAGAAGGAGACTTTGGGTATCGCCTATGGAATTCCTAAGATGGTAAAATCTTAAGGAGTAGGGATGTAATTTTTAACGAACAAAATATATACAAAGATTACTTGGAAAGAAAACAAACAAAAGAAACAGGTGATGAGTACATGGAGCTTGAGGACGGTGAAGACTCAAGGACTGCAAACGGTGACAATGTGCAACAACGTCAACCAAATGAGGAGCCTCAACCTATTCCCCGAAGATCTACAAGAGCAAGTAGACCTCCAGAAAGGTTTGTTCCTTCCTTCAACCATCTCTTGATCTCCGATTCTGAAGAGCCGGAATCATATGAAGAAGCTTTGCAACATGAATCCAAAGAAGAATGGACGAAGAGCATGCAAGTGGAGATGGACTCACTACATCGCAACCAAACATGGGAGTTGGTTGAGTTGCCTAAAGGTAAGCGGGCACTTCAAAACAAATGGGTGTACAAGCTAAAGGAAGAAGAAGGTGGAAAGAAAAGGTACAAGTCTAGGCTTGTGGTAAAAGGTTTTTCTCAAAAGAAAGGTATTGACTTCAATGAAATATTTTCTCCTGTTGTAAAAATGAACTCAATTAGGCTTTTCTTAAGCCTTGTGGCTGCTCATGATCTAAATCTCGAGCAAATGGATGTAAATACGGCATTCCCTCACGGTGACTTAGAGGAGGAAATCTACATGCTTCAACCAAAGGGGTATGAAGTAAAAGGTAAGGAGAAAATGGTTTGCAGATTAAAGAAGAGCTTGTATGGTTTAAAGCAAGCATCAAGACAATGGTACTTGAAGTTTGATTGATGGATGTTGGATCATGGATTCACAAGATGCAACTCGGATCACTGCGTCTACACGGAGAATTTGGGAGATGGGAAATTCATCATCCTAATGTTGTATGTTGATGACATGTTGATTGCAAGTGCTAACATGCAGGACATCAAAGACCTAAAAGAGGAGCTGTCCAAATCTTTTTCAATGAAAGATTTAGGTGTTGCAAAGAGGATACTTGGTATGAAAATATCAAGGGACCGGACGAAGAAGACAATAAAGCTATCTCAAGAAGATTACATCAAGAAGGTACTAGAAAGGTTTGCAATGCAAAATGCAAAACCAGTTTCTACACCTTTGGTTGGTCATTTTAAACTAACGAAGGATATGTGTCCAAAGACACAAGAGGAGATAGCCTATATGTCTAAAGTTCCATATGCTGCATCGGTAGGTTCTCTAATGTATGCTATGGTCTGGACAAGGCCAGACATTGCACATGCAGTGGGAGTTGTGAGTAGGTTCATGGACAACCCAGGTAAAGATCATTGGCAAGCTGTGAAGTGGATACTTAGGTATCTAAAAGGGACAACAACAAATGCTTTGTATTTTGGAGGAACTGATATTTTTCTAGAAGGGTATACTGATGCAGATATGGCAGGTGACAAAGATACTCGAAGGAGCACTACTGGCTATGTGTTCACGGTTGGAGGCACAGCAGTAAGCTGGGCTTCAAAGCTGCAGAAAGTGGTTTCACTTTCTACCACGGAAGCAGAGTATGTAGCAATGACGGAGGCAAGCAAAGAAATTCTGTGGCTTCACAGATTCTTAGAAGAGCTTGGATTCAAACAAGATAATTGTGTCTTGTACAGTGATAGCCAAAGCGCTATCCATCTTGCGAAGAACTCAGCCTTTCATTCAAGGACAAAGCACATTGAGGTGAGATATCACTTCATACGCACTCTTTTGGAAGAGGGACAACTAAAGCTAGGAAAGGTGCATACAAGTGAAAATCCTGCAGACATGTTTACAAAGGTGGTCAACAAGGAGAAGTTGAGCTTTTGCTCATCTTCAATCGGCATTCAAGGATAAGAAGCCAGAATGGAAAGCAGTCACAGGTTTGGTTTGGAGATCATTCTCCAAGTGGGAGATTGTTAAGTATGGAGCCTGATTTACCCTTGTAATTTTTTGTGGTAAAAGCGCACATTTGTAAGGCCCCCATTATGAGGAGAAGCCATCGTGCGTGAAGGAAAATCACTCACCGGAAACCAAAATTTTCACGGGCAAGAATCAGGGGCAACTTTAAAGGCCTCGGGGGCGGAGGCCCCCGAGACTTTTTTTTTTACCGGAATATTCTTTTTCGCTGGAATATTATGGCCGGCCAGCGGCCGGAAAGTGGTCGGAAAACAATCGGTCGGTTGGCCGGTAATCAATGGCCGATGGCCGATGGTCGGAAGTCAATGGCCGGTGGCCGGTGGTTGGAAGTCAATGGCCGTTGGCCGCTGGCCGAATTCAATGACCGGTGGCCGAATTCAAAAGCGGACTTGTCTTCTCAAGGGCGGCCACACATGGGCGGATTGGAGGGTCCGATTTGGACTTATTCGCACAAGGGCGGCTACACATGGCTGTCTCTCATAAGAGAGGGCAGCCCTTTTGGCCTATAAAAGGAGGCCATTTCTACACACATTTCATAGTGTGAAGTTGATGCAACAAGGTGAGTGTGAGGTGGTGAGAGTGAAGCAAGGCGGGAGCTCCATTAAGGGTATAATCCCTTTGTAAACTACTTCTTGTTTTGAAGTACTAAAGCCATTGAGTGGCTGCTTTCCCGTGGACGTAGCCCACATTGGGTGAACCACGTATATCGTGTGTACTCTCTCTCTCTCTCTCTCTCTCTCTCTCTCTCTCTCTCTACTCTATAATCTCGTGTATATAAATCTGTCTCTCTCCATTAAGTAATCTACTCAATTATCTATTTAGCTACGTCTTATTTCCTAACAACTGGTATCAGAGCAAGGTTTGCTCGTAGCTAAATTATCTCAAGGAAAGGATTCCTTGAATTGAGTGGGAGTTATGGCGGAGGAAGGGAAGCTCAAGATTGAGAAGTTCAACGGCAAAAACTACCAACATTGGAAGATGCAGATTGAAGACTATCTCTACCAGAAGGACCTCTATTTGCCACTAGGCGGTCTTGCGAAGAAGCCCGCAACAATGGCAGATGAAGCATGGATTGTCCTTGATCGAAAGGCACTGGGAACAATCCGGTTAAGCTTGGCGTCAACGGTGGCCTTCAATGTTTCGGAGATGAAGACCACGGAGGACTTGATGAAGTCACTTGACGACTTCTACGAGAAACCATCGGCATCCAATAAGGTATTTCTTATGAAGCGCTTGTTCAATCTAAAGATGGCAGAGAATGGTTCAGTTGCAAAACACCTAAATGACTTTAACACAAACATAAGTCAACTTCGATCAGTGAAAATCAATTTCGATGACGAAGTGCGAGCTCTCCTTATAATATCATCTCTACCGGATAGTTGGGACAACCTTGTGATGGCTGTAAGTAATTCTATCTCTGGCACAAATACTCTTAAGTTTGATGATGTTGTGGGTGTTCTCCTAAGCGAGGAAATGCGAAGGAGAAGCACAGGAGAATCATCAAGTGCTGCACTATCAGTGGAAACAAGAGGAAGGCTTAAGGAGAGGTTCAAAAAACAAAAGGGTCGTGATCGCTCAAGGCGGAGCAAGTCACGCACAAAGTGAGTTCTTGAATGTTGGAACTGTGGCAAGAAGGGCCACGTCAAGAAGGATTGTTGGTCCAAGAAGAAGAAGGAGACAGATTCTCAAGACAACAAGCCAACATCGGAGGCCAATATGGCAGGTAAAGTAGAGCAAGATGCTCTAATTCTCTCATTAGACAATGTGTCTAATTCCTGGATAGTAGATTTCGGGGCTTCATTCCATGCGACACCACACAAGAAACATTTCCAAGACTACACCAAAGGTAATTTTGGGTATGTATACTTGGGAGATGATGAAGCTTGTGAGATTGTTGGCAAAGGTACAGTTTCTGTCAAAACTGCTAACGGAAATGAATGGAAGCTTAAAGATGTTAGGCATGTTCCTTCTCTTCGCAAAAATTTGATCTCTACAGGACAATTGGACGATGAAGGTCACAACATTGCATTCGGAAACAAACGGTGGAAGATCTCAAAGGGATCTTTGGTGGTTGCCAAGGGTGAAAAAGTCGGTACACTTTACTTGTGTACTGTTAGCATGCAACCTTCAGCTTGTGCAGCAACTACAGAAGTTGACAATGCGGTGTGGCACTACCGACTTGGGCATATGAGTGCCAAAGGAATGCAAATCCTTCAAACAAAGAAGGTTCTACTAGGTTTGAAAGAAGTGGACTTAGAGTTCTGTGAAGATTGTGTTTATGGTAAACAAAAGAGGGTAAAATTTCAAAAATCAGGAAATGAAAGAAAAAATAAAAAACTTGAGTTGGTTCATTCTGATGTTTGGGGTCCTGCAAGTACACCATCACTTGGTGGCTCATTGTACTATGTAACATTCATAGACGATGCGACTAGAAAAACATGGGTTTATGTCATGAAGAATAAATCCGATGTATTTTCTATATTTCAAAGATGGAAAGCCTTTGTGGAGAATGAAACAGGTACCAAGGTTAAATGCCTGAGATCCGACAATGGAGGCGAATATTGCAGCCAAGCTTTTGAAAGCTTTTCTGCTAGCAATGGCATTCGGAGGCAAAGGACAACCCCAAGGACACCTCAACAAAATGGGATTTCGGAAAGGATGAACAGGACAATCATGGAACGAGCACGAAGCATGCGGCTACATGCAGGCCTACCGCTTGAGCTTTGGGCGGAAGCTGTAAGTACGTCTGTGTACTTAATCAATTGGTCACCCTCAACAACATTGGATGGGGGAGTTCCAGAAGAGGCATGGACAGGTAAACCGGTGAATTATGCATTTTTCAAAGTGTTTGGGTGTGAGGCTTTCATGCACATAGATAGAAGCCTAAGATCAAAGCTAGATGCAAAGTCCAAAAAGTGTTTCTTCATTGGCTATGGAGAAGGAGACTTTGGGTATCGCCTATGGAATTCCTAAGATGGTAAAATCTTAAGGAGTAGGGATGTAATTTTTAACGAACAAAATATATACAAAGATTACTTGGAAAGAAAACAAACAAAAGAAACAGGTGATGAGTACATGGAGCTTGAGGACGGTGAAGACTCAAGGACTGCAAACGGTGACAATGTGCAACAACGTCAACCAAATGAGGAGCCTCAACCTATTCCCCGAAGATCTACAAGAGCAAGTAGACCTCCAGAAAGGTTTGTTCCTTCCTTCAACCATCTCTTGATCTCCGATTCTGAAGAGCCGGAATCATATGAAGAAGCTTTGCAACATGAATCCAAAGAAGAATGGACGAAGAGCATGCAAGTGGAGATGGACTCACTACATCGCAACCAAACATGGGAGTTGGTTGAGTTGCCTAAAGGTAAGCGGGCACTTCAAAACAAATGGGTGTACAAGCTAAAGGAAGAAGAAGGTGGAAAGAAAAGGTACAAGTCTAGGCTTGTGGTAAAAGGTTTTTCTCAAAAGAAAGGTATTGACTTCAATGAAATATTTTCTCCTGTTGTAAAAATGAACTCAATTAGGCTTTTCTTAAGCCTTGTGGCTGCTCATGATCTAAATCTCGAGCAAATGGATGTAAATACGGCATTCCCTCACGGTGACTTAGAGGAGGAAATCTACATGCTTCAACCAAAGGGGTATGAAGTAAAAGGTAAGGAGAAAATGGTTTGCAGATTAAAGAAGAGCTTGTATGGTTTAAAGCAAGCATCAAGACAATGGTACTTGAAGTTTGATTGATGGATGTTGGATCATGGATTCACAAGATGCAACTCGGATCACTGCGTCTACACGGAGAATTTGGGAGATGGGAAATTCATCATCCTAATGTTGTATGTTGATGACATGTTGATTGCAAGTGCTAACATGCAGGACATCAAAGACCTAAAAGAGGAGCTGTCCAAATCTTTTTCAATGAAAGATTTAGGTGTTGCAAAGAGGATACTTGGTATGAAAATATCAAGGGACCGGACGAAGAAGACAATAAAGCTATCTCAAGAAGATTACATCAAGAAGGTACTAGAAAGGTTTGCAATGCAAAATGCAAAACCAGTTTCTACACCTTTGGTTGGTCATTTTAAACTAACGAAGGATATGTGTCCAAAGACACAAGAGGAGATAGCCTATATGTCTAAAGTTCCATATGCTGCATCGGTAGGTTCTCTAATGTATGCTATGGTCTGGACAAGGCCAGACATTGCACATGCAGTGGGAGTTGTGAGTAGGTTCATGGACAACCCAGGTAAAGATCATTGGCAAGCTGTGAAGTGGATACTTAGGTATCTAAAAGGGACAACAACAAATGCTTTGTATTTTGGAGGAACTGATATTTTTCTAGAAGGGTATACTGATGCAGATATGGCAGGTGACAAAGATACTCGAAGGAGCACTACTGGCTATGTGTTCACGGTTGGAGGCACAGCAGTAAGCTGGGCTTCAAAGCTGCAGAAAGTGGTTTCACTTTCTACCACGGAAGCAGAGTATGTAGCAATGACGGAGGCAAGCAAAGAAATTCTGTGGCTTCACAGATTCTTAGAAGAGCTTGGATTCAAACAAGATAATTGTGTCTTGTACAGTGATAGCCAAAGCGCTATCCATCTTGCGAAGAACTCAGCCTTTCATTCAAGGACAAAGCACATTGAGGTGAGATATCACTTCATACGCACTCTTTTGGAAGAGGGACAACTAAAGCTAGGAAAGGTGCATACAAGTGAAAATCCTGCAGACATGTTTACAAAGGTGGTCAACAAGGAGAAGTTGAGCTTTTGCTCATCTTCAATCGGCATTCAAGGATAAGAAGCCAGAATGGAAAGCAGTCACAGGTTTGGTTTGGAGATCATTCTCCAAGTGGGAGATTGTTAAGTATGGAGCCTGATTTACCCTTGTAATTTTTTGTGGTAAAAGCGCACATTTGTAAGGCCCCCATTATGAGGAGAAGCCATCGTGCGTGAAGGAAAATCACTCACCGGAAACCAAAATTTTCACGGGCAAGAATCAGGGGCAACTTTAAAGGCCTCGGGGGCGGAGGCCCCCGAGACTTTTTTTTTTTACCGGAATATTCTTTTTCGCTGGAATATTATGGCCGGCCAGCGGCCGGAAAGTGGTCGGAAAACAATCGGTCGGTTGGCCGGTAATCAATGGCCGATGGCCGATGGTCGGAAGTCAATGGCCGGTGGCCGGTGGTTGGAAGTCAATGGCCGCTGGCCGCTGGCCGAATTCAATGACCGGTGGCCGAATTCAAAAGCGGACTTGTCTTCTCAAGGGCGGCCACACATGGGCGGATTGGAGGGTCCGATTTGGACTTATTCGCACAAGGGCGGCTACACATGGCTGTCTCTCATAAGAGAGGGCAGCCCTTTTGGCCTATAAAAGGAGGCCATTTCTACACACATTTCATAGTGTGAAGTTGATGCAACAAGGTGAGTGTGAGGTGGTGAGAGTGAAGCAAGGCGGGAGCTCCATTAAGGGTATAATCCCTTTGTAAACTACTTCTTGTTTTGAAGTACTAAAGCCATTGAGTGGCTGCTTTCCCGTGGACGTAGCCCACATTGGGTGAACCACGTATATCGTGTGTACTCTCTCTCTCTCTCTCTCTCTCTCTCTCTCTACTCTATAATCTCGTGTATATAAATCTGTCTCTCTCCATTAAGTAATCTACTCAATTATCTATTTAGCTACGTCTTATTTCCTAACAACTGGTATCAGAGCAAGGTTTGCTCGTAGCTAAATTATCTCAAGGAAAGGATTCCTTGAATTGAGTGGGAGTTATGGCGGAGGAAGGGAAGCTCAAGATTGAGAAGTTCAACGGCAAAAACTACCAACATTGGAAGATGCAGATTGAAGACTATCTCTACCAGAAGGACCTCTATTTGCCACTAGGCGGTCTTGCGAAGAAGCCCGCAACAATGGCAGATGAAGCATGGATTGTCCTTGATCGAAAGGCACTGGGAACAATCCGGTTAAGCTTGGCGTCAACGGTGGCCTTCAATGTTTCGGAGATGAAGACCACGGAGGACTTGATGAAGTCACTTGACGACTTCTACGAGAAACCATCGGCATCCAATAAGGTATTTCTTATGAAGCGCTTGTTCAATCTAAAGATGGCAGAGAATGGTTCAGTTGCAAAACACCTAAATGACTTTAACACAAACATAAGTCAACTTCGATCAGTGAAAATCAATTTCGATGACGAAGTGCGAGCTCTCCTTATAATATCATCTCTACCGGATAGTTGGGACAACCTTGTGATGGCTGTAAGTAATTCTATCTCTGGCACAAATACTCTTAAGTTTGATGATGTTGTGGGTGTTCTCCTAAGCGAGGAAATGCGAAGGAGAAGCACAGGAGAATCATCAAGTGCTGCACTATCAGTGGAAACAAGAGGAAGGCTTAAGGAGAGGTTCAAAAAACAAAAGGGTCGTGATCGCTCAAGGCGGAGCAAGTCACGCACAAAGTGAGTTCTTGAATGTTGGAACTGTGGCAAGAAGGGCCACGTCAAGAAGGATTGTTGGTCCAAGAAGAAGAAGGAGACAGATTCTCAAGACAACAAGCCAACATCGGAGGCCAATATGGCAGGTAAAGTAGAGCAAGATGCTCTAATTCTCTCATTAGACAATGTGTCTAATTCCTGGATAGTAGATTTCGGGGCTTCATTCCATGCGACACCACACAAGAAACATTTCCAAGACTACACCAAAGGTAATTTTGGGTATGTATACTTGGGAGATGATGAAGCTTGTGAGATTGTTGGCAAAGGTACAATTTCTGTCAAAACTGCTAACGGAAATGAATGGAAGCTTAAAGATGTTAGGCATGTTCCTTCTCTTCGCAAAAATTTGATCTCTACAGGACAATTGGACGATGAAGGTCACAACATTGCATTCGGAAACAAACGGTGGAAGATCTCAAAGGGATCTTTGGTGGTTGCCAAGGGTGAAAAAGTCGGTACACTTTACTTGTGTACTGTTAGCATGCAACCTTCAGCTTGTGCAGCAACTACAGAAGTTGACAATGCGGTGTGGCACTACCGACTTGGGCATATGAGTGCCAAAGGAATGCAAATCCTTCAAACAAAGAAGGTTCTACTAGGTTTGAAAGAAGTGGACTTAGAGTTCTGTGAAGATTGTGTTTATGGTAAACAAAAGAGGGTAAAATTTCAAAAATCAGGAAATGAAAGAAAAAATAAAAAACTTGAGTTGGTTCATTCTGATGTTTGGGGTCCTGCAAGTACACCATCACTTGGTGGCTCATTGTACTATGTAACATTCATAGACGATGCGACTAGAAAAACATGGGTTTATGTCATGAAGAATAAATCCGATGTATTTTCTATATTTCAAAGATGGAAAGCCTTTGTGGAGAATGAAACAGGTACCAAGGTTAAATGCCTGAGATCCGACAATGGAGGCGAATATTGCAGCCAAGCTTTTGAAAGCTTTTCTGCTAGCAATGGCATTCGGAGGCAAAGGACAACCCCAAGGACACCTCAACAAAATGGGATTTCGGAAAGGATGAACAGGACAATCATGGAACGAGCACGAAGCATGCGGCTACATGCAGGCCTACCGCTTGAGCTTTGGGCGGAAGCTGTAAGTACGTCTGTGTACTTAATCAATTGGTCACCCTCAACAACATTGGATGGGGGAGTTCCAGAAGAGGCATGGACAGGTAAACCGGTGAATTATGCATTTTTCAAAGTGTTTGGGTGTGAGGCTTTCATGCACATAGATAGAAGCCTAAGATCAAAGCTAGATGCAAAGTCCAAAAAGTGTTTCTTCATTGGCTATGGAGAAGGAGACTTTGGGTATCGCCTATGGAATTCCTAAGATGGTAAAATCTTAAGGAGTAGGGATGTAATTTTTAACGAACAAAATATATACAAAGATTACTTGGAAAGAAAACAAACAAAAGAAACAGGTGATGAGTACATGGAGCTTGAGGACGGTGAAGACTCAAGGACTGCAAACGGTGACAATGTGCAACAACGTCAACCAAATGAGGAGCCTCAACCTATTCCCCGAAGATCTACAAGAGCAAGTAGACCTCCAGAAAGGTTTGTTCCTTCCTTCAACCATCTCTTGATCTCCGATTCTGAAGAGCCGGAATCATATGAAGAAGCTTTGCAACATGAATCCAAAGAAGAATGGACGAAGAGCATGCAAGTGGAGATGGACTCACTACATCGCAACCAAACATGGGAGTTGGTTGAGTTGCCTAAAGGTAAGCGGGCACTTCAAAACAAATGGGTGTACAAGCTAAAGGAAGAAGAAGGTGGAAAGAAAAGGTACAAGTCTAGGCTTGTGGTAAAAGGTTTTTCTCAAAAGAAAGGTATTGACTTCAATGAAATATTTTCTCCTGTTGTAAAAATGAACTCAATTAGGCTTTTCTTAAGCCTTGTGGCTGCTCATGATCTAAATCTCGAGCAAATGGATGTAAATACGGCATTCCCTCACGGTGACTTAGAGGAGGAAATCTACATGCTTCAACCAAAGGGGTATGAAGTAAAAGGTAAGGAGAAAATGGTTTGCAGATTAAAGAAGAGCTTGTATGGTTTAAAGCAAGCATCAAGACAATGGTACTTGAAGTTTGATTGATGGATGTTGGATCATGGATTCACAAGATGCAACTCGGATCACTGCGTCTACACGGAGAATTTGGGAGATGGGAAATTCATCATCCTAATGTTGTATGTTGATGACATGTTGATTGCAAGTGCTAACATGCAGGACATCAAAGACCTAAAAGAGGAGCTGTCCAAATCTTTTTCAATGAAAGATTTAGGTGTTGCAAAGAGGATACTTGGTATGAAAATATCAAGGGACCGGACGAAGAAGACAATAAAGCTATCTCAAGAAGATTACATCAAGAAGGTACTAGAAAGGTTTGCAATGCAAAATGCAAAACCAGTTTCTACACCTTTGGTTGGTCATTTTAAACTAACGAAGGATATGTGTCCAAAGACACAAGAGGAGATAGCCTATATGTCTAAAGTTCCATATGCTGCATCGGTAGGTTCTCTAATGTATGCTATGGTCTGGACAAGGCCAGACATTGCACATGCAGTGGGAGTTGTGAGTAGGTTCATGGACAACCCAGGTAAAGATCATTGGCAAGCTGTGAAGTGGATACTTAGGTATCTAAAAGGGACAACAACAAATGCTTTGTATTTTGGAGGAACTGATATTTTTCTAGAAGGGTATACTGATGCAGATATGGCAGGTGACAAAGATACTCGAAGGAGCACTACTGGCTATGTGTTCACGGTTGGAGGCACAGCAGTAAGCTGGGCTTCAAAGCTGCAGAAAGTGGTTTCACTTTCTACCACGGAAGCAGAGTATGTAGCAATGACGGAGGCAAGCAAAGAAATTCTGTGGCTTCACAGATTCTTAGAAGAGCTTGGATTCAAACAAGATAATTGTGTCTTGTACAGTGATAGCCAAAGCGCTATCCATCTTGCGAAGAACTCAGCCTTTCATTCAAGGACAAAGCACATTGAGGTGAGATATCACTTCATACGCACTCTTTTGGAAGAGGGACAACTAAAGCTAGGAAAGGTGCATACAAGTGAAAATCCTGCAGACATGTTTACAAAGGTGGTCAACAAGGAGAAGTTGAGCTTTTGCTCATCTTCAATCGGCATTCAAGGATAAGAAGCCAGAATGGAAAGCAGTCACAGGTTTGGTTTGGAGATCATTCTCCAAGTGGGAGATTGTTAAGTATGGAGCCTGATTTACCCTTGTAATTTTTTGTGGTAAAAGCGCACATTTGTAAGGCCCCCATTATGAGGAGAAGCCATCGTGCGTGAAGGAAAATCACTCACCGGAAACCAAAATTTTCACGGGCAAGAATCAGGGGCAACTTTAAAGGCCTCGGGGGCGGAGGCCCCCGAGACTTTTTTTTTTTACCGGAATATTCTTTTTCGCTGGAATATTATGGCCGGCCAGCGGCCGGAAAGTGGTCGGAAAACAATCGGTCGGTTGGCCGGTAATCAATGGCCGATGGCCGATGGTCGGAAGTCAATGGCCGGTGGCCGGTGGTTGGAAGTCAATGGCCGCTGGCCGCTGGCCGAATTCAATGACCGGTGGCCGAATTCAAAAGCGGACTTGTCTTCTCAAGGGCGGCCACACATGGGCGGATTGGAGGGTCCGATTTGGACTTATTCGCACAAGGGCGGCTACACATGGCTGTCTCTCATAAGAGAGGGCAGCCCTTTTGGCCTATAAAAGGAGGCCATTTCTACACACATTTCATAGTGTGAAGTTGATGCAACAAGGTGAGTGTGAGGTGGTGAGAGTGAAGCAAGGCGGGAGCTCCATTAAGGGTATAATCCCTTTGTAAACTACTTCTTGTTTTGAAGTACTAAAGCCATTGAGTGGCTGCTTTCCCGTGGACGTAGCCCACATTGGGTGAACCACGTATATCGTGTGTACTCTCTCTCTCTCTCTCTCTCTCTCTCTCTCTCTACTCTATAATCTCGTGTATATAAATCTGTCTCTCTCCATTAAGTAATCTACTCAATTATCTATTTAGCTACGTCTTATTTCCTAACAGAAATACTAGGGACATTTGATCCGATAAGTGATTACAGGAATAGTACAATGAAACTGAACAGAATGTAGGCCCAAATAATAGAGAGTTTGATAGTATGTTCAATCAAAGTGGAAGTACATCCAGGTACAAAGGAACTGACAAAGAAAGAGAAAGGCCGTAGAACTAATCAAACCAACTTCCAAAGAGAGATCCCACATTATGTGGGATGTTTGTATTTAGAAAAACAAGAAAAATACAAGAAATCCAATGCAAAGATAAGTTTCCCATGGGTACATAGGGATAACAATTCTCAAGATTTTATAACCACAGTAATCCAAAAAGCAACCCATAGAGCCATAACCTTAACAAATTAGAGGGTTAGTTTCTACTTATTTTTCTTCTTCTTCTGAACAGACTAGTACTTGTGGACAAGCTAGGGATACCTACTATTAGATGCCTAACGAGGTTGATGTTACGAGGTTGATGTTTTATGCTCAAGTGGCTTTATAGATGACTTCATGCATTTGCGTTTTGTTGATCATTGATGCCACATGCAAGGATCCTTCCTTGGATCCTCCAGGGGGCTAAGGAGCATGACTTGTTGCCCAGATAGATCAATCCATTAATTTTATCTTGGATTTCACCATTCCACATAACTTTATGTACATGCTTGCAAACATTGCTCTCTTCCTCCTGTTTTTTTGTAGTAAGTGGGTAGGTATCCTCAATGACTGCATCCTCAATCGCATTCTTAGTGTAGCTCACTTGATACTTGGATTATTAGATAGGGGTTTCTTGAGATCTTTGTCAGCTCACTTCCACACGGGTTTAATAGTTGGTCTACTAAAAATCCATAGGGAAATTCCTAGAAAAGTTTCGAGCTTTCCAACATTTGTAGCATGTTGTGAAGAATGAAGCAAATTCTAGTCCTTGAAAAAAGGCTCCAAAGCATCCCATCTATAGATCCACAAACTTTGGAATGGGTTTATCCATGTTCGATAGAATGCACACCTTAGTATCCAAACCTACTCTCATCTGATGTAGTTTCAACATATAAAAAAGTCGGCCCAACTTGGTGGATATGGGCATTCAGCCAAAGCAAGAGACTTTTGTACAAATTCATTCATCCAAATCAAGAGACTTTTGAAGGTAATGCACGCTTGACAAGAGCACATAGTCTCTTCATCTTGGCAAAACTCCAGGGTTGACAACGTGACATATGTGAGTGACAACGTGCCCCATAATCCTCTTATTATAAGATCTTGAACTACCTACTTTGAGGCAAACACTACCCTTGCCCACCATTGTAAATTTTTGCATCTCACCCCTTCCCAATCCCATAATCTTGGGGTCTTCATTCATTTTCCCATGAAATACAACACCATCAATTTTTTACAACAAGCCTTCAAGCTCTATAGGGAAATGCCAGGATTAAATGGACTTGCATCATAGCGCCATCAACACCCTTACTTCATTCATATCATGCAGTAGCTCTTCCATCATAGTACGCTCACTAAAAGGGGCCGTCTTGAAGACTTTCTCATGAATCCTTGCATAAGAGAAATTGTCGGGGCCACACTTTTTAACATTTAGACACAAAAACAAAGTCCAAATCCATATGAGTAGGCTCCTTGCTTTGGTGTTGATTCTCCTAAAGCAAATCATGCTCCATCAAGCATGTATCTAGACTCACCACCATCAAGCATTATATGAAGCCTTAGGAAATCTTTGTAGCAAATAATAATCACAATTTAAGGAAAATAAGCACAACCCTTGCCCAGCCAAAGAGTGCTAAATAAGTATAACTTGCAAGAAATTAATCACACTCATAAATGAGTCCATTGGTAGAGTTCAAATGAGCACCACAAGCTAGTGTTATTGCACCCTCACCACACCTAGTCAGTGTAGAACCAAAGTGGGTAGAAAATTGTGATTCTCCCCCTAGGACCACTCCCCTCAGTAGGGGCAACAACCCTCATTCACCCTAACACTTGCCTTGGGAATCCTTACCCTGCTCAGTTGAGCACCAACCCCTTCAACCCTCCATCGTGCAGCCTCTAAACCCATTCAACATCCTTCTTCTTTCTAGTATCCTATGAAAAAGAGAGGGATAGACCTCCACCCCATTTATTTTGAGTACTCACAAATGTGAGTGCATGCCAACAATTTTTTTTAAAAAGTAAAATAGTGGAATCAAGTAAGGTGCAACATGCAAAGTTGCCTTACTATTTTCTTGAAGACATCTTTGGCTTTGATAACCATATGAGCTAATCAAGACGTGCAATATCTGCACAAGGAGTAGGTTCTTAGGTAGATGATATTAGGGTTCAAATCAAGGAGACACAAAGATGTTGGACTTCAAGAAGAGGAAAGCATCAAGAGTTGAAGGAGGAAGTAGTCAAAACAGGGGAAAGAGCAGTAAGTAGTCTTCACATCCCAAAGGGGGTCTCACTGCCAGTCTGGAGTTGCTATGGAGGTGGAAGGTGCAAAGTGAAAAAGCCCATAGGAGTTGTAGGAACTTTGAATAACTTGCAACCAAAAACTTCATTGGGGAAAGAAAAACATTTGTTAGGATCATCAAATGACATAGACATAAGCATGGAGATGAAAATGCAACCTCTTGACACAAACTTATTTTGGTACATTAAAAGTGAAGCAATGGCATCTTATAATTATAATCATTTCTACATGAAATGCTTGCAAATCTCATCGCTTCCTCTAATGAGAACCTTACAATGTAAAAGGGCTAGGACAGATTTGAACTCAATTCCCTGAGCATGCATGGCCTTCAGATTCCACTCCTAACCATTTGCACCAACACGACATACTATAATTAGTAGTATCCAAAATATTTAGAAAAACTCTACAAAAGTTTCATGGAATCTCTCTAGATTCCTCATATCCCTTGATTTTCACTATAAGAATCCACTCAAAAGGTGATTCAAGTTTTTGTGAGTGATGCAATCAAATTACAGAGATATCTCTAGCCTAAGTGAAGAAGGATGATATTGCATGGAATTATATTCATTGCACAATGAGAAAAAGTGTTAAGTTCATTATGATGAGTTCAATACCATCTGTCACTATTATTTTTGTTGTAATGTTCAAGCAACAATTTTCCTTGTACATCAGCATGATTCCGAATGTACCTTATGATGAACATAAGAAAAAATTGAAAGCAACCATATCATATTTTCAAAATGTGTTTCTTGGATGCATAGAATATCTGATGATATCTAATTTAGATCATTTTTTTATGTTAGTAATATGCACAGAGTGATACCGTATTGAACGATTGTATAATAATGTTATCGTTGTTCAAGCCATGCAAGTTGTTGCTTATTGTTATCCACTTTGCTTCTTTTTTAGGACATTAAAATTTTGTCATTACTATTGCATCTGTTTTAACTTATTTGTATTTTATGTTTTGAAGGAGATATAGGTTATCTAGATATTTTATTCTTGAAAGTGCAGTGTATATTAATACATGGCTTCTGATATTTGGAGGATCAAAAGCCAATGTGTGAAGCATTAATCCTTGTGATCTATGAATTGTACATGCTGATGGGAAATTGTGTTCTAGATACAGTGTTAAGTATATTTTTACCTATTTAAACTCTTTTTAATTTTATGAATGAGTATCTAATTGTTTGAAATAGAATTTGTGAACAGGTGCTTTTCTCCATATCTTGTACGTTATCCTATTTCTTTATTATAAAATTGTATCCAAAAATGATATCTTTGAAATAATTCTTATAGATTTTGTCTACTCCATTGACAAGGCCATCTATTATGTTAAGATTTTGTGTGCAAAGCTCTATCACAAGGCTTGGTTTCACAAGGCTTGGTTTCAAGCATAAAGTTTTGTGCAAGCCTCCACATTGTTCTGGGTCTTCAAGAATTTTCATGGCCTTGTTACAATTTCTTGATTTCTTGTTGATGGCTTGAAAGTTTTTTAGTTTATCGTCCATGGTTTTGAATGTGTTTGATATATTTATCTTTGCCATAAAATAAATAATAGACTTGTATTAATTTTGATACAAAATGATACTAATTTTCATTTAAAAAAGCTAAACAGTCTTTGTATGCATCTTTACTCTCTTAATTTTTGTTTAAAATATCAATGTATATTTTGTTATCTTGGTGCATTGTTTGTTGTAATTCTTAACATTTTATATTTGAAAGCCAGAATGAAGGGTTTATAGTTTCTAGTATATTTGTTTTCTCACAATTTACAACCACTTATCTTGACTAGGACTTGCTTGACAGAGATCACCACAACTATAATGTCCAACTCACCAAATGTTATCATGTTTATATTAAATATCTCAAGTCTTGCATCAATTAGTTTAAGTACACTTTGATCAACAAGAGATATTTCATCATAACATCAGTTGCAAATCTATGTAATGTAGTGAGAATTTATCAAGTTTTTTAGCACTCAAAGAAGTCATGTTAGTGCACGTGATCAAAGGGAGATGTAATGTAGAGTGTAAAGTTATTCCATTGAAATTAAATGATGCTTTTCTTGTGTATACTTTCGGTAAGATTTTTGTGGTTTCAATAATTTTTGGAAATTGGAAATTGTAAAAACACAATCGAGCTTAAATCTCTAATAGCAATAAAAATGTACTTCATGCTCCATGCCTCCTATAAAGAATAAGTGTAATGGTTTGTGTGGAGAAATACAATTTTTGAGCATGATGTCATCAAGAAAGAATTTATCATATTTCTAGAGGACTTGTATATTAAATGAAAAAATTTGCGTTGCACTGTGTAATAGTAAAGAGGGTGCAATATAGACAGCTTGTTGAGCATTGAGTTGCTACATATTTAAGATTGTGTTTCTAATATATTGGAATGGGAGCTTGTGGTGGTGCCTGGGGTGGACATAGAATTTGTGTTGGTGGGGATGGTGCTCGGGGTGGGGGTGTTCTCTCTCTAGGCGGTGACAGTTGGTTTCTCCTACCTCCTCTATTATAGTTTTGTTGCGGTTTGGGACAATAGTACATATTGTGACCGTCTTCTCCGTAGTTGTAGCAGTGATACTTCCTGTTTTGTCGTCGTGATTTTCCCGAGTCTTGATCTCTCTCCCAATTCCTTCCTTGCTGTATCAAGTGGACAGACAAATTCTGCAGTTTGTCAGTAATGTGGGCCAACATATCTTGTTGGTCATTTCTTACCCCAGGAGCCGGTGGTGGTGGTGGAGGAATGGTGGTTGTTGTGGTTGTTGGTCGACACGATGTTCCTGCTTCTATTGACCCAGTCTCTTTGTCTTTCATCCGCAGCTTCTTGTCCTTAAGGTGAGCAATCTTGACCGTTAACTCATACATAACCGGGAATCTACCCTTCACCTTCTCCTTGAGAAGCGGCCATAAGCCATGCGTGAACCGGTCCTTTTTAGGAAATTGGGTGCAACTTTCCCTCTTGCCAGTGACTCAACCCACTGTTTCCACAAATCCACAAACTTGGACTCATAGGTGGCATACTCTAAAAGACCCTCCTACTTCAAGTCTCTCAACTTGTCCCACAGCTTCTCTGAAGTGGTACCTCCCCCAAAGCGCCTCTTAAAAGCAATTTTTAAGGGCTCCCAATCATCCTTAGTTGCTTGTGGAAGTGCCTTGTACCATGACCTAGCTTCTAGCTTCATGAGATGCTTAAAGATTCTAACCCCGGATTCATCTGTATCCTTGTTGCTTACTGCACATGCTACTTCAAAGTCATCTAGGAAATTTGTTACCAAATCCTCCCCCTTCTTTCCTTTAAATGTTGGAAATGCTACACTTGCCATGATTACTGAGAGAGAGAGAGCTAGAAAGACACACTGCTTAGCTTTCAATCAAAAGATTTTTATTTTTTCCTTTCTTTACAAGGAGGTGTGTATACTCTTTTTATACTAGAACATAGATTAAAATCTCAAACGGTACATTGCCTTGTACCAAGGGTAAGACAAATGGCTGATCTGATGCCAGAACCTCAAAGCGCTCCCCACCCAGCATGGTGTCGATGACATGCTGGTAGTGAGCAGTATTACCTTGATTGAGCGTACTAGTATCGGAATGTGTGACCTGCCTTGAGGTAAGTTGTGTTGATTCATGTGAAGCTTAGAGGTGCTTAGTCACTGTCCAAGCTTGTGGGAGAGGGTGGTGTTCTTTCCTGAAACAAGCTCAGTATATCCCTAGTCTCTCTAGTGAGAGCGTGAGCATGTGCTTCCGTTATCTGTGCTGCAGCATCAGGTGCGACTTTGAAACTGACTATGATAATTACCTCGGTGACTTGAGTTACCCAATCTCGAAGTAGAATAGTGTTTATTCTCTATTGTGCAGAGCTCCATCCATCTTGTTGTTACGGGTTGGTCATTGGTTGCGGACATGGTCTTGACTTCCTCCTTCTTCTCCTTGGCACACGGCCTATGTATATCCACTGAGTCTGACGTGTTGGTTGACTCTCCCACTGCAAATCGATTACCATTATGCCTGGCCTCGAGCTTCGATGGAGATGCAAAGTTTGTCTAGTTGTGCTTGGAGCTCTTCTTCTTTTGTTGTCCATTTAGCAAACCCTATTAACCATTCATCCATCCACAAAAGTTTAGGGGTTTCAGTTTTGTAAACTGAAGGGTTTCATGAAAGGATCCTCGGTGGGGGCACCAAGAAAATGATAACCGGAAATGACATGCTATATGGGGTGGCCTCACCACACATAACCTGAACATCCCCAAGCATCATCTCAAGGTAGGAGTAATCCTATAACTGAAGAGGGGCACCACCTAGCATAAGTGCGGCTAGGACGCAGACATAGATGACCTAGGGTAGCAAAAGTGAGATGCCCTCTAGGTAGCCAACATGAAATGGTGATACAACAAAACATCCACATGTAGAAAATGCTTAGTCAACAGCCAGGAGTGTGTGTACGAGAGAGGTATGTGACAAGGTTGGAATGCAGCATACTGAGTGACTCGAGAGGCTGCACGTGATGGAGCACAAGCAAAATGATATACAAGAGATGAAACATCCCGCAAATGTGGGAAAACAAAGCTAAGGAGAATAGAGAATGGACCCAAAGATCAAGACAACATTGCACACTTTTATTGGTGATGATGATACTTACAAATGGTGGTCTTAATTGTTACAAACCTGGCTCTTGGCACTAGGGATGCATGATAAAATGCGAGCGCCATATGGTGCATGGTGAAGTTTGGAGTAGCGTAAGGTTAGCACGTTACTGGGAGGTTAGTTGAGGGAAAACATCAAGACGATGCAACCACTAACAACATCAATCACCAGCATCCAGAGCGGCCCACGGTAGCATGGTGTTGGTGCATTCAATCTTAGCATGCTCATGTTGCCTTACTGGGGAATAATGACTGCCTTATGTGCATGGAGTGGTCGTGACTAGTAACTCAACCATGGTGTGGTGGAGAGTGGGGGGGATGGTGATGTTGCCAATGCTAAAATGCTCATGCTTGCAACAAAACATGATTCCATGAGCTCCCTAGCTTGGGAGGTGCATTATGTGCTTAGTGGTGCTTCAAATGTAGAGTACATGGAGCTAGTGTGTTCTTCGTTCACTTGTGCCTCCCCCTTTTGTGCTTAGCGGGAGCCTCTTTATATAGGCTTGAGAGGTGGTCCTTGCGAATATCCACAGGTCGTTGTAGAGAGTCTAGATGCCTCTCTAGTAAGAGAGATAGAGAGGGAGAGAAGGTAGAGATAGAGAGAGAGGAGTTAAGAGTGGGCTGGGGAGAGGTTCTTTTTACAATTCACTAGCCACTGGCTAGGTTATTAGGGAAGAGTGGAGTTCAGGGAATTTACAGGGGTTTTGTTGATGGTTTGGGTGGCCGGTGTGAGGTTTTAATGCTGCCAAAATTGGTACTTTGTTGCGTGAAGCCGAAATGCTATGTGTCACTTCCTTTTGATGCCGGTTGGGGCGCGCCTTCGGCGTCTTTTCTTGTTTCGGTGTCGGCGGCGCGCGACTTGGCCTTCTTTTCTCTTTTTGTCGTGGGCGTCAGTTCCTTCGTTTTTTCTATTTCCTTGTGTGTGCATATATGCGTGCGTGTTCGGTGTGTTTATGTTCGTGTGTGTAGGCGTGCTCGTGTATGTATGTGTTTATGTGTTGTGTGTGCGTGCATATATGTATGTATGTGTGTACCTATATGTATGGGGTTTTATGTGTGTGTAAACGAGAGAGTGTGTGTGTGTGAACGATAGCATAGGGAAATAATAAGATTTATTACACATATATATATATATATATACTTTTTTTATTTTATTTTTTATTTTTTATTTTTAATGGTTGCTTCTTCATAGGGACACAGAGAGAGAAGGAGAATGAGAGAGAGATGGAGGGAGCGAGCGGCTCAGAGAGGGGAGGGGAGAGTGTGTATGAGTGTGTGTGTGTGTGTGTGTGTGTGTGTGGGTGAGAGAGAGAGTAATTGGCTGTGCGGGGCCTGCAAGCTTGACGAGGGAGCACGAGAGATAGAGAGGGCGGGCTCGGGGGGAGGGGGGGTGGTGTGAGCATGGGGGGGTGTGAATAGAGAGAGAGAGAGAGAGAGAGAGAGAGAGAGAGAGAGAGAGAGAGAGAGAGAGAGAGAGAGAGAGAGAGAGAGAGAGAGAGAGAGAGAGAGCATGGCCTTGAGCTGCTTGGCCGACAGAGAGCGAGGGGGGGGGGGGGTTGGTCAACAGGATGGGGTAAGGAAGCGGGCCAGGGAAGGGGATGAGGGGTGTGTTTGAGATATATATATATACATATATATATATATATACATATATATATATACATATATATATATATATACATATATATATATACATATATATATATATATATATATATATATATATATAGAGAGAGAGAGAGAGAGAGAGAGAGAGTTAAAATCAAGGGAGGGGGAGAGCCTAGGGAGAGAATAGGGAGAGAGAGAGTAGGGTGAAGGGCTGAGGGGGGGTAAGGGAAGAGAGAGAGAGAGTGAAGGGTATTATTTGGTGGCCCGTCAGAGGGAAAAACAAGAGGAGAGGAGAGGGGGTGTGTGTGAGGCCAAGAGAGTGTGGATGAGAGGAGAGGGTGGGTGAGGTATGGAGGCCCTATTAGAGGGAGAAAGACAAGCGAGGAGGGGTAAGAGAGAGAGAGAGAGTGTCTGGAAAAAAATGAAAGAGAGAGAGGGAGACTTTGCAAAAGCATGGCGGCCCGCTAGTGGAAGAAAAGCCAGCGGCAACTTGGTTTATGCGCCCTTTGGGCTAGGTGACACAGGAGCAGAGATAAGAGAGAGATGGTGGATTGGCGGAGCCAAGCAGGAGAGAAAGAGAGAGACCTCTGCCCTTTGGTGATAATGAAGAGAGGTGTGGCCAAATTGGTGGCGGCCCGTTTGGTGGCGGCCCGCTGTGTCCAAGCATAGAAGGGGGTGGTGAATGTTAAAAAACAACTTTTTATCGTTCTTTCTTCCGGTAATGTGCTCCTCCTTGATTGGGGTTGGTTCTTGCGGCCTTGGTTTTGAAAACCGGCAAACTTCAGTTTCTTTGGCCGGGCTAGAGGGTGGTGCGGCTAAACCGGTATCACAGTCTTGAGGCTTAAGTTTCCCATCAACCTTATTGTTTTCAAGTGAATAAGGGTCATAATAATTAATAGTTCTAAAGTCCGATTTTTGATCCGATCGTTCCATTAGAATGCACTTTGACTTAATGAAATGCAAATCTCAAATATTTGCAAAGTAAATGCGATACTTTTATTGAAAAATGTTGGGTACATTACACGTATCATAGAAATGATACGTATAAAACGTCATTATATGCTATAATCTCAAATAATATTTGAATATTTTGTATTATTTTTTATCAAAACAATTTTTTATTGAAACAATTTTCAATCAAAATGGTTTTTGATAAAAAATAATACTTATAAAATAGCATCGTCGATTTTGATAAAAAAACATTCCAACCACTGGCAATTTCAGATTCCCATCGACCAGCAGCAGGAGCAGTACTTAGGTATAATCTCTCACTCAAGTTTGATGAATACTAACCTATTTTTGTGTGTGGTATCAAACTCATATGGTGCAATAGTTTCTCTCTCACCACAGAGTTGGTTTACAGAACATAGGCCACTTTGTGGTGTGTAGCCAAGTGGCTCACTCTAGAAGTGTGAATACTTTAGTGCCTTGTCCAGTGGTGTGCAACCATATGGCCCACTCCATGGGAGGCTTAGGACAAACCTAGATTCTCTATGGTGTGATGTAGTAGTTTATCTCCCACCACATAGATGAGTTAGAACTTAATGGTCGACTTGTGGAGTGTAGTAGGCTTGATGCTACACCTCTCACTTCAAAGTGGCTTATAGGGTTCACAATTTTAGATTACCTTTCACAAGATGGGTTGACTATTTGGAGCATATAAATTTGTATCCAACCTTGATTTTGATTACAACTATCTTTCAAGGTTGAAGAGGTAATGTTTGTGACTTGCAACAACCATTTCAAGCTACTTTAAAAGTGCATTGAATCACAACAATCATTTCAAGTTCCTTTTAAAGTGTGTCAAAGTTAGTTTTTGATGTTGTGATCTTTTATTTTACTATACATCTTTCACAAACTTAATTGCCAAGTGGAAAAATTGTCTCGTACGAAGAAAATATCACCAAAAAACAATCTTTGACTCACCACATTTTTTTCAATAAAACTTGGAGCATAGTTTTAACTCATGTTATATGTTTAAATTATAGTGTTACTTGTTTTTTCTTTTTAAATCATAAATGGTATATAGACAATGTTGATCATACTAACATCAATAGAAAAATAAAACCTAAAGTCCATAAAGGTTAAGATTGATCAAAAATTTCATTGTACAAACAGTAATACACTACTCTGAATGATTTAATATGATGGTGCATTATTAATCAAGCTAGAAATTCTTGCAATCTCTTTGTCCTGTGGTGATTGTCTTGATTTCTTTATCTTTTTTTTTATTCTCCCTTCTCTGAAAAATCAAGTTTTACTATGCTTACAAAAGCTCCAATGTCCATAAGAGCTCAACAGACTTTAGATGATGGTGCCAAGATTTTCACCATTAAAATAGATAAATAGCAACCACCATGGCTCCTTGCAAGTATGACCAAGAGCTTGAACTATTCTTGGATGAGCCAAATTGATTGTTGTTTCATGTGAAAAAGATCTATGTATTCTTGTATGGCTTTCAATAGATTGTTTAGCGTAGTATTTAATGGATGCTAGAAAGTACAAGATGCCTTTGACCTTGCATTCAAAAGTCTCAAAATATTATCTCTAAGTTTAAGCCCCTTGCCCAACATCAGATCCTCAAAGGACACTCTGCAAATGAGTTCCCTTATGGAATCTTCTCTAGTTCCAGTTCCTTCTAATCTATGTGCATTTGTAGATCCCCTTGGCCACTTTCTTTTGTTGTTGTAAGTATCACCTTGCACATTCTCTTGATTAAATAAAACTAGATATCTATTGCTTTTGATTGCTTGTACGTTTCTTTCTCTAATTTCCATCTGTCATAGAAGTGATCAAGCTTCATTGATTCTACCTCTATTGGGAGATCGTTTCCAAGATCATGAGCACACTTGGGTAGATTGACTATTATACTAAGTAAAAAATACTTTATGCTTTCTCTATTTGTGCATGGAACATTTGCTTTTGTTGATTTGACATTCTCTTGCGCAAGGTTATTCAACTTTATTTCATTTGCAATGATTATATCTATATGTGTTGTAGACAATGATGAAATTACTATCAAGATCTGACATCAAACTCTTTTCTTTACATTTGAATCAAGAGTCTTGGTCAATATCTTTTCTTGCAAGCCTGTATGATAGTGTGCATCATATTTTGTAAGTTTTATGCTTGTATTTAAATTTTTTATTCAATAAAGAATACTAGATTATCACAACAACTAGCAATTGTGAGACGAGTCAAAAGAACAACCTCTCATCAAAATCTTATTTCTAAGAGCATAAAAACATTGCTTAGTGTAAGTTCATGTTTCTCATGGGCTCGATGGTAGCAAGACGAGTCAAAACAATGACCTTCCATCAAAATATTATTTATAGTGTGCATCATATTTTGTAAGTTTTATGCTTGTATGTAAAAAATTTTATTCAATAAAGAATACTAGATTATCACAGCAAACTAGCAATTTTGAGATGAGTCAAAAGAACAACCTCTCATCAAAATCTTATTACTAAGAGCATAAAAACATTGCTTAGTGTAAGTTCATGTTTCTCATGGGCTCGATGGTAGCAAGACGAGTCAAAACAATGATGTTCCATCAAAATATTATTTATAGGGACATAAAATGTTGATAACAATCTATCAACCACAGATGATAGATTTGATTAAATAGGACAATCGTCTGTCGAGTAGGATGAAGCGTACCATATTGAAGTTCTATGATTTTAATAGTGATAGGGCTAGTCGAGATCAACAATTATCTGTCAAAACAAAGCAATAAAAGCTCACAAATATCTATTAAATGATAACAAACCTAGCCGAACTAATGACCATCTCTTCATATCTTTTAAAAAAAAAAAAAGATAAACAGAAAAAAAATATGGTGCATGAATCTAAATGTAAGAAAAGAAAAGTGTTTTAAAATGATTAATCCAATCCAAGAAGGGACAAAAATATCAGAAGAATGTAAGTTTGTATACAACAAAAATCATACATACACAATAAATTGTCTATTGAAAAAAAAAGATCTAGTCGGACACTATGACTATCTATCAAACAAGATAGTAGATTGTGCTAGATTCAAGTTCTATTATTTCATCAACGATAGATATAATTGATTTAAAAATTACTATCTATCAAAGTGAAATGACTAGAATTTACATCTCCACCACACAAATTAAGTAACAATAGACTCAGTTGCAATAATGGTCTCATGTTGAATTCTCCCTGAAAGATAGATTGATAGAGAAAAAAAACAGCCACCCTTTGTTTTGAACGGCGGCATACCCTACTGAGTTATCAATAAATTGTCAAATTCTTTTCAAAAGGTGAGTTGCTAATGTGGAAGAAATGGTCGCACATCAAACGGCAAATCAAACTAAGGTAGCGATCATCTATCAAAGTCTTTCTAAAAGATGATCAATTTATGTAGCAAAAGAAAGATTCATCATATAGATTGAATGACGTTAGATATAGTCGCAATGACAACTATCTGTCAAAGTCTATATAAAAGATAGATCAACGTAATAAAAGAGATACTCACTGCACAAATGAAACTATTATAGACCTACTTGAAGTGAAAATCGTTTGTTGAATCCTCTCTACAAGATAAGTGAGTAAAGCAAAAGAAATCAAATCATTGATTATCAATTGAAATATTCTTAAAATATGGACTAGTGAAGTGAAGAATGATCAATATTGGGTTTGAATAATAGCACACCAAATGGGCTTAACAATTATTTGTTGAATTTTCAAAATATGTTTAATACAACAAAATAAAGACCTATCATACATATTGAACAGTGCTAGATATAATCAAAGTGAAGTTTGTCTATTGGAGCCTCTTTCAAATATGAATCAACATCATAAAAGACATGTTCACTGTACAAACAAAATTATGGTAGATTTAATTGATATGAATATCATTTAATGAAGCTTCTTTGGTAGGTGAGAGAGTAGAGAGAAGAAAAATTAGTGCTGATTGGGTTGACTAACAATAGACCTAACCAAATCAACGGTTATTTGTTGAAGTCTCCTCAAAAGATAGATCATCAAAGGAAATTACCATTCCTCGATTCAGAGAATGGTATACTAAATCAAAGCAGCAATTATCTGTCAAAGTCTTTCCAAAAGATGATCACATATCAAATAAAACTCACTATACACATTGAATGACGACATATATGGCTAAAATGATGATTGTCTATTGAAGTCTCTTTGAAAACCACTTGTTGGTTTAAAAAACAATAGATATAATGAAATCAATGATTATCTATCGACAACTCCCAAAAAGATGGATTAACAAAGTGGAAGGAATGATCGTTCTTGAATTTGGAGAATGATAGACTAAAACAAGGTAACGATCATCTATTGAAGTTTTATCAAAAGATGATAACATAGAAAAATAAACTCATCATATAGATTCAAAAACGGTAGATATAGCCAAAGTGACAATTGTCTTTCAAAGTCTTTTTAGAAGATGAGTCCATGTAATAAAAGAGAGACTCACTACATGGTTGAAACTACGATAGTTCTAATTGAAGTGAGAACTGTTTTTTAAAGCTTCTTCGGAAGGTGAGTAAGAAAAGTGAAAGAGATAATTTAGACTCCAATATGAATTAGCCGAGTCTATAAAATATCATTCATTGGTTTGAATAATGATAGACTTAAATGAATCAACAGTTATTTGTCAAAGTTTTCCTAAAAGATAGACCAACAAAGTGGAAGAGACAATTACCCCTTGATTTGAAGAATGACAGGCCGAACCAAGCTAAGAATTATCTATCAAAGTCTTCCAAATGATAATAAACATAGTAAAACAAAATCAATTGAACAATGGTAGGTCTAGTCAAAGTGATGACTATCTATCAAAGTCATTTTGAAAAATGAGTTAATGCAATAAAAGAGATGCTCGTTGCATATATGGATGAAATTATGACAGTCTAAGAAAATGATCATTCATTGGTTTGAAAAATGATAGACTTAATCAAGTCAATGATTATCTATCAAAGTTCTCTAAAAGATAGACGAGCAAAGTGGAAGGAGCAGTCACCCTTGGATTTAAGAACGACACACTGAATTGTGCTATGACACTAAACCATGACACCCTTTTATAGAAGAATTCATGCAATCCTATTGTAACCAATGTTAAAACTTTCATTTGCATGTGTCTTTACTACAATTACTTGGTTGCAATCACATGTAGGCACGATTATCAATACTGATAAAAAAATCATGCAAAGAGAGCATTATACTCTTCTCTCTCTCTCTCTCTCTCTCTCTCTCTCTCTCTCTCTCTCTCTCTCTCTCTCTCTCTCTCTCTCTCTCTCTCTCTCTCTCTCTCTCTCTCTCTCTCTCTCTCTCTCTCTCTCTCTCTCTCTCTCTCAGTCTCTCTCTCTCTCTCTCAACTTGCAGAATGCATGTTAGCATCTTTGAAGCTTATTTTTTTCATTTAGAGGTTACAAGCAACCCCAAATGGAAAGAGAAATTTGTTATTTAAAGTCTTGTGCAAGCACAATCGATTTGACGAACATTTGTTGAAAGGATTCTTCAAAGCTTCTTTTTGTTATTTAGAAGGCCACAAGAAACCCCAAATGAGAAGAGAAATCTATTATTTAAAGGATTGTGCAACTCCAATCAATTTGACGACCAGTTTTCAAAGGGCAACAACAAGAGTTCACACATCTTCACATAGTCTAACCAACAATAATAAAAATTTCCACCAAGCTAGCATCCATGGGAAATGATAGCAGCATATCTTGCTTGTCTTGAAACTACTATGCAATCTTCAAGCCAGCACAGATTACAGATGCCTAAACTTGGCATGTCATCAAGCACTATGAGGTTCCACAAGGGTACAAGCCAACAAACAAAATGAAAAAATGAAAATTAAAAAGGCAAAATATATAAAAAATGGGCCACTTGCATGAATCAAGACCATGTAATGAACCTTTTATAGAAACATGCACAAAAGAGCAAGCTGCCTCTGTCGGTTGATAGTGTGGTGAAGATAGGTGAGATACATTCACGAATGTTTAGTGCCATAATGAAGATCATTGGGATCCACTATAATGGAGGGAAATGCAAAACCAAGAAAGAATGCCTAGAAGTAGGCGAGAGGCAAGAAGCAGATCAAGGATCTCTCGAAACATTTGGCCACAGATCTTGCAGTCCCATGCTCTTAGGTCATAGATGTGATCTTCTTGGGACTATCGGGCATGCCCCTTTGGTTTTGTCTACCTACTTTGTGGAGACATCTTGAACCAAGGCATTTTCACGTACATGTACATGTTCTCAACCCAGAACAAGTCAACAATAACATAAAGATGCAGTGTGTGCATCTTGATCAACAAGTAAGAGCCTTTTAACATGAGTTCCAAAACATGGAGAATGTTGGCATACTCTGTAATGTACTCTCATCCATATGTACAATAGATGAATCTTATGCATGAGCAACATAGTTCAATTTCCTTTTCAAAGATCATGCTTTCAATTTCTAAGAAGATCTATTTTTCATGTTGAGGGTCATTTTGATAAATGATGGCAATGCTCTAGATATTAGAGACCAGATAATCCTAGAGCAAGACCTAGATATGGATTTTAGAGCACACCTCAAATAGACCAAAGAAATATTTTAGTAGGTAGCAAGTAGCATATTGGAAACAATTGACCTCACAACTGCCATGCTTCTAGCAAGGATTAAAAACTAGGATAATTGCAATGAAATCATAGATGCATTAACAAATCTAATTTCCATGCAATTCTTGATATGTTGATATGATATGCACTGGCTGAGTGTAGCAAAGATGATTTCTCTCAATTCAATAGCATATTCTTACTCTACATACTTGCTAAAGATGTAAAACAAGACCATTTCACCCATTCTTTGACGAGAATTTTCATCACCCTATTTTGTTGGTTTTGCATTTCCTAGAGTCTGGTAAAACTATCATACAAGTCACTCCTCAAAAGCACAGATAATACAAAAGAAGAACCTGGTTGTGGATTATAGAGCACACCTCAAGTAAACTAGAAATGTTTTTTTGAAATTAGCAAAAAGTGTATTGGAAATGCACAACCTCACTGCTAATCCCATGCTTGTGGTGAGGATTGTAAATTATGATAAGTACAATGAGATCATATTTGCATTGGCAAGTCCAATGCCCATGCAATTTTTTAATTATTGATACAATATACACTAGCTAATTGTAGCAAAGATGATCTCTCTCAATTCAATAGCACATTCTCACTCTGTGTACTTGTTAAAGATGAAAAACGAGACAATTTTACCCATTCTTTGCTAAGCATTCACATCACCCTGTTTTGTTGGCTTTGCATTTTGTTAAAGTTTGGTGAAACTATCATACATATCACTTCTCGATAGTTTTTCACACGTTCAAAATCTTCCATGGGTAGAAATAGCTATTGATGGGTAAGAAAGAGTTTAGCTACCTCATGGTGGCCTAAAATAAGGGCAAGAGTTACATGCTCATGACAATGCCACAACCATGTAAGATTGTTGGAGCATTCCATTGTATACAAAAGATTTATACTATCTCTAGACTTGACAATTCAAATTGTTTGTCCAAACAACTGTCTAGAGGTGTTGTAAGCATTTTGGTACATAGCCAAAGCCTTATTTTCAAGGTGCCAACCAAGAAAGACAAGAGAGACTAGAGATTTTCTCAAAATGTGGCCCTTCATGTAGAAGGTAGTTTTATTGCTTAAAAAGGCTTTAAAAGCAACTAGTCATATCTGCACATGTTGTCAAAGGTTTTCTAGATGAAGTTTGAAAAACTGCCATTTGAACATGGGGTTCATGTGAAATAGATCTCTCAGACAGTTTTATAAGAATTGAGGCAAAGCATGGGTTTTGGGATGTGGTAGGTCACAAGAAGCTAGGCTTCATTATGGACATATGTTTTGGGATGCGGTAGGTCACAACATGCTAGACTTCATTAATGAACCAACTCCATCAACCACAGAAAATATCAATAAATAATATGTAAAGTAGATACCTAGCCAAAGAACAATTTCCAAAATTTCACAAGCTGCAATACCCCAAAAATGAAGTACAATTCACACACCTGAGAGAGAGAGAGAGAGAGAGAGAGAGAGAGAGAGAGAGAGAGAGAGAGAGAGAGAGAGAGAGAGAGAGAGAGAGAGAGAGAGAGAGAGAGAGAGAGAGAGAGAGAGAGAGAGAGAGAGAGAGAGAGAGAGAGAACAAACCTAGTCAAATGGCTTGACCATTTGTCAAACAAAATATTAGATCATGTCAAAATAAAACTCTTATCAATTTGACAACCATTTGTCAAAAAGAAACAACAAGAGTTCACACATCTTCACACAATCTAACCAACAATAGTACAAAACTTTCCACCAATCCAAGCCAACAAACAAAATAAAAAAACAACAAACAACTAAGAAGGTAAAGGATATTGCATCAAAGATTGGATTGGTGGCTTACTGATGATGAGATTTACGGATGAGTGCTCTCATCCATATATGCTAAAAATGATTCTTATGCTCAAGCAACATCATTTAGCTTCTTTTGCAAAGATCATGCTTTCAATTGTTGAGAAGAACTATCATTTCATCTTGGGGGCTAGTGAGATAAGTAGCAATGATGTGGACATTAAAGACCAAATAATCCAAAAGCAAGACCTTGCTATGGATTGTAGAGCACACCTGGAGCAAACTAGAAAAAATATTTTAGCAGGCAGCAAGCAGTGTATTGGAAATTCTTGGCCTCACAACAACTGATCCCATACTGTCACAAATTACAATAAGTACAATGAGATCATAGTTGCATTAACAAGTCCAATGCCCATGCAATTATTCAATTGTTGATACAATATGCACTAGTGGGTGTTAGCTCTCAGCTAACAAGAACATCAAAGGAGCATCATCATCATTTTTTATCCCCACATATTGTATCAAAACCTTATTTAGTGACTTGAAATCGCTTAAAAGTCCAAATTTGGCTTTAGTACCTATCACTCTATATCATGAAGCAATCTCTACAATGGTGGGAATAGAGGATGCAGGTACACTTAGTCAACTCTCAACCCAATCAAACAAGTGTATCAGACACCTTTAGATGAAACATCGATTTAATTCATTGCAAACCAAGGGACTAGACCACCCATGATGAAACCAATGCCTAAGCCAAGAACTGGGAATTTCCATAACTGTGGGGCAAATGACCACTAGAAAAATGACTATTCTGAGCTAGAGAAAAATGTAAAACCAATAGAGGCATATTGTGTGGAGTGTGATCGCAAGGGAGGACATTTTGTCCTAGGAATCTAACGAATAAAGGGAAGGCAACCATAAATGTAGTTCAAGTCGTGCCAAGTAGCTCATCAGAAGGGGAACCCACATTTCTTATTCGATTAGGTACTAGGGCTCAGGGTAAGGGGAATAGAAAAAAAATGTTAGTGGGTCAGATGCACCTAGCCAACCATCAAAAGACCCTAGAAAAGAACAACGCAAGTGATATGATCTTAGGAGATAAGTAAATGCAGCTACCATACGTGATAACTATCCTCTTCCTATTACGGACCATATTCTAGAATGAGTAGCTTGGAAAGAGGCTTATAGCTTCTTGGGTTACAATCAGCTAGCCAAAGAACCCAAAGATCAACACAAAATAGCTTTTTCCACGAAATGGGAAATTTTTTCTTATAGGGTCGTGAGTTTTAGACTGAACAATACACCAACAACATTCTAGAAATTAATGAGCCTTCAAGGAATATCTGCGAAATTTCCTAGAACTTTACATGGATGATCTTTGTGTGCATTCTACCAAAAAGAAGAGTCATTTTGAACAATTACGGTGTGTCTTTGAGAAATGTTGTTTATATAGAATTTGTTTAAATTTAGAGAAATGTGTATTTATTATTAGATAGGGAAAAACTCTCGGACATATTGTATCAAATAATGGTATTGCCACAGATATGAAAAAAACAGCAGTAATTGTTGAAATGTCAAGACCGACCAATGTCAAGGAAGTTCAGGCATTTGTGGGGCATTGTGGCTATTATTGTAGATTCATCTACATGTATGAAGTCATTGCAAAACCCATTTATGGCCTTATCACTCATTTTGAATGGACGGATGAATATAAGGAGTCATTTCAGAAGCTTAAATGAATCTTGACATCAGTACCAATATTGAAACTCTAGATTGAAACAAAGTTTTCCATGTGCATGTTGATGCTTCAAATTTTGCTATTGGATTCATATTAGCTCATTTTGGAGAGGGGACAATGGATTTCTCTATCTCTTATGCTAGCAGGTAGCTAAACTTAGTAGAAAAGAACTACACCACGATTGAAAGGTTGGAATGGTGTATGCATTTGAGAAATTTTGACACTACTTGCTAGCTAACAAATATGTGTTTTTTGTAAACCATCAAGCCTTTCTCTATCTAGTGAACAATCCATGTAATACAGGAAGAA
Organism: Adiantum capillus-veneris; assembly: GCF_014529385.1. Taxonomy (NCBI): domain Eukaryota; kingdom Viridiplantae; phylum Streptophyta; class Polypodiopsida; order Polypodiales; family Pteridaceae; genus Adiantum; species Adiantum capillus-veneris. The sequence continues at coordinate 123,811,946 of NC_140949.1, forward strand.
TAGTAAGATGGTTTATCATCCTACTTGAGTTTGACTTCACAGTGGTAGTCAAAAAGGGCACCACACACCAAAGAGCAGATCACCTAGCAAGAATCACCTCGGGGGAAGCATCGAAAGGGGTAGACGATGATTTACCGGATGCTTATATGTTCTCCATGGAAATGTTCCTAGATGGTAGGGAGACCTTGTATCTCTAATGACCATAGCTCAAGAATATTTGCAGATACCACTTTCCATAACACCACAATTGATAGAGAAATTTGCCTATGATACCATTTTCTGGCTCAAAGGCTGTATTAGAAAAACAAGGATGGGATTCTCTTTTTATGCATGGCCCTGAGGAACATGCAAACTATTTGATTCAAGCTCATACGATGGTTGTAGGACTCCACTTTGCAGAATATCAAATCTTATGAAAATTAGCGTGGTTAGGGGCCTATTGGCCTACTATGAGGAGATATGTTCATGATTATACGAGCAATTGTTCTCAATGTAAGGAAAATGCAGCCATATCCCATGCCACACTATTCCGGATCTTGATGACACCACAATGGAGCTTGCAAGGTTCTTGTTGTTAGGTAGTTCACAATGTATGAGCTCCTCTTAGGTGCTATCATGATTTTGAACAGTGTCACATGTTCTATAGATGCATTGACTCCACGAATGTTACATGAACTAATGTAGTCATGAACACTTGCATGCATTTTAGGCCAATAGACACCTAATCTCATCAATATTTTGTATGTCTATGTTTTCCCATTGAGAATTCCTCTTGTTTGTACATGGACTTGTCTCAAATACATGTGTCTCTCATCTAGATCTATACGTAGTCTTAATATACCATCCATTCTCTGGTTATATAGCCTTTCATCTATCAACACAAGTGTTTTGCTTTCCTCAATGATGAGTGGTTGCCTTTCAACTTGTATAATGAACCAAGGGTGAGAAAAGGTATAAAATATTTACTCCACTTTGGTACCATTTCAATGTTAAAAAGATAAGAGTCTGGCAAGTCATCATCAAACGCAATGGATGCTTCACCATGAGTCAATCTCAACAAATGGAAAATCGAACTCAAGCAATATAACGAACCATCTACCAATATGCCCATTATTTTTGCAAGGTTTGTTCACCAAGTATAATAGTGTAGGTCCCTCTTGGACTCCCGTACACTACCAAATTGAGGATCATCTCTCCGTGCATTTTGTTTTCAAAGCAATATACTTATTTAGTAGCTTTACATCTTTTCATTCCAAGAAGAAGTGGGACAAACCTCCTATGGACTTAGCACAACTTAAAGATTGCATTATATAAAGAGGGGTCATTTACTTTTGACTTTTTTCCACTTGTGGAAAATCAAAACCTAGAGCAATTTTAGTGATTGATCAAATAATTTTAGGACCAGAACACAAGAACTTTGGCTTGTATCTTGGTCTCCAAAAGGTAATTTTAGCTCAAACTTGAGATATGGGATGTTCTCAAGAATGTCTAAAAAATCACCAAGTAAGATACCCCCACTATGCTAACGTACTTGGATTGCGATCCATGTTCCTCTGTCAAATTTTTTTCTCCAATTTTTCCTAGATTTTGATTGTATGTAGACAAGGTCATATGCAGGTTGTATACCAATTTTCATCAAATTCTAAGGTTGACGTACATGGATCGTGATCCTTGCTCAACCACATCTGGACTTGATCTCTTAGGAGTTTGTTCTTGACTATGTCCACAAGCTAAATCTCAAATATTTTTGTATTTGGACTTGGTTTGATAGGTCAAATTGCCAACACTAGGTTTGCACTATGGTTTTCTGTCTGTCACCTGTTTTGCTTCCTTTTGACCCAATTTTGCTCAAATTTTCGCAACTAGGATTGGGGATATCTTTCCTTGTGTATGCACTATTGATTTGGAAAATTTTAGATCAAGCTGTCACTATGGGTACATGGATCACGATCCATGTTTGAAGCCCAAATTGACTTTGTTTGGTCCCATCAGAGTCAACATGATTAGTAGGTCCTCTGGTATCAATTTTTTTGAAAATGGACCTCTAGATTGGAAATTAGGTCAGTTTTGATACTTGCTCAAACTGCTTAAAAATTTTGGGCTTTTGGTCTAGTTTTTGGTATCCAAATTCACTTTTGATAAGACCATTAGATACCCTGTGATGTCCTCTAGATATGGTGCAAGGTTGGTATCAGTCTGTGATAGAGGAACATGGATCGCGATCCATGTACCTCTGTGTAAGATAGTAATGAAACTTGGCACACAGTTTTCCCTTGGTCTCCTGATCCCTGATGTATGGTTTTTGTGTGATTAGGATCACTTAAGATCAAGCAAAAGTCAATTCCTATGTCTTTTTTAGGGTTTTTCTCTTTGCACTGTTTTTGGCTCTTTTCACCCACTTTTTGAGCTTTTTTGACACTACTTCTTTGGGGACTTTTGTTCACAATGGTCTCTGTTATAGGGTGGTAAAGTTTCTCTCTTCAAATTCATCAGGAGGTACAAGGATCACGATCCATGTTCAACCACTATTGGAGTTGAGCTTTGGTGTGTTGATAGCTTGTGATGTTTGTAGCCTGATCATCCACAAATTTTTGAATTTGGATTAGTTTTGCCCAACCAAAATTGACTTCTACAGTCTATTGTGATGGTTTTAGGAATGTTTTTTTTTTTGGCTCTTTTGACCACTATTTGCAACTTTTTTACATATGGTTCTTTTGGGAAAAGTGCTTGTCTATGTCTCAGCTACCCACTTCTCAAATCTCAGCCAAAAATTTGATGAGGTACATGGATCACAATCCATATTTGACCTCATTTTGACATGAAACTTGGTCAACTTATAGTCCATGTTATGGTGATACATTTTTCCAAATCTTTTTGAATTTGAATCACTTTTGCTCAACCAAAAGCAAAATTTTGTGTCTGCTTTGCAATTTTGGCTATCTGACAGAATTTTGGTGTTTTGATCAACTTCGTGCAATTTTTTGCTATGGTCTGTTTTGGAAAAGTTGTTCCACTAGTTATCAGGGATGTACTTGCCAAAAATCAGTTCCAAATGTCGTAAGATACATGAATAGTGATTCATCTTTGGCAGCATTTTTTCATGAATTTTGTTCTACTGGCTCTCTATTCCCTGTAGAAGCCAAATCTCACCCCTTTTTGAATTTGGATCCCAAAAAGTTGAAAATTCCCAAATTTTGTGTTTGTAATGTCTATTTTGTTTTTTTTGTCCCAACAACCAATTTTGATGTGTTTTTTGAGTTTTTCTTTCAAGAAAACTTGATGAGAGCAATGTCCCACTAATGCATAGTGTCACTGATCAAGTTTCTGCAAAATTGGTCTCTAGGGTACATGGATTGTTGATCCATGTTCCTCCACAGAATCTGACCAAACTTTCTAGATTGCTTCTAGAGAGTATGTTGATGCCCTTGATCCACAAATTTTTGAAATTGGATCACTGTTGAGGTCTCTACCATCAAATTTTTAGAATTTTAGAAGTCATTCTGGTCAAAATATGGTTTCCACCCTTTTTTCTATCAATCTTTTAGCCCAAATTTGACGGTGGTAGTTGTTATTTAACCTACTCCTAAGTACTGAAATGAAACATGAAAAAAAACAAACAAAAAGATACAAAATAAAGTCGGAACAAAATTTGGAACAACACTCTGAAAGCATAGAGAAAATCAAAGAATGAAATTCTTTTGGCTATCTCACTCACAACCCTCTCTACCTCTTTGAGAATAGACCTAGCAAGTCTGCAACTTCTAGACTCTACCAAGCAATAAACCCTGTGTGTAGCTGCTTCACAGCTAAGGTGTAAATGGAATGGAAGGAAAATCCTCAAAAAAGAACGCTCTAAATACACACTAGGTCACTCACGATCTAAGGATCATATCCACGGAAGCAGCGCCAATGTTAGTTGGTCGCCACGATGGATGTCTGTAGCATAGCTATCGGGCACTAAATGAATGTCAATACTCAGGGAAGTGACTCGGATGGGGCACGGAGACTCTTTGAGCCTTTCAATCTCAAGAAGTGAACCTTAACAAACAAACATACGAACTCAACAAGCAAACCAGCACTCAATGAATTTGCCTATGTACTTTCTCACCGCTCTAGGTCATCACGCCATTTTAGCACTCAAACGGACGTGAAATGCAACAAAACTTTAGGAGGAGGTCAAAGACACCTAGGGACACAATCCTACCAAGTCTGGTCACAATTCAACAAGGTACCAAAATCATGATCCATCATGAAAAAGGTCCTGAAAATTGCAACAGAACTATCCAGAAAGGTCGCCCTATAGTCTAGGAACACTCTCCTATGGTCAAAACAATTAAAAACAATGATTTAAGCACTCAAATTTGATGATTAGGCTCACTAACACATAGTCATGAACCTCAACAAAACTGACAATGCTTACACTTGAATAAAAGAGCAAAGAGAGAGGAACACAATGCAAGTTTCAAAATTGAAATCTAATTACCCATTTATTAGTTGTTGCGATGATTACAAGTTGGAGAAGCTTCGTAGCTTGAGCGTACGTTTTTAGAGCTCCCTTCTCTTCTAAAGATAAGTCCCCCTTTCACATTAAAGTTATTGACCTTTATACCTAGGTCTTTCTAAATGAACGATGGCCAATTCACATGGACCTTTACAATTGTCATAACAGAATTACAACTCAGGGAATTGAGCTGCTACTCTAGAATCAGGATTTACATAGAGTATCACTACACTAGCTCGGCAAAATAATAGACTAAAAATGTGGTTTCCAACCAAGTGGACGCTGGTTCGGTCAATCCTCAAACAGTCTCTACCTCTTTCATTTGACCAAAAAAGCAATCAAGTGCTACACCCGACAATGATGACGGTCTAGTAGCCATTGCACTCGCAAGCTCCACAACCATTGTATAAAATGATCCAAAATCTCAACACAACCACTCAACCAACGACATCGGAAACCAGATCGTGGCATACTTGGTATTGTTACAAGAGATCATAAACAAACAGGGTGAAGACTTACGGGCACTTGCAATGGAGAATGGAATCCTAAGGGTTATTATGGTTGAGAATGAAAATCTCAAGAGGACACTTGAAATGCAAACAACACAATTGATGCAACTTGAAGAAGACACATATGCATTTCAATTTTTAAACATAGATCCCGCCAAACATGGCATCTACTAAATCTAGATTGCTTTGTACCTATTTCAATTGTCATAGAATTATGCTACCTATCTTTTCTCATTTGGCCAACTGTTTTAAATACTTATTCTAAATTCTATTTGTCAAATTGTAAAATTTTGTCAAATATGTTTGAATTTGGACTCATTGGAAGTCATCATTCTTCCTACAAATGAATGTAAATGACACAGCATCTTCTCTGATTTGAGAGAAAGTCCAAAGGCATTCAGTAGATTGAGAGGACCATAACTAATAGTTAATTGAACAAGAAGTCTTAAGTTCAAGACTTGTCAGACTACATCTTTTTGGTCTCAAGGGAGTGTCCCTACTACATTAAAATTTCACATATTTGGTGTGTGTGTGGGAAAGGGGCTTATGGGGGAGTATATTAAAGAAAGTTTTTTAAACAATAAATAAAATATGCATGTCCGTTTCATGATAAAAAATGACATGGAGAGGAGCCGACCAGAGCGGGTGTTGCCTGAGAGAAAGGTGATGAGAGCGCCATTCTGATGTAGCGCAAAAATAAGGGAGAGAGAGTTTGCCAGAAGGGGGATGCCACCAATGGGAGAAGAGGGGAGCCCATGATGGCTGGAATCTCTATGTTTGAGTGTGCTCCATTGATAAGCAAAAGAGAAAGAGAGAGAGAATTGTTGATTGTAGCGCCAGTAAGCCGAGAGAGAGAGAGATTTGGATAACTTGAAAGTGTGTGTGTGAGTGAGTATTAGAGAGAGGGGATCTTGCCATAAATTTTTAGTGCAAGATATTTAAGAGCCATAACCACACACACACACACACACAGAGAGAGAGAGAGAGAGAGAGAGAGAGAGAGAGAGAGAGAGAGAGAGAGAGAGAGAGAGAGAGAGAGAGAGAGAGAGAGAGAGAGAGAGAGAGAGAGATTCGGCTAAAGATCAGTGAGTGAGATAGCATTAGTGAGAGAAGAAGGGCTAGAGATTGAACCCATTAGAAAGCAAGGATAGTGTGTGTCGTAATTGAGTTGAGTGAGAAAGTTAGTATGTGTGTATCCGTGTAAGCAAGAATAAAAGGGAGAAAGTAGGTTCCAAAGAGAGAACCTTATCGTGTTTAGTTGACAACGAGGAGGAGGAAGAAGTGTAGTAAAAGGAAGATTAGGGAGAAGTGTGAGCAAAGGGATATTGAGAGCATGTAAGTGAACAAGAGCTGACATGGATAAGCGCATTAAAGCAAAGCTATGGAGGATTGAGATCGGGAAGACGGTCCAAAATAAGTCATGATGAGAACATTCATTTTTATTGATTGTCAAATTTATTTGTCAGCTTGAAAGTTCCATCTAGTGTCTATGATTGCTATGATAAAGAAGTGTTATTGAAATGAGACATTCAAATTGAAATATATTCGTGATCTTTGCTGGTGTGCGTGTAAGAAATTCTTGTAAAAGTGGAGTTTGCAATGAATTATTGTGAGTTTTGTACTTGGTTTTAGTAGATTTGAGGATTCATATTGGGTTTAGAGATAGTTGGACCGCATTAGTAAGAATTGGAAGAATTAGTCATTTTTGGTGCGTCTGTGACAAGAGGCAAGTCTTAAATAGACTTTGGGTTATCTCAGTGCATAGACTTTGCAAGCTTGAACCTTGGTCTTGATGATCTTGAGTTTGCTGTTAGAATTTCTTAGTAAAATGGCGTCAATTAGTGCATATAAGCAAGATCTAATTTCTTGTTATAGATAGCATGTTATAAGAATAGACAGAGAGGGAGATGAAGTTGGTGGAGGTAGATTCAAGTGTGTTAGAGGGGTGTCTAGGAGATCCTAGTGCACTTAAAGAAGAAAAGGCTATTCAAGTAGGATTACTAAAACAACAAAAACTAGTTGATGAGGCTTTTGCTCAAATTTGGCAAAAATTGACTAGATTAAAGATAGAAAATGGACAAGCTTTGATGGAAGCTAAACATACTATTAAAGAGTTAGCAATGTTAGGAAGTAGAATTATTCAAAATGACATGTTTCAGTTAAAAGAAAAAACAGACAAAACTTGTCAGATTTTAGAGGAAGATCGTAGATCTCATACTGAGGAAGTGAAAACCATGAGTGGGTGCATTAATACAATGGGAGAGGAGCTTGGTGGGAATAGGCAGTTTATATTTGAATGCCAAGTCCTTTCCAATGGTGAGAGGCCACATGAGAGTGAGAAGCCTATGACTCCTATAGTCAATAATCACTGTTGTATTGACAATATTAGCAAATCTATTAATAACCATATAGATGTTTCTATTGATAACCCATGTTTACTGGGAGATGTAGAAAGGGAGGAAAGAGAACTAGTAGATAATAATGTAGCTACCTTGATAGATATTGAGAAAATAAAAGTCTTGCTAGAAGCACACCTTGATAAAGAGCATCTATGTGTGTGTGAGCAAATCTATTTTGAAATTCAATCATCTTATGAATTAAATGATGGGTGTGATATTGAGGAAGAGATATGTACTTCTATATTGGTGAAAGATAGTATAGGAAGTATAGCTTCTTGTGAGGAGAACATGTCTATGAATTACTTCGCATATGAGCAGTACCTTGAGATTGAAATTGAATTAGGTTCTTCTACTTTTGAGACCATACATGATTGTGAGGAGTTAAATATAGAAAAAACTTTATCTTTGAATGAACCTAAGAGATTGAGAGAAAATCACAATAAACATATTAGTGGTGATGGTCAAAAATGTAAGAGACATATTAGATATGAATTTTTAAGTAAATGCAATCATTTTAGGGAATGAGATTAGACAATATATTGCATATGTGCGAGAGGGAGATGAAGCAAAGAGAGAGAAAGATAATAGCATGCCTAGGAGACAAAATGTCCAAACAAGGTTTCCAATAAAGCCTATAAAAGAGTGGATAGAGAACAAGGATAGCAAAATCTATGAATAGAGCCAATCTGTATATAAATACACTTGTGTGATAGGCTATATTGTAAAGTTTGGTGAAATTTTGAAATTAGTTAACCAAACCACGTGAGCTCAATGATGAGGGAATCATAGGAGAGAAGGGAGAGTAAGTAATGGCTGTTTGGTCTAAAAAAATGAAATCTAGAACAAAAAATATAAATTTCTTGTTTGTAATATGTAAGACCTAGGGTAACTGAACATGGGATCCTCCTCCCTACCGCCCCTTATATAGGCTAGCTCCTAGCACTTTCATTAAGCAGATCCTCAGTCTGCACTGGTCCAGCCGGCCCTTGGCCTAGGTCCCTGACCCCCTAGGTTGGGCCTTGCCCCATAGGACCCTTGTCCTGACATTACTCCCCCCTTAAGGAAGAGTTTTCGTCCTCGAAAACACAAGTAGTAATATCTTCTTAAGAATACTGATGTTCTCTTTATTGACGTCCCATAAGTGAGCCAGTTGTCTGTATGACCGATAATTGATGCAGTGAGGAGGTTCAATGAAACCAAGAGCAACATCTTGATTTCCAACATTGTTGTCCATTTGCAAGCACTTGGGTCTAAATGGTAAGTCCATTTATAACTCGCTTGAGTACTGTAAAGGAGTAACCACAACTAAGAGTTGTCCAAAGACATAACCAGTTTTCAGATCTTCTGAAGGTACTGGAATAATGCAAGGAAACCTTGGCGTAACTTTCCATGCAGTTGTGAGCCAGATTTCCTACTCGCTTGAGTATCTTGAAAAGTCCGTAGATAGGGAATGTCCTCGTGTTAGAATTCTGAATAGTTTGGAACACAAAGAACTACATGTTCATCCCTAATGAAGGTTACTTGCCAGCATACTTTGTCATCACACCTGGTAAGTCCTTAACGTATGAAAGTATTGACACAATCTCCAACCCCACCACAAGAGGTGTTCAAAGTCGAAAATCGTGCTTAAGAAAATTCTAGAATAGGGAGAAAATCATCTATTTAGAAATGCGTTGTGCTAACGTATGCTCTTAGTAGATCCTTTAGCACAAGATTACTCTTTGTAATCTGCCTATCCCCTTGGATAACTGACAGTACTGAGGTGTGTTTTCCTCACGGTTTACAGACAATCATCCCAGACGATTGGTAAATGGGGAATCACAGTAGTGTTCAACATTGGTGAGGAATCAACAATGTCCAAAATAACCATCGTGGTCAACTTGAAAAAATCCACAAACGCCCAAACCGAGCCATAAACTCTATTGGTGATTAGTAGATCCAAAAGTAATCTCATAGAGATAGTGCACATAGAGTGCAAAATGCTTCATAAGCAACAACCTGAGGAATATGCATACAGTTCCAAATCAGCCTTTGCTAAACACCAGGGCCCATAACACCTAGTGTGCATGCATTTAGCAAAAACTAACCCGAACCTGTATATCCATAATGAGCCTTGCCAATACTTATGGCAAAATGTGATGCGCGTAGCACAATTAAAAAATAATGTAAATAGTTCTCAAAAGAAACTAAATACTTTCAATTGCAATCTTTTGCAAGCCTTGCTGAAACGTATGAATGGCAATAGAAGGTAAAACATTGATCACTTCTAGGTATAGACAATGAAACTTTTTCATTAACAACTTATAGCCTTGCTATATGTATAAACAACCATCTGTAATGTTGTTTAGCAGTACTTGTACCTTAACAAGTCATTCTAAGTATCCGAAAATTTCTGGCCACGAAATTGCTCATGATATGTCGTGCTAAAAATGGTCCAGAAAAGAGATGTGACCAACACCTAGGGACTTTGTCGTGACACATAATTGAAATAATGGCGCCAGTGTCAATCCAGAGACTCATATTCTCCACATGTGAAATATGTCTCATATAAGGATGTACAAAAAAGAACATCCTTCAAGTACAAGATGTACTTGTGTGTGGAGGTAACTGCAAACACTCTACGATGGGAGTGAGAGGGACCCTCATTAGCCTTGCTCCACACTGGCTAAACCAAACTCTTTGAGTACCGAGACCATGTTGTATCCCATGTGACAACATGTGCCAAATTGAACCCTACAAGTAGGTTCGTAACATCATAAATCAGAAAGATAGATTGGACACTTGGCCCAAAATACTTTGTGCTGACATGCCCTTGATGGCTCTGTAACACTCAAGCGTACTTATACGTCTTGAAAAATCGAGCAAAGGATACTAAAAATGAAATAACACCAAATCAATGGATGCATACCTAGAGATTTGAACGTAATGTACGCTGAGCAAAGTAGAGCATGACCATGTATTGAAAGAGGAGAAATTTGATACCATGAGTCGGGATGTATGCAACATGAAAAATGTATGCACAAACAAGTATTGGGTTGATGTATGTGGAGCAATCTAGTTCCTAATTCCTCCCTCATGCAAGCTATGGCTCAAACAAAGAATGTGGATGTGGAGGAGTTGAAGGAGTGGGAGCGACATTCCAAGAACATTGTTATTCATGGAATTCCCAAAGTGAAGTTAGAGACGCCTCCTTCTCTTGCCATTGTTATCAAAGATTGCTTCAAAAACCACTTTGGCATGTCCGGAGTTATGGTGGTAAGCAAGGAGCTCCTCACTCAAGAGAACAAGCAATTGTATGCACCATGCTGGATGAGACCAAACGAAAGATTATCCTTGATAATAGTTGGATCTATTTGAGGGATACAAAATGTTTTGTAAAGATCACACTAATTAGAAACAAAATATGTATCGCAAGGCATATGAGGAAAAGAATAAGAAAAACAAGGAGATCTCATGAACAAAATGTGCCCAAGGAGGAGGCAAGTCCCTCGAGCAAATAGGGATGCGTGACTTATGAGGCTGAGTTACAATTAAAAGTATACTTTTGGAATTGGAATGGATACCCATGGAATGTGGGGGTTGGCATTGGTGAAGTAACAAGCAAAGCCGATGTTGTACTTCTTGTGGAAACTTGTTTGGAGCATGATACAGAAAGGACTAATGGCTTGGAGGATTACAATGTACATTCATGGATGTGGTCAAGAAAATCTCAAGAAAGAGGGAAAGAAGGGGTAGCATGTATGGTTAAGAAAGGATTGAAAGATTTTCTATCAATTGTGAAAGATGACAAGTACAAACATTATGTATGGTTGAAAATTATGACACCAAAAAGAGCACCCATTTTTGTAGCCGGCTGCTATATTCCTCATCATGATTCCCCCTTTTATGCTTGCATGGATAGAGATCAGCCATTTTTTTATTTAGAAGAGGACATTGCTTATTTCAAACATGGAGGTGATGTTATTGTATTTGGGGATAGAATGCTCGCACAAAAACATTGCAACATGATACTCAACAATTTGATATGCCATACATTTCAAGGGAGTTGGAGGAAGTTCACTTGTATGATTGTACTTCAATGAATGAGAAAGAGCCTGATCACTGTGGAAAGTTACTTTTACACATGTGCAATAGCATGGGTATGCTCATTTCCAATGGTGTATCTTTGTGGAGTGGAACCAATGGATTGAAACGTAGAAAAAAAATGGGGATATTGTGATTGACAATGTGATACTCTCCAAAGACATCATGTATCGCATAAAGAGTTTTATGTTTGGCCAATGAGCCCCGGAATCAGACCATTGGACCTTATGTATTGACCTTGCATATGGAGAAGCAACTAAGCATGATAATCTCAGCCAAAGGGAAGAGAAATTATCACTAAGTATGGATTTTAAATGGGAACCAATGTACATTGAAATGGTTGAGCAAAAGTTATGGATGGAAAAGCTTCAATATGACGCACCATTGGAAACTAAATGGGAAGCTTTCAAGAAATTTATTTTTTCTTCTGTCGAAGAATGCTTTTCCATAAAGCATTTCCATGGTATCAACAAAGATAGATCATGCAAAAGGTGGTTTGATAAAGAATGTCAAGATGTTCGAAAGTCCTTGATAAATCTTGATGCAACTATGGACAAAAACAACTATCAACTTGAGGGGCAAGCGGGTTGACAATTTTGGTAACTTGAGTCTTGTGGATATGTACACACATTGTAGGCAATTATATGAGCAAGAAAATGCTAAAAAAATATAATTTTTTGATTCACTCCTATGTATACCCTCTTTTTTTACTATTGACGATGTACGCGGTCGGCTTGAAAAGTTGGCCACTTGCAAAGCAAGAGATCTTCAAGATATCAAGCCGGAGATGATCAAATGGGCAGGAGATTTTACCCATGAGTGGATTTTTGATATGTTCAACCTTGCACTTCAACATGGATTGCCTTATGATTGGAGTACTATATTGGACTATAATGATTGGGTCTCTTATGGAAAAGTTGTTTGGGTGCATAATAGAGATGAATTTAAGTGATTGGGTTGAAGATAATGATAAGCGTGCAAAAGGACAAGCGGGTTTTTGTCGATGCCATAGCACCATTGATCATCTTGTCACTCTTCGTGTTCTCATGAAGGAAAGTAGGCTGAAAGGCAAGCAATTGCATTGTTGTTTTGTGGACTTTAAGAAAGCCTTTGATATGATTCCATGTAACAATTTGTGGAGAAGGATGGAAGAACTCCAAGTGCCAAGTGAGTTTATGCTTGCGGTTTCTCGAATCTATGAGAAGGTGATGTGTCAATTGTGCATGGAAAGAGGAATTTTAGAAAATTTTGTACGCACTATTGGGGTTAAACAAGGATGTTTGTTGTCACCAGCTCTCTTTGTTCTATGCATCAATCAATTGGAAAAATGGTACTTGATTTTATGCAAGAAAAAGGCATTGAAGAGGTCACTATTTGCAATGCGGTAATCATGTTTTTGTTGTATGCGGATGATATAGTGCTTCTAGCACACATTTTAGAAGATGCAAAAAGCTTATGGTTGTCCTTGAGAACTTTTGCTTGCATAGTGGTCTGATTGTGAATGAATCCAAAACAAAGGTTATGCTTGTGAAAACCAACCATAAGGCAAAGCCATACATTGTGTACAACAATGAGGCACTTGAAGTGGTTGAGAGATTTAAGTACCTTGGCCTTGAGGTTCCATCTAATCACAAGTGGTATTAATGTGCTATGTGTCATCTGGAAGCGGGAAAGAGAGCATATTATGCATTTGAGAACATATGTAATGCGGGAAACATCAATTGTTGGGTTCTCAAGAAGTACCTTTTTGATGCATTGGTGACACCGGATTCTTTATGGAGTTGAAGTGCGGGACAAGAGTATCTCCAAGTCTACTTGGAAAGAGTTTGAGAATGTCCAAAAGTGTTTTCTTACAAACTTTCTCAAAGTTAAGACACAAACACCATGTATGCTCCTACTTCTTGAGTTGAGATCTCTTCCAATTGAGGTTAAGGGCATGGAAAGGGTTGTGGAGTACATGATAAAGATGCATCAAAATACCTCACATTGACTTCCTACAACTGCATGGAAAGCAAGCAAAAAAGTTCAAAAGATGCATAAAAGCAAGATCTTGAGCGCCAGATGGATGCAAGACATAAATAAGTGGTTTGGGAGATGAGATGTATTACACTTGCTACATGATGCTTCAATTGACTCCCAAGTGAATGAAGCTTTTCTACAACGCCAATGTATTACGGCTTGGGAGAAATCCGGTGGGTCACGCTTCATACATTACACCACCCATATTTCCCCCAACTACAAAACAATTTGGGTTCTTTTACTAGGTGCAATGTTTTCTTCCATTTTAAATAACATATTCAACAAAGCATGGAACAATGAATACATAACTAAAGTAACAACAAAGATACTCATGTATTACAAAAATGTACATCTCTACACAAACATACACTGACTTTGATGATAAAATGTATCCACACAGCAATTTAAAACTATTTTAAAAATTCAAGTATTGTGTTTATTATTCAACTATTTTGAAAACTTATTTAACATGCATAGTCAAATATATAGACCTACTTATTCAATAGTTTTGATGTTCTCTAAAATGTCCATAGATATTAATCTTTGTGGATGTACAAATATCAATTATTATTAAACCTCAAGCATCATAGCATGAAAAATGCAAGTAATCTTTTAACAATATAAATGTGTGTTTTCAAATTAAGATACATGAAATCTTGGGGGTGCACTATGTAATCATGTCAATGTATAACGTGAGTTCAAAAGGAGGGGTTTTAGGATACAAAAAATTTAGGCAATTTAACAAAAATACATTAAAATAAGAGGGTTTTATATTCAATTTTGTAAAAAAAAAAATCTAAAATAAGGGGTCATTTTATTCATTCAGACGTGTTAAAAGAGGGGTTTTTATAATACCCCACAAAGAGGGGGGTACTAAATGGTGAACCCCCCGAGCATGAAATTGATAGCATACATACAATGGACATTGCACACCCAATGAAGGATGTCTTTCATACCCAATTAAGGATACTTTATACCAATCTAACCAAGGATCCATGTTTGCCCAATACTCTAGTAGAAGACAATAGAACCTTGCTTAACGTGGAACAAATGGAATTACTCCAAAAGCAAATATGTCCCATTCTATAGCAAAAGTTTTCTTATGCTAATCCTCCGGCTTTATAGAAAGCTGGTTATAGCCTAAAAAGCCATCAAGAAAGCTATAAGCTTCCTTGCTTGAAACTTGTTCTATCACATGGTCTATAAAATGTAGGGGATATTGTCTCTTATAAAAGCTACATTTACCTACTTGAGACTCATACATACTCGTAACTTCTTGTTTTTCATGGGTATTACCACAATTGGAGAAATCCAATGTTTGTGCTCAATTTCATAGATAAATTTCTTCTTAAGCTTATCTATCTCCTCCTTGATCTTTTTCGTGAAGATTTCATTATAAGTATAGGGATGTTTTTTTCAAGGTTTTGCATCACTCTTAAGGGGTATGGTGTGTTGACAAATAATTGGATTTACATCCTTAAGGTACTTGTAGGAACATCATAAGATGTCCCCGGTTCTTTAAGTTCTCGCTTCGATTGCTGAACGCCAACTTTTTATCTTGTATCATATATCTTTTGTAATGAGAGGGTGTGTTGAATCTATTCTTTTATGAGCCCACTTTGATCTCCATCTTGGTTGTTCAAACCTCCTTCAAATTTTGCTTGAAATTTTTATATTCCCATCTACACTCAATTTGTGTAGTTCTAGATGATGTCTCAGTTGTGTCTTTAGTTTTTGCCTTGCTTCATGTCTTAAGATTTGTCCTTGTGGAAGCAATTTTCATGTACCCCGCTGTGAACTTGTCTTTGACACAATCTGCTACTCCTACAAGCATCAAAATACTACATTTTTTCTTCATAAGAGGCATAGGTTTCCTCTCATCTGCTTTAGTTTCCTCGCTTGTTTTTCATGATACCTTTCTTATCTTCTAGATTTTTGGCTAGGAAAATTGTAGAAGACAACACTTTTTTCTTTTGGTTTGTTTTGTTTTCAGAGTTACTTGATAGCTCATCCTCTACACCTATCTCTGGAAGTGCATCATCTTGTGAACCTTGAAATTCTTCTTCTATTTCATCACTCGAATCCCTCATGGAACTCTCCTCAAATACACATTTCCACTCTGTAGGTGAGAAGTTGTTTGCAGGCTTTGACAAAATCAAGTAGTTGAGCAACGATGGCCTTTTGCTCTGTCAGCTATTGTAGCTATCCTAGGACCACCTTCTTGGAATTGGGAAAAAGGTTGGGTCGATCCTTAAATGTTATGGCACATTGCGGTAGAGGGTCTCATCATGTGGTCTCTTTTCAAACCACTTCTTTTGCTAGAGGGGTTCATTCTCCAAAATGATCAGCACTTGCTCTTTTGTCACAGGCACGTCTTTGTAGTCCCCCTTAGTGTTTGGCTCAAGAGTTGGCAATAGCTTTCTTTTCCATAGGATGTCCTCTTGCTTCATTAGCGTTAGAGGAATGATTTCATGGCCAAAGTTCCGTACAATCTCAAAAAGCTTGATTATCAATAAGGCCGCTGATTCCAAAACCTTGAGCTCATATTGCATGTACTCGTTATGAGAGGGATCTTGTACTTTTGATATCCATTCCTTGATCTCATCTCTTGCATCAATTGTTTCCTCTGTATCTTCAAAATCATGGAGTTCCTACCTCAATAGATGTGTCTGGCAGATCTACTAGGTGTAGGTCTACCCTTGTGGTTACTACTTTTGTTGATGGTGTTTGTTGAACAGGCACAATTGCTTTGGCCTAGATGGCATTGATTGTGCAAAATCCTTTTGTTGAAGCTCCCAAGCATTCTTCTCAACTTGTGCAACTAGATCTTCCTTTTCTTTTTCTCGTTGGTCTTTTAACTATTGGATCTCTTGATCCTTCAGTGCTTCGATAGCTATGTGCCCAACTATCATGATTTGTCTGTCAAACTTGGCTTGGGCTAGCTCCACTTTGACTTCATTGAGTTCCTCAAGCACCACAATTGGAGCTTGTGATGTGGAAGCTAGATTTGGTGTGTCCTCTTGGATTATCAGGAGCTTTGACAAGGTGTGCTTCACGACATCATAAGAGTTTCTTAGCTTTGCGTTTTGGTGCTCCTCTCTCTCTAGCTCCTCTTTCAATATTTGTTGCTCTACCTGCATTGTTTTATTTGACCTCTTTGAAGTAGTATGCAAAACCTTTCTTTTCTTTGGCTAGCTCTTCTTGCAGTTTCGTTGACTTTATTGTAGATCCTCAATCTGTTGCTGGAGCCTTTTCTTGGCATCTTTCAGTGCATGAGCTTCTGCTTTGGCATCCCTCACATCCAATAGTTGTAGGTTGGAAATGGCTCGTTGACACTAGAATTGAAACTTGATGTGTCGGAGGTGCTCGTCTAGGTTGAATTCTTTGATGAGCCATTTCCAACTCTTGTAGGTTGGAAATGGCTCGTTGACACTGGAATTGCAACTTGATGTGTCGGAGGTGCTCGTCTAGGTTGAATTCTTTGATGAGCACACCACCATCTTCTATCATAGCTCTAGAGCTCGGTGATACTGGTCCTCTATTTTATTTGATTCAATGTTGGGAGGTACAGCCTCTGACTCATTCTTTTTTGGTTGCTCTTTAGCTTTGTCTTCATCCCCTTCCTTTGGTGGAGTGTGATCCGTCCTTTCAGATTCCTTATTTTCTTGATTCGCTTGTTGCTTGTAGGAATCCTTCTGCTTCGGACGAATCTGTTCTTGACTAGCCTCTTTCTTTTGAGACTCCTCTTTTTCTTTGTCTTCATGCATCCGGTCTTCAGTGTTGTCGACTGCCTTGTTCGCTTGCTTGTCCTCATATTTCATAAGATCCCACTGCTTTAGAGGGGTTTGCTCTTGAGTGATGTCCCTTTTTTCAGAGTCTTCTTTGGTCTCTACAGCAGGTGGTGGTGGGGTTGGTCTTAGAGAGAGGTGTGGTACTATCTCTGTGTGGATCTCTTGAAGATCTCCACCTGTCTCCTCCCTAGATGGTTCTTCATTTTATTTATCCTTGCTCTTGTGGGAGTCCTCAGGTGATTCTAAATGATCTATTCTTGGTTTCTTGAAATCTTCTTGTGCTCTCTGTTTTGCCTTCCTCTTGAGGACTTCATGGATATACTCCCACATGGTGTCAATAAGCTCCACTACATCTTCCGCTTTCCTTCTCTTGTACTGCTTGATCTTTTCAATCCATTTAGCTTTTTGTTGCTTGAGGGGTTTGTCCAAATCTTCCCCCTCCTCATCATCTACTTCATCCTCATGTGCATCTACCTTCTTTATTCTTCAATCTTTTTGTGTCTTTCTTCCCTCAACCTTTGGGCTTCTTCCATTGATCTTTGTGTTGGGTTATAGGGATCTGTTCTCTTGGTGCATGCTTGAGACTTCCTATTGACCAGGCAGACCGCATCTTTAGCTTTCTATAAAAGATTGAGTTGTGACTCAACCATCGATGATAGTTGGTCAATCATCCCTAGGGGTTGGTATGCTATTCTTTTCAGCATTGGCCTTGCATTCATGTACGTCTTGTTCTGTTGTTTCTCTTGAGGTTGTCTTTGACAAAGTTTTCCAATATGTAGTTGCCCAAATTGCAGCGGACCACTCTATGTTCTACAAGCCCCATTTCCATGAAAATCGCTATGTGTAGGTTGGGCTCGATATACCTTGGTGGCTTCTGCACTTTCAGATGCTGTGAAATGAGCCGTGATGGCAGCTCTATCTCTCAGTAGACAGGATCCTTGTAAGTCAATCTCTCTCCATATTGCTTTACAAAATACATCTATTGCCTTTGCCTTTAGCAGCAGGTTGTGATTTCTTGGAGGTAGATGGAGGGCTTGGTTGACTAGGTCAGTGGTGATTCTAACCTTAACCAGCCACCCCCATATTTGTTTGTCAATATTGCCTTGACATTGTACTGGATGGAACTCATTAGTTCATGAGACCTTTGAAAATTCATACTCCATGGAGGGAACCTAAAAAATGTGTCGACTTGTAGGTATTTTGATACCTCAATTACTTCCCTTTTCTAGTGTAATGTCCACAACTCCTTTGAAAATATTTTTGTCTTGACCTTTGTGCCATCGGCCGCTTGGAATTTTCCAATAAAGACATTGGCCGCTATTTTGGAAAGCTCTTCCTCCAAGATGTGAGCTTTTTAATTGGAGGAGATTTCCAAAACTTGATAGGGGGAAGCTTTCCACTATTTTTGGTTCTTTTGTGAGGCATTTTGGCATCAGTAATTACTCAATTAGCTCCTAAAGTTGGCCAAAAAGTTGTCAAAAATTCAAACTTGACCATAAAATGAAAAATGAGCATAACTTGATCAAAACAAGTCCAAAATTCACCAAACTTCACCAGTGCATCTAGTACAACTACAAGCACTAGGTCATATGGTTACAAGTCAATTTGGCCCTGGGGTACATGGATGGTGATCCGTGTTGGGACACATCTTGAAGATCTAATGATACTACTTGATAAAGCATGCTGTGGGGGAGGATGCTATGGTTCACATCTTTTTGAATTTGGATCACTAGTTAAAAGATTTATGCCACTTTTTAGGAAATTTTCTCAAACTTAGATAAATCTAGAATTTGGATTAGGGTTTTGGCATTCAAATGGCTTGAACTTTAGGTCTAGGATTTTCTTGATAGTTGGGAGCTGATGGCATGACTTTGGTCTGGAAAACTCAAAAGGGGACATGGATTACGATCCATGTTTGGCATCCTTTTTGGGTGAAAGTTGGGGTATATGTTCCTATAGCCTATACTAACACACTCATGAAGATCTTTTCAAATTTGGACAAGCTTTTCTCAAGTTTTCCCAATTTGATCCAACTTTGCCATATTTGGTTTTGGTTGGCATTTTTAATCTTTGATGATCAATCTATTTGACAATTTGATTATTTGATGATTTGGAGTTGAATAAGAACCCCAATTCCATATATATAGTGATTTTCATCCCAATCGAAATCTGTTTGGACTTCCCAGGCCCGCTAACGATTATGGCTCACTTTTCAAGAAATTTTTGCTTCCATTGATATACCTTAAGGTAACCACCTCTTTTTGGCACCAAAATTTTTCTTAAACCCACAATTTTTGTCATAGATACTCTGAATCTGCTAAAATTGACAATTGACTTCGGTCTACATGATCAAACATTGATATTTTTCCACATTGCCTAACCAATAACCACCACACACAATTTGCATCCACTCTCTAGCATTTATGTTTCAGGGGGAGATGGATCCATGTCTGGAACCCAATTTTGACCAAACTTTGGGCATAGCATCTGGACATGATCCCTGAGCTAATGGTTCACTTTTTCTTGGATTTGGTTCAAATTTTCTCACTATGGATCAAAATGACCATTTGAAGACTGAATTTCCAATTTGGTTTGGTTTTTGGTGATTCAAGGTCCATTTCACTCCAAATTTGTAGGGTACATTTTCTCCATGGCTACTTTTCAACAAGCAAAGGTTGCTAGTCGGTCAAAAGATATATTAATGGAATTTCAAGATGTTTTTCCTAATGATTTACCATCCAAATTATAGTCCACACGATCTGTGCAACATGGAATAGACGTGGTTGCAGGTAGTAAACCACCCTACAGAATGATTCATTTCGAGGCTATTGAGGTAGAATGTCAACTCTGCAGAGGATTTATTCAACCGAGTTCTTCACCATGGCCTTCTTCTATCCTATTGGTGAAGAAAAATGATGGTAGTATGTGCATGTGTGTAGGCTACCGTGGGTTAAATGCGATCACTGCTAAGAACAAGTACCCATTACCACGCGTCAAGGAGTTGTTCGACAAGCTAACTCATGCTTGTATTTTTACAAAGATAGACTTGCAGTCACGGGCTATTACCAAGTACGTATTCTACTTGATGATATACCCAAAACTGCATTCCAAACAAGGTTTGGACATTACGAGTTTTTGGTTATGTCTTTTGGGTTAACCAATGCGCCCGCAACGTTCATGACAGTCATGGATAGCGTCTTGAGACCGTACTTAGGCAAATTTGTTATCATTTTTCTCGATGACATCCTCGCATACAATGCTTCTAAGGAAGAGCACTTGCAACATCTGAGGCAGGTGATTGAATTGCTACGAGAAAATAACTTATATGCCAAAGAATCAAAGTGTGACTTTCTCAAGGAGGAAATTCACCGTCTAGGGCATGTTATCTGAGCTAATGGGCTACACATGGATCAATCCAACGTGGATGCCATTCGGAGGTGGCCTTCTCCTAAAAATTTGGAAGAGTTATAGATTTTCTTAGGATTTGCAGGTCTCTATCGATTTGTTAAAACTATGCTCATATTGTTGTTCCAATGACGGACCAATTGAAGGGCAAAGGAAAAACCTTCCAGTGGGGGGGCGCTCAATAGCAAAGTTTTGATACACTCAAGGATGCATTAGCTACATCTCCTATTCTAGCTATTGTGGATCCTTTAAAGCCATTCATTTTGGAAACGGATGCCAGTAACCATGCTATTGGATCATTCCTACTCCAGGAGGGGAGACCAATTGCATTTGAAAGCAAGAATCTTGATTCAGTGCAGCAGAATTATTCTACTTATGAACGCGAACTCTACGTAATAGTGTCCGCCTTAAAGACATGGCGGCATTATTTGTATGGAGCTCAATTTGAGATTGTATTTGACCATGAAAGCATAAAATGATTTACACAACAAACCGACTTGAAGGATCAAAAGGCCATGGGCTAAGATTCTTTAGGAGTATGACGCAAATCTCCGTTATTATAAAGGACAATACAATGTGGTTGTTGATGCTCTTAGTCGTATGCCGGAGATAAATTCTCTTTTGTTCACGGAACTTCAAAGTGAGTTTTTGGATTCTCTAAAGGGCAAATATAAGCATGATGTTGTATACTCCAAAGTGTGGAGCCATGTGCAAATGAGGGATCCTTCTCACTCCAATGTTGGTAGTGTTCTGTTCACCTCCACACACAGTTCTTCTCCGTCGAGTGATGAACTACAAAGATGGAAGAATTTTTCCATCGATAATGGGTACCTACTCCACAAGGGGAGAGTTTGTGTACCGTTGGACATGGACATTCGGCGCCAAATTTTTTATGAATGCCATGACAATCCAAGTGCAGGGCACCTGGGTATTAAAAAGACTTATGCTCTCGTAAGACGACAGTTTTACTGGCCAGGTTTACATGGATTTGTTCAAGACTATGTCTTGCATTGCCAAAAATGTCAAGTTAACAAAGCAAAGAGCCTGAAGGCAAGAGGACTCTTACATCCTTTGGAGATTCCCAATGGCAAATGGGAAAGTATCTCTATGGATTTTATTGTGGGTTTACCAACCACTATACGAGGTCATGACTCAGTATGGGTGGTCGTAACCCGGTTGACTAAACTATGCAAGTTTAGTCCAACCAAGTCGGCCATAAAAACTCCAGAATTAGCTAAGTTATTTGTGGACAATCTGTACAAGTTGTATGGATTGCCAAGTAGCATTGTGAGTGATCGTGATCCCAAGTTTAACAGTCATTTTGGAGGGCTGTGTTTAAACGATTGGGTATACAACTCAACCTCAGTACAGCAGATCATCCAGAAATGGATGGTCAAACTAAACAAGTTAACCAAAGTGCTAGAGGATATGTTACAAGCATACGTTAGCAAGAAACAAACAGACTGGGAAGATTATCTATCTCTTCTTGAGTTTTCTTACAACAGTGTTAAGCATGTCAAGAGTGGATTTAGTCCTTTCATGCTCATGTATGGTTTTCAACCTAGGTCACCCGTTACGATGGGGTTGGCAATTGAAAAACTCCAGCAGGTTAAGGATTTTCTCCAAGACCATATGGATATGCTAAAACTTGCTCGTCACAATGTCCGGCAAGCGCAGAATGGGTATAAGAAGTACGGTGATGAGAAACGTCGGCAAGTTACCGAAGGGGAAGACGTGTTTTTGCGTGTACTAGAGAATTCAGAAAGTCTGAAGACTAGGCCAACACCTAAATTATCTCCAGGATATTGTGGGCCTTTCACTATACTCAAACAAGTTGGTGATCGTGGTTACAAACTTTTGTTATTGACACACTCTCGTGTCCATCCGGTATTTCATGTAAGACGTTTACATAAGCGTTTACATGGGAATCATAATGTCATTGACCAATAGATTATGGTCGATTTTGTTGAACCTCCTACCCCACTGCATGAACCTGAGCAAATTCTTGACTATCATGATTTACGTACCCGCCATCATGTACATCGTCAAGATTTAATCAAATGGAAAGATCGACCTGAGGATGGTGCCACTTGGGAAAACATTAGTGCTCTTAAGAAGAAGTTTTCCACTTTCGTTTTTGAGGACAAAAACACTTCTCCAAGGGGGGAGTAATGTCATGCCAAGGACATACCCAGGGGGGTCACGGACCCGAGCCAAGAGACCAGCTTACTAATGTGGACTAGGGATTCAGGCCAAGGTCTATATATACGGGAGGTTGGGTGGTGAATCCTAGAAGGTAGTTCCTTGGGCTTCATACCTTTGGCAATTGTACCTACATTGCTTAATTCTGCTCAGTGAATGGAGAATCCCTATGTACTTATAATTGAATTTGGACTTGGTTTGCCCTTTCATACGCCCTCTAGTAGTTCCCACAAATCTCGACTTTGTTTTGAATGACTATGTTGTTTGTACACTTGTTTTATGTTTTTGTCAGTTTACAAGTGTTCTAGAGCTAAGGAGGAGCATACATGTCCAATATGATGCAGTATGGGTGTCAGATGCCTTTGTAGCAGGCAAACCCGCTGCGAAGTGCTCTAGGTTGCAAAAGCTTTCTAGATTTCTCTCTAAACTAAATGAATGTAAATGAGGTCTAATTTGCACTTATAATTGAATTTGGACTTGATTTGCCCTTTTATAAGTCCTCTGACAGTTCCCACAAATCTCGACTTTGTTTCGAATGATTATGGTGTCTGTACACTTGTTTTGTGTTTTTGTCAGTTCACAAGTGTTCTAGAGCTGAAGAGGATTATACTGTTGGAATTAGCATTGCAAGAAAACACACATAGCTTGGAGAAGACAAAGGAGCTCAAGGCACACAACAGAGAGTGTATTACTTAGTGTGCAATTGAAAGATATATAGCCCTAGAATGATGGGCGTATATACAATGCACGGGGGAAAAACCTCCTAGTGAGGAAAAACATGCCCCGATGGTCCTAAGTTTGTTCACACACGTCAATGCCACATGTATATGGTGACAAATCCCCCCCTGGAGTGATGCGGTGAACAAGAGCTAGCACATAGAGTAAAGGGCAGTGTCATGCCCTGAGGACATGGCAGTGATGTGTTCACACACATCACTCCCACATGTATATGGTAACAAATCCCAGTGATGCGGTGAACAAGAGCTGGCACATAGAGTAAAGGGAAGTGCCATGTCCTAAGGACATGATCAGTCCACAAAGGGGAGTAAGCCCAAAGCTTTGCAGAAAGCTCAAATTCTCATGAGACAAGGCCTGTGTGAAAAGATCTACAAGGTTGTCCTGTGTTGGCACATAATCCAAGCTGATCTCTCCTGTTGAGAGCCTCTCCCTGACATAGTGGTAATGCACCTCGATGTGCTTTGTGCAAGCATGAAAAATTGGGTTCCTTGAAACTGCCAATGTGCTCTGACTGTCAGTGTAGATAGTGTTGGTAGTGTCTTGTCCAATAGCCAAATCAGCCATAAGGCGTCTGAGCTATACACACTCAATCGTATCTATGAAAACTGCCATGTACTCAGCCTCACAACTGGAAGTGGCCATAGTAGGTTTCTTCTTCTTCAATCATGATATGTATGAACTGTCAAGCATGAAAAAAAAACCACTTGTGGACACTCGTGTGTCAAAACAACCGGCCCAATCTGAGTCTAAAAAAGCATGTAAGTATGGCAGTAATGATCCCCCCTTGGGATAAAACAAGGCAAGATGTAAAGTGCCACTCAAGTGGCGAAAAGTTCTTTTGACAATCTACCAATTCTTAGACCGTGGGCTATGCATAAATTTACTGACCTGTGAGACTGCAACTGAATATCCGGCCTCATGTTGCATACATAAATGAGGCATCCAACAGAAGTTTGGTAAAGAGTGACATCTGCAAGATCACTAGCATTATAAAGACTCAATTTCAAACCTGTTTCCATGGGAGTGGCGATAGGCTTGCAATCCTCTCAAGCCCAAACTTACATAGCAATGTCTCTATGTAACTTTTCTTACACAGGCAATATCACCATCACACTACTTAAAATGTATATCCAAGTAATGATGCAGCAACCCCAAATCTTTCATCTTGAAAGTAGCATTCAAATCAGCCTTAAATTCATCAATATGTCTCTCATTTGGTCTAATGATCAGCAAATCATCTACATAAAGAACCACAATGAGAAGTACATCGCCCTCACGCTTTACATACAATGTGCTTTCTATTGGAATGTTACAAAAGCCTTGTTTGACAAAATGAGTGTCAGCCTTCTCATACCAAGCACGAGGAAATTGCTTCAACCCATAAAAATATTTGTTACATTTTCACACCATATCCTTTTGTCCTTTCTTGACAAAACCATGAGGCTGCGTTACATAAACTTCCTCAAATATGTCACCATTCAAGAAAGCAATAGCAATGTGTGATCGATGTACATCCCAACCAAAATGAGCTTCCAATGCACATAGAAAACACACAGTATTCATACAACAAGTGGGAGCAAAAGTCTCTTCGTAATCTATGCCTTTTTGTTCTGCACAACCCTTTGCAACATGTCGAGCCTTATAGCAATCAATCTCACCATCTGGCTTGCGTTTCAACTTATAAACCCACTTTGCACCAATGGCCTTTTTGCTAAGAGAAAAATCACATAAAGTCCATGTGTCATTTTCTATAAGTGCATCATGTTTTGATTGCATGGCAGCCATCCAATTTTTTGTATTATGTGCTTCATCAAAAAACAGAGGTTCCTTGACATCATGTAAGCTAGACACAGTCAAAGCATAACAATCTAATGCATAAGATGCATGGATAGAACTTAAACAAGTACGACTAAAAAAAGGTGCATCGAGTTTACTGTCATGCAAAGTATGCACCATCCATTTAGGCATACCTCTAGCATGATCATTCTCAACCCTTTCCTCACCAAGTACATCATGCAGCTGCATCAGTAGTAGGCTGATCTGTAACATTTTTAGAAACCCCCATAGGCTATACATTTGCCTCATTGGAATTTACATTCAAACTTCCATCACTAAAAAGAGGCAACAAAGTGTCACAATGTTCTGTGAGCTTACATTATTGTCTCTAGTACATGACAACAGGGCTAAACGATATCTTCCACAAACACAACATCTCCTGAAACCAGATGTTAACCCTCACACACATTCCTATCATCTACGACGGATGCCATATTATTTATTTGGTAGAGTCAAGTACTGGGCTTGTCGGTCCAATAGGAAAAGGGTAAGAGTGATCGCCAATAAGAGCGCACTCTAACTAGAACATTCAAGGGATTAGTTGGCCAAGCATGGGCGACCAAGTGTGAATGGGGCGAGCTCATATAAAAGTCAACTAAACCTAAAATTCACTCATTCTTTCATTTGTGTAATTGAAGAGTGCTCTTGCTCCACCTCCTTCTTCTTCTTCTTCACCTCTTTGTGTGTGTGTGTATGCGTGAGAGAGAGAGAGAGAGTGTGCGGTCAAGCATTGCAACGATGGCACAGAGGTGGCAAAGCGGTTGAGCACAGCGCAGCGGTGGCTCCTTCTTCTCCACAGCGAGGAATCCTCCACTACAGCAAGCGTAGAGCGGTGAGTGAAACACCATCACCATCTTTGAGCTTATTAGTTTAGGCTAGTTGCGTGTTTGGAGCCATTTGTGGCTCGCACACAGTGTATCGGCAAGTTCCTTGCATTGACACGTGTGAAAGACGCGCACACTTTTGGCATCGTTGTCGGGAAAATGCCATACACTAACCTTGAGTGGCACTCTGTGCTTCTTTGTGGTGCAATTTCAATTGTAGGAAAGGTAGGGAAGGAAGGTGTGTGTGTTGAGAAGAAGGATTTTGTTTTGCTACTGTGTATTTCTTTGTTAATGAGTTTCTGAAAGGTACTGTGTTTTCTCTGTGATAAGGTGTTAGTATTAAGGTTTTTAGTTCTGTGTAATGTAAAGTACAGTAAGTAGGAATTAGATATGTTAGAGCTAATGAAGTGTGTTAGTGTGTAACAGTAGGTGTATTAGTAGGTAGATAGAGTGTGTGTGTGTGCTTGTGTGCAGGCCACGGTGACCTTATCCCACCAAAAAAAAAATTAAAAAAAACTTTAAAGGTAGGACCGGGATCGGGAATATCTCTCAGACCCAAGCCCAAGCTCATACTCAAGCTCAGGCCTCATTTTCCCTTTAAAATTACGTATTTTAGCTTCACACGTAGCTAAAAATCGACTTTTTTGAGGACCAACGGAGCTTCAGGGGACCAGACGTTGTGCTCCAAAGCACACCGCAACCCTCTGAGTGATACGCTCGTTTTGAGCTATCACACACTTTAATCAAAAAATCGATCATTAAAAAACAAAAAACGAGTAAAAACGGACGCCTAAAAAAGTAAGCGGTTAACCTTTGAGGTTATTCGCCAACGCTTGTAGGGTGCCAAAGGCATATGTATTAGCGCTCTAGTCGTGTGCTAGAGACGGAGCAACTAGAGAGAATTTTGACTTATGCGAGTTCTCATTATCCACCTACCTTAGGTTCCGGGCCCTCGGCGGGGAACCAAGGTAGTACAAACCAAGACCCAAACATAGCGGCTAGTGACTCTTCCTTTGACTACGATGTCATGGAGACTTTCCCAATGCCTAATCCCGATCGCTCAAGCCAAGACATGCATGCCATGGGCCCGCGGTCTGGGCCGAGCGTGCTTAGCCGCTTGAAGGAAACCTTTAGTAGAGCCACTCGCTCCGAACATGGAGCTAATAATGTAAATGAGGGGGGTCGGGAAGTAAATTCTCCATTCATGACCAACGTAGACCCTGTGCCCTTAGAGAATGTGCACGTGAATACTTCATTCACTGCACCTCCTGACTCTTCAGAGCTACCCCTCCGAGATCATATTACCCAATGGTAGAAGCCTTGCCGAAGTGCAAGAGGTTGAGTGATATATCATTGCGGCTAGGGAAAAGGAAGTCAAGAGCTTACACAAGGCGGAGCAACGAAGAGAGTTAAAAGCGAAAGCCCCTATGTCAATATCCTTGCTAAGAGAGCAATCGAGTGCTCCTGACGTAGCAACCGCTAAGGGCCAACCCCTAGAAAGCAACATTGCATCTAGCTCAAAGGACACCCCTAGCACCTCAATCCTAGATGGAGAGTTCTTAAATGAGAACTGGGAGTAAAACCTACAAAGGGAAACTCTAACCAACCTATACACATGTCACACCTATCATGTGGGTTGGTTAGATGTCCTACAATCCACAATGGGTGCTACTAGTGTGGAGGATCAACAACAAAGAGTTTGTGAGGCCATCCATAGGGTCATTGAGTTAGAGAGACAGAACAAGGGAACAACATGCCTTCAACGGGTCTCATGATATTCTTGGATACAAGAAAGGCTAAACAACCAACCTTATCGCAAATGGAGACTCCCTCGGTAAGTCCGATGGATCCCCCATATGTTGTTTCGCCAGGGGTCTCGGTGAAATTTGAGCCCACAAGTGATAGCTTTACCTTTCCAAGTCTAGCTCATCTTTCCCTTGATGGCACCACAGCTACCATGCATACCCCAATGATGGGCATGCCAAGAAACACACCATGGACCTCATTTGTTAGTAAAGCACCGCTACATGGTAGCTCAATGCCTGCAACAGTACCTACAAGTGTATACCAATTGTATACACCCATGGGTCCTCGTACTCATGTAGTCCCTACCCCTCCCAGTGTTTCAACTACCTATGCTCCACAACCACAACACCCAAGTTCTTATTTCCATGGTACAATATCGGCTAGCATTAGCATGTCACATTCGACATCTGCTATGCCTAGGGCCACACATATGAACTTTGGACCGCCACATGGCACAACACCGTACCAAACGTGGAATCCAAGGACTTCCTATGCGCCAAGCCCAATGCCAATACCTACTCCACATGTAGTCTCTGGAGCGCCTTCACCCACGGTGCCTACTCACTTAGGTGACTTGGCAACATTTGCTCAAGGTATCGGTCGATCTATTGCTGAGAATATGCGTAACACGCTTGATAGAGAGCCTAGAAGTAAGGCAGTACAAATAGCCAAGCTCACACAAAAATTTAGTGGAGATGGGGATGTGAGAAAGCATATTGAAGTGTTTGAACAAATATGGGATTCTCTAGGAGAACACAATGACCTGCATAAGAGTAATGCTTTAAGCCTAACCTTAAGTGGGAAGGCAGGGGATTGGTATAGAACCCTAAGGGTGGAAGAAAAAACGATTTACCCTACTCTTAGGAGACTGTTCTTGAAAGAATACATACAAGTGGGAGTGCTTTGGGGTGTAGCCTCTCAGCTCCAGAAAGCCCAACGAGAGGAAGGAGAGTCGGTGAGAGACTTTATTAGTCGCTTGAAGCATTTGAATTCTCGTTGTAATCCAAATGAGTGCTTCAACAATAATCAATTGCTTGATAGATTCATTAGGGGATTACGACATGAGGATATCTACAATGGCCTAGTCATTAAAGGTATCACCACTTGGGAAGCACTCACCACCAATGCGATCCAATTGGAGGATAATTTAATGATTCAAGGAGAAAGAGTGTCTGTTGAGCCTAAATCAATTATCTCGCAAGCATCAGGGCATCAGCCAATGACCCTAAAGCCTATTGCTAAGGAGCCAAAGATATCTGATATGACTTTAACAGATCTCACCAAGGCCATTCAAGAGAGTCTTAGAGACAATCATGCTCCACAAAACAATCATATGTATCCAAGAAGGGAGCAACAATAGTACTCAGTATGCTATGGACCGCATAGTACCAGTGAATGCCCTACTTTTAGAGTAAAATTCAATGGGAACTGCAATGCCTGTGGGAGGTATGGTCATCAAGCTAAGGATTGCATAGTATTTAAGCACGCAATGGCCAATAGACCAACCTTAGTATGGACAGACACATCTCGAGTGCCTGCATTGATGCCGGCTCCATTTCTTGAACAAACAGCACAACACATGGTCCCTAGGGCCCAAATGTTGTTCAAACAACACCCTTAACACCTCCAGCGTGCTAGGACTGCAACCACCACATCCAAGAATCAGTTCTGTGAATCAAGTGGGTTGTGAGTCATCTATTGCTTTTTTGTAACGCTGTGAGGAAGATATGGACCCTAATATAGCCTATGGGATGGATGTGCTTGAAGAAAGTCCACAATACTACATGGAGGACTATTGGGGACAAGTCAAACCTGTCTATCAAGTATCTCCTCTTGCTGCAAGAGGCCAAAATATCAATTACACTGCTAAGAGACCACCTCTCCAATGCTATGAGTGTGGAGGTCCACATCGTGTAGCCGAGTGTCCTATTAGGCTACAAAAGAACGCCACACTAGTACAAACCAATCAAGCGAGCACGTCTACAATTCCGATACTCATGTGTAATCGATGTGGCATAGATCATTTGATTGCCGAATATCCAAATTAAACTTGATTGAGGTTACCGAGGAGCCATCACAAAGTACACATGTGGTACCAACAAATGCACTCACACGATTCATGCTCCAAAAACAAAATTATATTCTTGAGGAAAGAGACACGGCATCAATTGCCCAAAAATCTCAGAAAAAGAAGAAAACACGAAGGAAGAGATCGCAAAAAGTAGCGAAGTCAGACCCCAGTTCAAAGACCAACATAGGGACTGGTGACGACCCCCTATATATGAACGACGTTGAAGAGGATTCTGATTCAGGTGAAACCATGGAGACCAAAATGACTATTAAGATAGAAACCAACAAGGAAGATCTTCATGAGCCACAATGGCCAAGATCCAAGAAGAAGATAGGAACTTATCCAAACCCTACGGAGGAGATTGAGTGAGTCAATCAATCAATTAAGGAGTTTGGTAGAAGACACCCAAAGGGGTCTAGAACCAGCACCTAGGCAAATCCAGATTACAGACACCGTGTTCCCTACACAACAACAACCTCACCAAGTCCATACACCCTTAGCCATACCTAGTGTCATCCAAGAAGAAAGTGACTTAAAGTCATGGGAAAGTGGACATACTCACTTCTTGATGGAAAGAATGTTTACAGAGGGACTACCTGATCCTATCGAAGAAATGGAGATCCCATCTTCCCCACGTCAAGGGACTGAAGCCCAAAAGGTGTCGTTAACCATTGCCAACTTGATGGATTTCATGTCTTTAGAAGTTAGAACCACCAACATGTCCAAACTATATAAAGATCTTGAGCTAGTCTCAGCTCTTCGAGCCTTCCTCAATGGAGAACCGAAGTTTGGGCTACCACAATTTGCACAGATGGATGGAGTTGGGGAGATGGCAATAGAGGAGGAACACTTCGATCCACAACCCAACCAAGATGAGAACCTTGTTATAGAAATACCTGTTAACAAGTTGGGACAATACTTTGAGGGTGATGAATCCAATGCGACCATACCAATCACTACTAAAGAATTAACTGTGAAGGGAATCCTTGATGGTGGCGTTGGGGTTAGCATTGTGACTAAAAATTGATGGGAAACTATGGGAAGACCTCACCTTGCGACCACAACCATAGTAGTGAAGATGGCAATGGGTTTATTGTTAAACCTATTGGGATGCTAGAAGATCTCAAGATCAAGGTCTTTGGACATAAAATAAGGATTACCTTCATTGTTATGGATTTGTCCAAACACACTATGGCATCGGAGATGATTTTAGGACGTCCTTTCATGAGGGAAGCAAAAATGGTGCATGACTGGTCTAAAAACCATGTCTACTTGCAGTTCCAAGATTTTGTCATTTGCGTGGATCTTGTATGGTCGAGCACACCCTCTAGGAAATAGGTTTATAATTGATCATAGATCTGACACCACAGTTCACTCGGCCCCATTGCAGTATTGTTACATGTGTAAAGCGGACACTGATGTTGGGGAAGATTCTCCTTATATGGATGTACTATCTGGGATGACTAAGTCGGACAATGTGGATTGGGTCCACCTAGCAGCAACCATAGACACTTGGGGAAACAGGGGGACAACCTGGGTAACACCTGAGGGGGATGAAATGCCACTAGTCGTACCCTTAAATATGCTACAAGCAAAGGCATATAGCTTCTGACAAGACTCATCCTAATATAACGATGAAAACATACAAGTGGGTCCCTAAAGCTTCCTTAGCGACCATAGCTAGTGCTAAAAAGCAGAAGCCTTGTAAGGAACATCCCACTGACTCCAAAAAATGTAAGGAAATGTGGTGGTGGATTCCTAAACGACTATTGGAAGCCCAAAGCTACTATCAAGGAAATGATCAAATCTGGGTGCCAAAACATAGATTGTGTTCTTACTTGTCGCCTGACCCATGTGAGTCCAGTCTTGTAGCTCCAAAATGAACTGACGATCATGGAAAGAAAAAAAATCACAGAATGCTACACACACGCTCCAGAGCTAGTTTGGATACTGAAGAAAGAACAATTTGTTCCACCTAGCTCTGGAAGGGGGGAGTCCCATGAAGCTTCTAGCTCCTCATGTAATGCATCCATAGAGGTAAAAGCTTCTCCACAGCCTCCACCTACAATAGTGGACCTCCATAAAGCTACAAAGGAATTCACACCTCCCACTATTCAAGAATCACCTGATGAATCACTTCAAGTTAGATCCTCAGAGAGTACCTTACCACCCTTGCAACTTGATGAGGCACCTAAGGTAATAGAAAACTACTGGCAAAAATCCTCATCTAACCAACTGGAACAATTGGTTTCAAAGGGTAACGAGCACAATTCAAATAGTATGACCTACCCAAGGAAGGGGGAAAGTCTTCATTCACGTGAGCCTATTGAATTATTTCTCTGTCAACCTTCCTCGCTGAGCTCTCAATCTCCCAATCTTAGGGAATGTATATATAAAGCCTTATACTCACAAAAAACAAAACTAATAAAGAGCAAGAGCAATTAGCAAACGAGTATGCACAATAAAAGTCAAAACATTGACCCAGACCCACACATTCACATCCGGTACACTGAAACAGAAACTTATGTCATAAAACACCTTTGATTCGCATCACTCAAGTGATGGAGGGTAGGTGGGATTAGTACGATAGGAGTGTTTCTGTTTTAGAGTTTTGTGATTAGCAAAGTTCTTTCTTCCCAGTGATGTGCCTCCTAGAGGTATTCTTTGTGTTTCCTTGTGTGTACAGGAACGTGTTGCTCTGGTTAGGATTTGGACCTTCATGGAATCTTTCTCATATCCATTTTTTAAATCAAGCGTGATCATCAACACAAACAGGTGTATCTTGTCCATTAGCATGGCCCCTTATCTTTTGTGCATCTATGTTTGTCTGCTTTAATTGTGATTGGTAGCATAATATTCAGTGCATTTGCTTAGTATCAAAATTAAATTCAATGTAATTTTTTGTCATAATCACTTGTCTAGGTTTAAAAATCAAGCAGTCCGACTAAGCTAGTCTGACCAAGCTAGGCGTTAGAAATCTTCTCTTAATACCATGGGCAATGCCTTCCTAATAATCAATGGATACTTAGGTTCTTAATCCGATTTAGGCAGCATTGTGTGCAATGTACTAGGGCTTTCTATGGGCTTAGTCCCTATTGACCTTTAGCTTAAGTATTATAAAGGGAGTTTACTAATGTGATGAGCCTGGGGAGGGTAATAGCGTTATATGACCCCCCAAAGTTACAAAATTAAAATGCTGAAAACGAACAAACAAAAAAAATCAAAGTGCCACAATGTAAAATCTTAAGCTAGAAGAGAAATCTTAGCTTGCTTTGGTACTCCACTCACATGTATCGCCTATGGTACTAGAGCCCTAGAGGTTCCCAGTGTGGGCATTTTTCCTTGAAAAGCAAAAAACCCAAGGCATACAAAATAAGCACACGCATCAAAATTGAATCATTGTGAAAAGACTTTGGGCGGTCAAAGAAAAGGAAATAAGTCAGGCGATGATTTCATGAGCAATTCCTTTTGTCGTACCTTAACTACAAGGTCTTCTAGGTATAGCCTCTAGTCAACCCTCGGACATGAAATAATTGGCTCTTGCGATTAAACAACTTAATTGACCAAAGAAGATTGAGAGGCTTGCCCATGGTATTAATAGTCGATCTTTAGTGCCTTTCCATCGTTAAATTAGCGACCCCAGACTTGTTTAATTTTTTACCTTTACAATTGTTTATGCGTTTGATTATATTGCAATTTAATATTTATTGCTAACAAATGGTTTAAAATTTTGTTACCAAATCAAACTGTCTGCCTACAACTGCATATGCTTTTTAACTGTATATGAGAATGCAATTACTGTGCCAATGTTGTTTGATTTTGCAGTGGCTGAAGAAGGCTAAGGACATTCATCTCAAATGCTCTTCCACCTCGATGAACGATCTTCAACTCAATAGCTTCCGAGGACGGAATCTACATCAGGAAGGGGGGCATGTTAACCCTCACGCACATTCCTATCACCTATGACTGATGTTGTATTATTTATTTGGTAGAGTCAGGTACCGGGCTTGTCGGTCCAATAGGAAAAGGGTAAGAGTGATCGCCGATAAGAGGCGCACTCTAACTGGAACATTCAAGGGATTAGTTGGCTAAGCATGGGTGCCCAAGTTTGAACGGAGCGAGCTCAAATAAAAGTCAACTAAACCTAAATTCACTCATTCTTTCATTTGTGCAATTGAAGAGTGGTCTTGCTCCATCTCCATCTTCTTCTTCTTCGTCTCTTTGTGTGTGTGTGTGTGTATGCGTGAGGGAGAGAGAGAGTGTGTGCGATTGAGCATTGCGACGACGGCACGGCGATGGCGAAGCGATTGAGCGCAGCACAGTGGCAGCTCCTTCTTCTTCGCAGCGAGGAATCCTCCATGACAGCAAGCATAGAGCAGTGAGTGACACACCATCGCCATCTTTGAGCTTATTAGTTTAGGCTAGTTGTGTGCTTGGAGCCATTTGTGGCTCGCACACAGTGTATCGGCAAGTTCCTTGAATTGACACGTGCGACAGACGCGCACACCAGAATACACTTTGTTTTTGGATGATACAACCTATAACCTTTGCTTTCAGCACTATAACCAACAAAAATACATTTGACAGCCTTATCATCCAATTTTTTGTGCTATGCTTGTTGCACCAAAGTATATGCCAAACAGCCAAAAACATGCATGTGCACAATAGAAGGCTTTCGATCATGCCATGCTTCATATGGAGTAATAGACTGTAAAGATTTCATAGGACACTTGTTTAGTACACAAGTGGCACACATGATGGCCCCAAGCCAAAAAGAATACGGCAAAGCTTGACTTTTCACCATACATCTTGCCATTTTCGTAAGTGACCTGTTTTTCCTCTCAGCAACACCATTTTGTTGAGGCGTATAAGGCATTGAACATTGGTGTTTTATCCCAAAGACTAGCCAAAAATGCATTAAATTCATGAGACATACACTCCCCCCGTCGATCGGAACGGAGGGTGCCCATAGTTTATTTTAAGACACTTTCAGCCATAGCCAAAAATTGTTTGAAGCACATAAGAACTTTGGACTTCGCTTAGACTGTAAGAGACCCTTCATGCAGAAAATGGCACTGACAAAAATTCTCCACAAAATGATGAAATAGCTTGTGCAGTACTGCCTGTAGTGAAAACGGAGGTCGAAATGAGCCAAAATCGAAAATCTGAGTAGACTAAGCTCTTTGAGCTTGCCCAAAATTTTTGTTGACCTGCGAAAGCTCGCCAAAGCTCACACAAAATGGTGAAAGTGAGCAGGCGTGTGCTAGAGCTGCCGGCGACTAAGCCCAGGAGGATGCAACCTGCTCTGATACCAATTGTTGGAATTAGGGTTGCAGGAAAACACGTGACATCTTGGAGAAGACGAAGGAAGCTCAAAGCACAATTGAAAGATAGATGGCCCTAGAATGATGGGCGTATATACAATGCACAGGGGGTAAAAACCTCCTAATGAGGGGAAAAATGCCTCGGCGGTCCTAAGTGTGTTCACACACATCAGTACCACATGTATATGGTAACATGTACTTATCCAATCTAGTGAAGTATGGGTGTCCAGTGTGGCTATAGCAAGCAAACACGTTGTGCAGTGCTCTAGGTTGCCAAACCTCTCTAACCCTCTCTCTGAACTGAATGAATGTAAATGCGATCTACTTTTCATTTATAATTGAATTTGGACTTGGTTTTCCCTTTCATAAGTCCTCTGACAATTCCCACAAATCTTGACTTTGTTCTAAATGATTATGTTGTTTGCATGTTAGTTCACAAGTTTCGTAGAGCTAAAGAGGATCATACATGTCCAACCAATCTGGTGAAGTATAGGTGTCCGGTGTGGTTGCCAGCAGGCAATCCCGCTACGGAGTGCTCTAGGCCGCCAAAGCTCTCTAGGTCTCTCTCTCTCTCTGTGAATTGAATGAATGTAAATGAGGTCTGATTTGCACTTAAAATTGAATTTGGACTTGATTTGCCCTTTCATAAGTCCTCTAACAAATCTCACAAATCTCAACTTTTTTTTGAATGATTGTGTTGTTTGTACACTTGTTTTGTGTTTTTGTCAGTTCACAAGTGTTCTAGAGCTGAAGAGGATCGTATGTGTCAAATCTGGTGAAGTATGGGTGTCCGATGTCCGGTGTCGCTGTAGGCAGGTAAACCTACTGCAGAGTGCTCTAGGTTGCCAAAGCTCTCTAGCTCTCTCTCTGAACTAAATGAATGTAAATGAGGTCTAATTTGCACTTATAATTGAATTTGAACTTGGTTTTCCCTTTCATATAAGTCCTCTGACAGTTCCCACGAATCTCAACTCTGTTTTGAATAATTATGTTGTTTGTCATGTCACAAGTGTTCTAGAGCTGAAGAGGATCATACATGTCCAATATGGTGAAGTATGGGTGTCTGGTGTAATTGTAGCAGGCAAACCCGTTATGGAGTGCTCTAGGTCGACAAAGCTCTCTAGCTCTCTCTCTGATGAGGTCTTATTTGCACTTATATGAAATTTGGACTTGATTTGCCCTTTCATAAGTCCTTTGACAGTTCCCACAAATCTCAACTTTTTTTTGAATGATTATGTCGTTTGTACACTTGTTTTGTGTTCTTGTCAATTCACAAGTGAGTAGAGATAAAGAAGATTATACATGTCCAATCCGGTGAAGTATGGGTGTCGGGTGTGGCAGTAGCAGGCAAACCTACTACAGAGTGCTCTGGGTCGCCAAAGCTCTCCAGCTCTCTCTCTGAACTAAATGAATGTAAATGAGCTCTAATTTGCACTTGTAATTGAATTTAGACTTGGTTTTCCCTTTTATAAGTCCGCTGGCAATTCCCACAAATCTCGACTTTGTTTTGAATGATTATGTCGTTTGTAGACTTGTTTTCTCTCCAAACTAAATGAATGTAAATGAGGTTCTTGACTAAACGACCTAGATTCCCGATGTGAGAAACCCGTTTGGCCACAATCGTTTCACACTAGCGATGCAATGTCCACTTGCATGTTTTCAAGGGTTTTGGGGAAAACAAGTAAAAATAAAATAAATAAAAGTATATAGTACATATTCAAAGAAGGCAAGAGGCAAAATACACCACCTAGTGACCAGTTTTCTCCAACTCTTGTGCTTGTAGAAAGATTCTCCCTAATAAATATTCTCTTTAAAGGGGCGGACCAGACCATCTTATGGTCCCCCATACTGTGTCGATCTTCTCCCTCGTCTCTTTTGATTGAAAGTTTATTTATTTCATGTTGTTGATTATTCGTGTGCGCTCCCATTTTGTGACAGTGGTATCAGAGCTCGGATTCCTCTCTTTCTCTGTAAAGGAGGACTATTCCGGGAAGAAACAGGAAGAACCATGTCAAGCCATGGAAGAACAGTTGAATTTCAGCAAGTGCAAGTTCAACTCGCAAAATTGCAACAGCTTCTCACGCTACTGGTTGTCCAAAAGGTTTTTGAAGGGATCAAGAAGCCGCAACGAACAGATGGCGATAGGCATCAGGAAAATCCTATCGGTGGTAACAACCCGCACGAGGAAAACACAGAAAGAGGTGCCAAAGTGCAAAAGGGATCTCTGGATTAGAACAAACAACCTTCCAAGAGCAAGGGCCAAGAAAAATAACTCTCTCTATTGAGCAAAAGCAAGGATGTCTCTTTCTCTTCTCCATCATACTTTCCTGATTATACTACTACTTCTCATACAATATATAAACCTTCTTCAAAGAAGAAAACTCCTACTACTTCCCTATGTAATACTAAAGAGAAGCCCAAGTTCAAGGAGGATAACCGCAAGCGTCACCGCAAGATGTGGGTTTTTCAAATCGGGTGACAAGGATGTCAAGTTTGACAACTACACAGGATGGAGAGACATCTACAATACACTGTCTTTCATCAGATAGTTTGAAGTTGCTTATGCCAACAGAAACTTCACCAAAAAATTCAAGTTGCATCATGTTGGGATGTATCTCAAGGAGACGGCAAGCAACTGGTGGTTAGCCAAGATTCTAGAAGGTACACAATCCAGATGGTGGGCTCAAAACTGAACTTATGAACAATTTATCTTGATTGCAAGGCAGCCATCCAATTTTTTGGATTTCATCAAAATATAGAGGTTCCTCAACATCGTGTACGCTAGACACAGCCAAAGCATAACAATCTGATGCATACGATGCATGGAGAGAACTTGAACGAGTGTCCAACTAAAAAAAGGTGCATCCAATTTACTATCACGCGAAATATGCACCACCCATTTAGGCATACCTCTAGCCTGCTCATTCTCAGCTCTTTCTTCATCAAGTACATCATGTACATCCGCATCAGTAATAGGCTGATATGTATCATTTTTGGAATTCCCCATAGGCTATACATTTGCCTCATTGGAATTTACATTCGAACTTCCACCACTAAAAAGAGGCAACAAAGTGTCATAGATGTCCTGTGAGCTTACATTACTGTCTCTAGTACATGACAGCAAGGGCGAATAGAATCTTCCACAAACACAACATCCCGTGAAACTTGAATACGCTTTGTTTGTGGATGATACACTGAAACCCTTGCTTTCAGCACTATAACCAATGAAAATACATTTGACAGCCTTATCATCAAATTTTTTACGTTGTGTTTGTGGCACCAAAGTATATGCCAAACAGCCAACAACACGCATGTGCACAATAGAAGGCTTTCTATCATGCCATGCTTCATATGGAGTAATAATCTGTAAAGATTTTGTAGGAAACTTGTTTAGTACACAAGTGGCACACATAATGGCCTCAAGCCAAAAAGAATGCGGCAATGCTTGACTTTTGATCATACATCTTGCCATTTTCATAAGTGACTTGTTTTTCCTCTCAGCAACAGCATTTTGCTGAGGTGTATAAGGCATTGTACATTGGTGTTTTATCCCAAGACTAGCCAGAAATGCAATAAATTCATGAGACATACAACAATTTCATCACCAAAATTGAGATCATGTACAGTACACCTGTCATCCACAAATTTGACTACAAGACCAAGTCTAGCAAGTGCAGATACAGACAAAAAATTCTTCTTTGATCCCAAGTACATAAAGTGCATCAACAAGTGTAAAAGAACTGCCATTCGCAGCAGTAATCACAATCTTTCCAACTCCCTAAACCACATAAGAGGCATGGTTGGCACAAATAACTGAATTCCCATGAGGGATAGACTCAAGAGAGGTGAACAAATCACAATGAGGTAATGTTCTTTGTAGCACCACTGTCAAAATACCACACATGTGAATCTGCATCAAACTCACATGCATGCATCATGGACAGCAGTCTTATAGGTACACTCTGC
This sequence comes from Adiantum capillus-veneris, assembly GCF_014529385.1. NCBI lineage: Eukaryota > Viridiplantae > Streptophyta > Polypodiopsida > Polypodiales > Pteridaceae > Adiantum > Adiantum capillus-veneris. Next base: position 123,851,420 of record NC_140949.1, read on the forward strand.
AATAAAACCCCATTCTCCATCAACAGCAGCATCACAATTTCCTTTCAGAGAACACTCAACAATAGCTACACTTGTAGTGAACTAGCATTTGCAGTGCAACCACCCTCTTTCTTCTTTGCCTGTTTGACCTTCAACTTAGGGCACTCCTTGATGGAGTGATCATTAGCTTTACAATAATGCCAATGCATCTTCTTTTTGCCCTTATCACCGAAATTTCCAGACGAATTGCTATCACACTAGAAGCATTAAGAACAGGTGATTTTCCACTCGCAAAAGAACCATAAGAAGTGGTTGCATTGTTGTTAGCACCCTTTCTTTGAGCAGCAACAAAAGCCTATTCAACTACACGCTGTCTAGTCTTGTTTTTTTTGGAAAGTGACTCTTGCAAAAGTAATGTGCCCAATGCATCAAACTTGACAACTTCAAGATTTCCTTGGGTCATAAGTCTCCAAGTACTAGCAAAAGTCTGGTAAGAGTCTGGCAAGGCATCAAGAACACTCTGCATAAGGAAACTGTCTGAAATGACTTCACCTGCAGAAATAAGTTGCTCATTGATATCCTTGACACCACCAGGGAAAGTGTCCATGTCATCTTCCTCGTGCATAATCTTCGATTCCAGCTCTTTACGCAGCCATGCAATTTTAGCCTCAATTTTGCAACTTGCATAAAGTCCAACCAGAATATCCCAAGCCTGTTTTGCAAATTTTGTTGAATGAATGTGAGGAGTAATGGTGCGCTTCACAGACAACGCAATTAATGCATGAGCCAGTGCATCCTTTATAACCCAATGAGCTTATTTTGTCATAGTCATAACAACTCTAATAGTAGCAACCCTTGCAACAAGACCTGCAACATTCTCAACATCGCCTACATCCTCAGAACCTTCACAATATTCCAGACACCCTTTGACACAAGAACATGTTGCATCATGTAAGCCCACATAGGGTAATTATCCCCATCCAATCTGTCCTCAGCAGCAAGCATCTTGAACACATTGGTGTTGTTGTTGCCCATGATGAATGCCTGCAGCTGAGATGTGAAAGCTGCCCGAAAAGAGGAGAAACAAAGCGGGAACAACACGTGCTATATAGCACAAACCATAAAAGACTGTAAGAGACCCTTTATGCAAAAAATGGCACTGACAAAAATTCTAAACAAGATGACAAAATAGCTTGTGTAGTATTGCTTGTAGTGGAAATGGAGGCCCAAATGAGCCCGATCAGAAATCTGAGTAGACTAAGCTCTTCGAGCTTGCCCAAAATTTTTGTCGACTTGCGAACACTCGCCAAAGCTCACACAAAACGGAGAATGTGAGCAAGCATGTGCTGGAGCTGCTGGGGACTAAGCCCAGGAGGACGCAAGCTGCTCTGATAATTGTTAAAATTAGGGTTGTAGGAAAACACACACATCTTGGAGAATACAAAGGAAGCTCAAGGCACACAATAGAGAGTGTATTACTTAGTGTGCAATTGAAAGATAGATATCCCTAGAATGATGGGCATATATACAATGCACGGGGGGAAAAACCTATCACTACCACATGTATATGGAACACATACTTATCCAATCTAGTGAAGTATGGGTGTCCGGTGTGGCTGTAGCAAGCAAACGTGTTTTGAAGTGCTCTAGGTCCCCAAAGCTCTCTAGCTCTCTCTCTCTCTCTAAACTGAATGAATGTAAATGAGGTTTTGTTTTCATTTATAATTGAATTTGGACTTGGTTTTCCCTTTCATAAGTCCTCTAGCAATTCCCACAAATCTCGACTTTTATGTTGTTTCTACACTTGTTTTGTGTTTTTGGGAGTTCACAAGTTTTCTAGAGCTAAAGAGGATCATACATGTCCAACCAATCTGGTGAAGTATGGGTGTCCGATGTGGTTGTAGTAAGCAGGCAATCTCGCTACAGAGTGCTCTAGGCCGCCAAAGCTCTCTAGCTCCCTCTTTGAACTGAATGAATGTAAATGGGGTCTAATTTGCACTTAAAATTGGATTTTTGACTTGGTTTTCCCTTCATAACTCCTCTGACAAATCCCACAAATCTCGACTTTGTTTTGAATGATTATGTTGTTTGTACACTTGTTTTCTGTTTTTGTCAATTCGCAAGTGTTCTAGAGCTGAAGACGATCATATGTGTTCTAGAGCTGAAGACGATCATATGTGTCCAATCTGGTGAAGTATGGGTGTTCGGTGTGGCTGTAGCAGGCAAACCTACTGCAGAATCTAGGTTGCCAAAGCTCTCTAGCTCTCTCTCTGAACTAAATGAATGTAAATGAGGTCTAATTTGCACTTATAATTGAATTTGAGCTTGGTTTTTCCTTTCATATAAGTCCTCTGACACTTCCCACAAATCTCAACACTGTTTTGAATGATTATGTTGTTTGTACGCTTGTTTTTTGTTTTTGTCAGTTCACAAGTGTTCTAGAGCTTAAGAGGATTATACATGTTTAATATGGTGAAGTATGGGTGTCCGGTGTGACGTTAGGAGGCAAACCCGTTGTGGAGTGCTCTAGGTCACCAAAACTCTCTAGCTCTCTCTCTGAACTGAATGAATGAAAATGAGGTCTAATTTGCACTTATAATGAAATTTGGACTTGCTTTTCCCTTTCATAAGTCCTCTGACAGTTCCCACAAATCTCAACTTTGTTTTGAATGATTATGTTGTTTGTACACTTGTTTTGTGTTTTTGTCAATTCAACAAGTGTTGTAGAGCTGAAGAGGATCATACATGTCCAATCCGGTGAAGTATGGGTGTCAAGTGTGGTTGTAGTAGGCAAACCTGCTACGCAGTGCTCTAGGTCGCCAAAGCTCTCTAGCTCTCTCTCTCTGAATTGAATGAATGTAAATGAGGTCTAATTTGCACTTATAATTGAATTTGGACTTGGTTTGCCCTTTTATAAGTCCGCTAGCAGGTCCCACAAATCTCGACTTTGTTTTGAATGATTATGTTGTTTGTAGACTTGTTTTCTCTCTCAATTGAATGAATGTAAATGAGGTCTAATTTTCCCTTCTTGACTATATGTTCCAGGCTTACTCCAAATGCAATATGCATACTTACCTTGCTTGCTCACATTTCTTATGACATACCACCTATGGCTCAGACAGCTTGTCAATTGGAGACCTAGTCATTAATTCCCTTGATTTTTCAATTATGGTCCATTGTATGTCGGCCCGAATTTTGACATGTGCCAAATCCATCCATATTTTTCATCCTCAAAGCTCTTGCTTTGTAGATTCTGTGTTTGCTTTTAGAACTCAAATCCAAATGTCTTGGCTTTGTTTATTTATTTTATCATTATTACGTCAAAAAAGATAAAAGTTACTTAAAAATATTATTAATTGGCCAGAAAAACTCCAAAGTTATTCCTCATACTAGATGTACATACTCTCACTCTAGGGCATCTCACCCGTCAAAATTTGTCAATATGTCTCGCTACTATGCCTGACAAGCGCAAATTCTACCAAAAAGACAATAAAAAAGCAAAACTTTACCCGACAAAACACACTTTATACCAATTACAATATACACATGGTTTTTCCTCATCTTGAAGCTTAGATCTTGCAATATGCTGCTTCAGCTATTGTTACTCCCCCGATAGCAATATGAGTCGTCTCGGATGAAGGTTTGTGCAATATGCATGGGCCCAAACGTGTCTATACAAGGCCATGGGCTTATGGAAGAGATTCTTTGGGTAACACTATAATGTGTAAGAGTTCGATAGTGAACAGATCGTTCAGCAGTTTCTGTTGGTGAGGTTTCATCGGAACTGTGTTTTCCAAACAAAACTCTTTGTAGACGAATCACTCGTTCTTTGATTATTGGTTGAGTGAGTATTATTGGCTGGTTTTGATAATTTGACGTGGCTTCGCTTTGGGTATCAACTTGAAGGTTGGTCTTGAAAATTTTTGAGTATGGTTGGCGATTGGATTGTCTAGGTCTCCATCGCCAAGATGGTTTCTTGGCGGTGGTTGACTTCTTCGATTGGATTTTGGGAATCTATTTGTATTTGGGAAACTTTTTGAAGCATTGGGTTGCTTTTTGGATTTCATCCACCGCTTAGGCTTGTTTTGAGGGGTTCTGGCTCCTTGAAAGCTTGGCTTGGCTGATTTGAAAATCGGATTAAAAAGTACTACTTTGGGTATCCATATTTGTTGCGGTGTGGTTTCCATGATGGATTTCTTTACCAAAACTTGCTTGACTTTTTTCCATGGCAAATGCTTGTAGATTTTTGTGGCTAGATGGTTCGTTGTGGCTCCTCTGTGTCTAATTGTTCTGACGGAGATTGTACATTTTAAAAATAATTTGTTTGTGCCAAGGCTATAACATATGATGCAACATAGAGGTGGTATTTCAGAGTGTCATTCTGTCAGTCTAGAAGGGCTTTGTAAGCGTGCATCCATGAAACTCCCAAGATGATTTCTTCATTGAGATTTTTATCTGACATGATGTGGAATTGATGTGGGCAATGGTTACCATCAATGTTGAGGCATTGGCTTGTCCCAAACTACCCATTGTCCCTCTGTTAGCTACACTTAGCTCAATCTTTCTGGGTTCTATCATAGAGTTTGATATTTTGAGGTAGGTATAATACCGCATGGCATTAATGTGCGCTCCAGTATCTACAAGTTCTCTTTCTGTTGTTCCATTGGCCAGTTGGATAGTAATGCGTACATCCATTCCTCCAAGCCAACTTGGCTCGATTTGGACTACTTCAATAGAAGGAGACCAAAGTGGAGTTGAATTATGTAGGAAGAACTTAAAATTCAATAGAGAATTAGACTTCAAAAGACAAGATTGAGAATTTAAATAGACAACTACACTAGAATGAAATATTTCGAATGACATGGAGTGAGACAATTGGAAATGTAGATTCATAGTCATAAACTACTTGAGAAGTACAACTGGTCCATGACTCAGTGCTCATAATTTCAATAAGATGCCTAGTGGCTAGAGTATTAGGTGCGCTCCTTGCCGCACTGTCAAAGCAAGGGACTTGCCAATACACCGTGTGCGAGCCACAAACGGCTCCAAGCACACAACAAGCCTAAACTAGCAAGCTCAAGAGAACAAAGGGTGTGTCACTCACCGCTCTACGCTCGCCTTTGTGGTGGATTCCTCGCCGCGATGAAGAAGAAGCTGCAGTCGTGCCGCGCTCAACCGCTTCGCCGCCGTCGTGCCTTCGTAATGCTCGATCGCACACACACTCTCCCTCTCTCTCTCTCTCTCTCTCTCTCTCTCTCTCTCTCTCTCTCTCTCACACACACACACAAGGAGGTGAAGAAGAAGAAGATGGAGATGGAGATGGAGCAAGAGCACTCTTCAATTGCACAAATGAGAGAATGAGTAAAAATTAGGTTTAGTTGGCTTTTATAGGAGCTCACCCCATTCACACTTGAGCGCCCATGCTTAACCAACTAATCCCTTGAATGTCCAAGTTAAAGTGCGCCTCTCATCGGCGATCACTCCTACCCTTTTCCTATCGGACCGACAAGCCCGGTGCCTGACTCTACTTAAATAAATAATATGGTTACAGTGTCCGTCGTAGGCGATAGGGTGTCCGTGTGCCGTGAGGGTTAACAATAGGTTTGTCAAAGGAGGTGCAAGGGCTCCAGCCTACATGGCATGAGAGGGGTGCAGAGCATGTGTCAGGACATCTCAGAGTCAGTTCTAGCTGAGTGGATCACGCCTCTCGAGCCAGTAGTGGATGGGAGCCTTCACATGGCTGGAGGTTATCATCTCAGTCAGGGCCTGCTCACAGACCGTCCCAGCCCTGTTCTTCGAGCTTCAGGGTGGGGGACACCTGCAGCAAGTTGCAGTAGAGGCCCTGCAGGTAGCAGAGTGTTGTTTTCAGAGGATCCGAGTAGTGGGCATTTGTGGGAGGACTTGCGTCATAGACCCTGACCCAGCAGCTCTTGAGACTGGACACTGGAGGCTGTGGGCTTGGGAGTGTTGTCCACTGGCATGAGTACAGTGGGATTCTGGTGAGTGGCTATGGAGGGACCCCTTCTCTTCTACAGACCACCCAAGAGTCCCGTTCTTTCAGTACACTGTTCGACTGGGACGTCATATACTAGCAGCATAGAGAGAGGCCCGCCCCGCTGCAGCACCTCATTGGCAGGAGGAGGGTCTCACAGTTGAGTTCTTGGCAGCCTTTTGGGAGAGGTTGCGGGACTCTAGATAGCCGAGGCGAGTCACCTTTTTTCAGTGGCTAGTCGCACACAGAGCTACAGCAGTAAGGAGCTAGCTAGTACATAGTGGTCTCTCGGCCACATGTGCAGCTTGTGACCATTTGGTGGAGAGTCAGCGTCACTGTCTTTGGGATTGTCCCTCGCCCCAGCAAGTGTGGCTACAAGTTCTTCGGCTGATGCCTGCTCTCTCCACGGCTCGACAGTACACTTGGGGGGCAGCGGCTTGGTCCACCCTCACGGGCCCGGCACTTCAGTTTGAGCTATCTTCCACCAACAGGATGATAGTGATGCAGGAGGGGCGACCTACCCTCCAGCCTACTACAGAGCTTACCCCACAGGAGTGGTGCAGTGAGAGAGAGGAGTGTTGGGAGTTCATCAGTGGCCGCTGTTTCCGCATCTTTGAGGCTCGCCTTGTGCCACCAGCAGAGACTGTTCGTGACTTTCGGCTAGAGCTTATCCATACTCTCAGAGGACAGCTTAAGGGACTACAGGGCAGCTCCGACCGCATGCGGGAGCGCTGTGAGGCTTTCCTTCGACTATGGCGTCCTGGGCCTTTCTACACCATAGTCCAGGGTGTACTCCGATGGCATTACCGACCACCTGTGTGGCTCTTCCCTCCCCCCATTTCTTGATTTAGCCCCAGTGTACATATACTGGTTTTTTCATTGTGAGAGTCTCCCACCATGGTTGTTGTAGCCCTCTCTTGAAGAGGTGGTTGTAGCCCTATGGGCAGTTTCAGTAACTAATAGAAGGATCTTTTTCTCAGGGGGAAAAAAAAGCATTAACATATCCCCAGTCTCAATCCCAAGTCCTCAAACACCTTCAAAGGTGGAGAGATCTAGTAGGGAGTGAAGGAAGGGAAGAGGAAGAAGAAGTAACATACGAGAAAGAAATAGACTCCTCACTTGTATTACTCTTGTAGCTTAGCATAGCATAGTAGCATAGCAATGGAGATTAAGAAGATGTAAGCTTGCACTTTGGAGCATGGCTCTTGGTTGGATTTGCATTCTATAACCAAGAGTTGTTGGTGTAGGCTCTCAACTTCTCAAGCTTGAAGAAGGAGATGAAATTCTTGCACAATAGGTAGAATGCCGAAGTGGAGTTGAATTATGTCGTTCTTTGCACTTTAAAATCCGCAACCTAGCTTCCTCCTTTGCTTATTCCTGAATTGCTTGAGCTTTTTTCTTCCGTTCCTTTGCTTGGGTATTTCTTCATTCTGCAACCATTAATCTAGTTAGGCATCTCTTCTCCCTCTAATGTTGCAAGTTGTACGACGCCACTTGGTGATTTGTCATTGATGACAAATAGGCCATTACCTCGCTTTTTCAATTTCTTGGAGTGTTGCTTCAAGGAGTCTCCCTTTTGAAACTCCTTGTTGATCATGTGTTGGTTATGAATTTATTTCCTTTATAATTTTTGTGCATAGATGGTTGATTCCACTACCATTTATGTTGTCCCATTAGGAAAATTTTGAGCTCATTTTTGGGCCTTAAAGAAATTGCTAATGTGGCAAGCTTTCAAAAAGTGGGTAGCGGGTAAAATTATCCACTATTTGTGTAGCATGTCAATGCATCATTCAAGGAGGTTAAGGCAAGCAGTTATAGTCCATTGTTCAGATGGCTTGCACTCTGTAAAGGAATTCAAAAATGTATTAGACATGTGGGAAAATGGGTTACATCCTAAGACTTTCTCAACTTACTGAAGCCTCAAGATTGTATTCAAAAGCTAGTTGTTAAGGTTATCAAAATCTAGACACTACAGATGTGTAGATGTATAACCAGGAAAAAGCCTTGCTAAAGGCAGCTAAGGCTAAACATGTCAAAAAACAAAGGATATTGTGTAGAATCAAAGAATTGGATGACGTGAACAACTGTTCCAAAAGCTTTTTCAAAAAGTTGAAATGTAAGAGAGTTAGGGAAATTGTCTACTATAAACTTTTCATGGATGATGGGTGTAATGTCGCAGATGGCCATGAGCTTATGATGAGGTTTGTTGACTTCTATGAAGGCATTCTCAATGCACATGTTGATAATTCTGAAGAAAGAAAATAAGCCATCAAAACAATGCTTGGTCGGGATGGATTTATGTGTTGAGCAGGCTACAACTGAATTGGATGGACAATTTGATACTTTGGAACTCTGGGGTGCTCTCCAGAAAATGAGCAATGATAAGACCCCTAGCCTCTGGCATTACCAAGGAATTTATGGTTCAATATTGGGATCAAATTTTTGATATTGTGGTACCTCTTATCAATAATATATGGCTCTCTCAGCACATGGATCTTACTCTCAAGCTAGGATTAATAAAGCTGATTCCTAAAAAATTGTTCCCTCAGTCACTTAAAACTAGAGACCTATCAATATGATGGATACTCTCTTTAAGCTCATGGCTAAAACTTGGCACTCAGACTTAGACTATCTTGACAGAAATTGTGCACAAGGGTCAGTCTGGTTTCATAGCAGAAAGATCATATTTCACAATATTTTGTCGGTCCAATTGGCTTTTGATTATGCTAAGAGATCTAAACAGGGTTTTGTTATGCTACAGTTAATTATGAGAAAGCTTTTGATAGCATTAACTAGGATTTTATCTCCCTTGTCATAAAACATATGGGATTTGGGCCAAAGATGGCCAACTGCATATACCTGCTAGGCGAGGGGGTATGCTCTAGATTACTATTGAATAATAGACTTTCTGAGTTTATACATATTTGTAGATCTGTAAGGCAAGGATGTCTCTTGAGCCCCTTCTTTTTTGTTGTAGTAACATATCCTCTATTTACTTTTCTATACTCCTAAACTGGGTAATATCCCTGGCCTGAAGATGAATGGTAGAGAGCTGCTAGGTTTGGGATTTGCAAGCGATACTGCCCTGTTTTTTAAAGCAAAAAATGCCAACTTGTTTAAATGCTTGTCATACTGCCCTGTTTTTTAAAGCAACAAATGCCAACTTGTTTAAATGCTTGTCATACTGCCCTGTTTTTTAAAGCAACAAATGCCAACTTGAATCTATTCTCTTAAGCCGTTGGTCTTAATTTAAATCTGACCAAATCCACATTGATAGATGTTACAACTAAACACTTTGATAGACTGATTTGGCATGGGCAAATTCTTCAAAGGGGACATGTATTCAGATATCTAGGCTATCCACTAGGGATTGATGTGCATAACAAGCAATTGATATCTTGTGTTATGAATAAACTACATATGAATGGCCTTTGCATGTTAGACTCAAGATAATACAATCAAATTTTAATCCTAATTTGATGTACAATTTGCTGGAAAAAATGTCACTATGTGCAGTTCACATCCCTTCTTATGAAGCTTTTTTGAGTTGTAAAAGGGAGTGTGTGCTTTTATCAGTTGGGACTTAATGGCCATGCCGAGAAAAAAACAGGCATATTACAATTGCACACTCATGCTATGGCTAGAAGATGTACTCTGCTGAAAACATTTGTGGATGGTGATTGTTTTTTGTCTAAATGCATTTGGGAGCTAATAAGAGATGTTGTGGTCTATTATCATGGTTCTTAGGATATTTAAAGTTTCTTCTTCAGTAGCTCAACTATTAATCGATGTTTGGAAAAGAGTTGGTGCATTACTTGAATGGGATGGAAGGCAAAGGTACACTGGACATTCTTTAGTTGCTGAATCATTTTCTTTGAGCCCTTGCATTTAACAATTCTCGTACTTTTGTTGTTAAAAAACAGGGAGTTTTCATGTTTAGGAAAGGCATTAGAAGTATTCAACATTTTCTGTACTCTCAGGGGTTGTTATCCTTTTCTGCAACTATGCCTAAATGTCAAAATGTGGTCCGACAAGTTTTCATTAGTATGAGTTCACCACCTCCTCCTATGCAAGGACTAGTGCAGGGATTGAGTGCAAGGAGAAGGTAGAGGATTTAGAGTTTTGCAAGGAGCGCAAGAGTCTAGACACAGGTTAGACTGGTGTTTCATTTGCTTTGGGCTGTGGATGGCATGGAATGCAAGGTTTATGAGGCCATGGATCACATGATCGAGGCTCGAGCCGGATGTAGATCGATATGCAGAGATTATCATGCTTTGCAAGAAGAGGTGGAATTCATATGCCTCCTTTACATGGGGCAGCATACATGGTGGATCCAGAGTTCCAAGGTGTAGCGCAAGAGATAGATAAAGAAGTCATGAATCAATTTACAGAGATCTTGAATAAAATGGTCCTAGGCAAAGATGGGCAACGCATCGGTAGGGACAGTTGAGACAATACATAGAGATGCAGGGATCATTTGGCACTCTAGACACTGAGATTGATCGCAAGAAAATAGATTCAATGCTAAACGACTATGGCTCTAAAGGCCCTGAGCTTCAGAGACTGGAGATCCATGTTCTCATCCAGTCAATCAGTACCTCATGCTTGGAGCATTTGTGGAGTACCTTTAGCCACATTGCTTCCAAGAAAGAAATCGAGTTGAAGTAGAGAAGGAAAATAATCTTCTCTTTGTTAGCGCAAACTTAAAAATGCTTTGCAAGAGTGCGACTAGACAAGCATATCCTTCTACACCGTGGGAGATGGAGCAAGAGGCTCCTCAGGCAGGTGGAGATACAAAGGCACAGACACCAGGTACTTCCTCCATGGCCGAGATTGAGCCACCAGAGCTCGATGATGACGCATGAGAGAATGTACATGACATGCAACCGACTACTATTGATTGGGAAGCTATTCAGGCTAGTGGCTCTTGAGACTTTAGGACTTCCATATCTTTTTGCAATGCCCCCTTTCTAGTCTCTTTGTGGTATATGCCACCTTTGGTTTTTTTGTATTGCAGTACATTACACGTTAGTCTTAAGTCTTTTGGGCCTTGGCTTTCTAGAATCTAGACTTCTCTATTCTCGAGTTTTATCTTTTTTGTAGCGCTTTGACGGGCCTTGTTAGCTAAAATGAATGGAAAACTAAATTTTGCTCAATGTCATGGCTCAAATCTTGACTCTTAGCTTCTACTCTTGTAGTTATTTGAGAACTTTAACTTGCATGTGTATGAGCATTGTGTCTGTCGTGTATGACCGACGACCCCGAATCACCATCAAGTCATAATAAAGTTGAATGGTCTTAAAAGTGTGTTTTTTTTTTTTTATTAGAGTCAGAGGACTCTAATACTACTTGTATTCAATCATATTGAACTAAAAATTTGCATTATTTTGGTGTTTTTTATGCCTCCTATTTCGTGCCATTCCTTTCTCGACCCCTCAGCCGTTCTCCATTCCGTCGGGATCCCGTCGCAGTTGACGTTCCGTGTTTGGGGTAACTCTGGTCAGTTGGTTCCCTTGGTTCTTTCTCTGGACACTTTGCGAAGATATATGCATGTTCATCACAACCATAACACTTGCCCTCTTTGAAGTACTCAGCACGCTGCTCTTCTGTCAATTTGGGCCATATGAATTTTTTCTCTTGATTCATGTCCTTCTTTTCCTTGAAGACTCCCTTCACGTTGCCTTGGACATTGGCTTGTTTGTCAGATAGGTCAAAGATCCAGAATGCATGCCAAAGCCTTCCTTGGCGTATTCCACAAGCCTCTTAATGGATTATGACTTTTGCTTCAAGCAATACCACTAAATTTCCTTTGGAAGCTCACAAAAAAACCGCTCTACCTACCCCTTGAAGGTGATCTTCCAAAAAGAATCTACTGGCAAAGATGTATCCAAAAACCTCTCATAATAAGCAACCAAAGTGTCTTCCTTTGTCATCCTCATATGATGCCAACCCGTGATGATATCCTCTTCATACTCTTATATTAACCATGCCAAAATGAAGATTCGTTTAAATTTGATCCACTTCATAGATGCTTCTATGTGCAACAACAAGGTCAACCACCATGTCTATGTAATTCCTTTCAAAAAAGACGCCGCCCTTTGTACCTTGGAGGCTTCTGAGAACCAACCATCCAAAAAAGCAATGTAAAACAATTGTATAAATGCAAGGGCTCGATGGGTATCCTTGAAGCCTGAAAACGTGTCAAACTTGACTAATTGACCATTATCCTTCAACTCCCTTCTTCTTACTCAGATTCGAAGTTCTTTAATTTTTGGGTTTAACCCACCCCATCTCCTGCCCCCCCTCGGCCACACCTTCAAGTTAGTTCCAAGTTCCATAGGGTTAGGATTTTAAAACCCTAGCCCCTCTTGTCCTCAATGTATGCCACGTCACAAATTTGTGACAAACGCGTTGAGGCTCATAATGGCAACGGCCAACCAAGGCAGTCCCAGGCATAGCATAATTCAATTGATGTGAAAATAGTCAAGTTTCATCCCAATCTGTTAACTTGATGAGACAAGGGAGTGTAGTGACTCCCCTCGATGCAACAGGGTCTACATCACACTCAACAGCTAAATTCGCCTGGACTCTTGAAATAGTAAGCTCCAAGCCAAAATCTTCAAGATAGAAATCCAACAATTTAAAATAATAATCTGCCACACCACCCTTCTCCAACCACTTGGCATCCAAAGCAAGGTAATTTTTGAATTTGACCAAGTGCCTTTGATGGATATTACATTTTACCCTCTTTCCCTTATGTGCAAGAACTTGTTCTGCTTGAAGGATTTCTTCTATTTTTTCAACTTCTGGTTGTTGATCATCAATCATAACCTCTAGTACTTTCTCTTGTAAGTATCCACCATAGCATGCAACCCGTTACACCATGGGATACCCAATAGCACATCCCATCCCTCAAGTGGCATACTATGAAATTATTTCGCATCCACATAACTTTGAATGTGCAAACCAATTTTCTTTAAAATGGGCGTGACAGGCTCTGAATGAACTGGGCATGCCAAACCTGCTTCACCTGCCATACCCATCTCCTCTGCACAAATTCCCAACTTTGATGCCAATTCTGGTGATATGAAATTTGCACTGGCTCTTGGATCAAAGAAAACCAATATTGTCTGGTCTCTAACTTTGCCCCAAGATCTGCACAATTCCGTGGCTTCTATGTTTGGCTGGTCACCAACCAAATCTGGGACAAGTCTTGCACTGGGCTTTGGCTTCTTTCCTTTATGATCCGACTTGTCATCCTTATCGTGTGACTTCTTTTGTGGAAATTCATTCACAAAATGTCCCTCCTCTTCACAAATGAAGCATTTCTTGGCTTCTCTTAGAGATTTCTTTCTTCAAAAGATTTGCCAGGAAAAAATGCCTTTTCTGTCTTTGTCCTCGCACAGAAGAAGGTTTAGACTGGTTCTTGGACGTGTCAGCTTCATCAGTCGAGGGTTTCTTTGTGGGAGGCACAAAAGACTTTGTTGTAGTATTGCCCTTGGTTGAAAACTTTTTGCCTGGGACCCTCTCTTGTTGCTATTAAATCCATCGGAATCTCCTTTTGACAAATTGTTGGCCACTCTTGTATTCTCAATCAATTATGTCATATTCATGACAATAGTCTTTGTGGAGTAGTCCCTAATTTTCTTGGGAGATCCACAATAGTAGTTCTCAATCTGTTCTGACAATGGCACAACCTGTACGAGGTTACTGGCAATAGTGCAGCCCAGACTTGTTTATTGTACTCTTCAAGATTTGCACAGTGTTTACCATTCAACTCGTACCATTTTGTCATCACATCCACTTCAAAAGTGTTTGTAAGCCATGCAGGTGCAAAAAGCTCTTTGAACTGGACCCACGTTGTAGGGGCTTTGATTCAACAATGCGGTCGGCCATTGAAGCGCATTTCCTTTCAAGAAAGTGGTAGACTTGCTAAAAGTCTAAAAATTTGACCATCTTCATCCAGTTTGGGTGACAATTGCAGGGCAATCTTTTGACACTCTATATCCTTTTTTTTGTGTAATTAATCATAGAAACACTAGCCAAACAAAAAATATTTAAGCATTCTCAAAATCCTTCTACTGATTGTGCGTCATTCCTTACTAGAGCATTGGTATAACTGTAAACTACTGCAAGCATAACTCATCTCAGTAGACCTTGATATTCTAATGGCTTTCAATTTACCTTGTTGTAGCAGACCTATGACCAGCTAGCCCAATGAGTCGGAGAAAATGGCATATAAAAGAGGTGACAGAGGGCAGCCTTGTCTTATAGATTTATGCAGAGGAATGTTTTCAATTAAAGTGCTATCAATGAAATTCTAGGAGATGCATTATGAAACAGAATATGCACAAATCTGATGAATCTTCTACTTAGGCAAATATCATCATGTAAGCTTTGAAGATTAAAGTCCCATTCAAATATATGGTATGCTCGATCAAAATCAATTTTAAAAAAGATAAACTTTTGATCAAATTCCATTGTATAGTCCATTCCTTCCCATAATGCAATTATAGCATCAAGTATAAACATTCCCTTGATGAAACTCTTCTGCTCTTTAAGAATAAATTGATCCATCAAAGGGCTGAGTGTATCAGTTTAACAACGAGAGAGCTCCTACTGGCATGGCTTCTTGCCAAACCAACATCAGAAAAGGTGTCAAAATGTATTGGTAAAGACTGTAGAATTCATTAGGGACTCCACCCGGCATGATTTTTGCCAACCTCAAGTTTTTCAATAGTTTCTCTTATCTCCCCTCCAAACAAAGGCTGATTTAATAGTTTTGCCAAGTGAGGAGGCATTGTTTTCTTCTTGACAAAAGCAATTTTTGCTATTGTTTTGGTTATCTCACCATTTCTTAGGGAGAGAGGAGAGAAGAGTATTGAAAAAAACGGTCATGGCTATGTTTACATTTTGTTTATGGGACTTGGATTCCATCTTATTATTCAAAAATGAGTTGAATCTCTTCATTTTTTCTTTTTCAACAAAGAGAATATTTGAGGGTTAGGCTTATCAATTTTTATTTTATTTTCCAAAATCACAATAGGTATTGCATTCACCAATACATTGGTAGTTACACGGCACCTCGTAGGCTTATCAATTTTAAAAGGCACACTCCATTCGCAAGTACTTTGCAATACCTCGTAGGCTTCCAACCTCAATGTAAAAACAAATTATAACAATAGACTAAGTGGAATACGTACTTCCCCTTTTTTTTCATGAGTACTTCCTTTTTTTGAGTTGGGAGTTAAAGAAACTCTTCAACCTTGGCTATAATTAAAAAAAGGTACCTCATATTTAACCAAGCTTTAAAAGTTTTCTTTTCTAAGACTTGACCTAGGGTTTGCATAAGGTTGTTGTCGAGTTGTGCTATGTTGGATCTAGCCTACGACCGGTCGGTCACGAGTTGGGGAGCTCAAGAGGATCTATTGTGGCAAGAAATACGATCGATGGCTCATGGTCAAGGAGGGAGTGGGAGGCATGTCCTAAGGGACGGGGGTCAAGGAGGGTGTGGGGGGCCTATCCTGAGGGGTGGGGGTTGTCCCGGTGGGGGACTCCTGGCCGTCTCTACCCATGCCTCTCTGTTGTGACTCCTTGCTTCTTTATTTTTGGCTGCAAGAGAGGTCACCATAATGCATTTGTTGTAAATGGGAAAAATTGCTCACATTGTGGCAAAAGCAACCCAAATCACAAGATTACTTCCACATTAAGGTATGCCCTCATTGCAACAAGAAAGGGCATGCACCGAGTTGATGTTTTCTCAAATATAATGCTAGCTAGGAACCAAAAGAATCCTAGAGATTCCAAATGAAGTACACATTGTGGAAGAAGAACAAGAAGAAGAAGAAGAAGGGGATACCAACACTGTCTATTATGAGGATGTATTGTAATGGGTTTTAGACACTGTCCCAAACCCGACGTTTGGAGGTAACCCATGTAGTTACCCGATGTAACCCATGTTAGACTCCTGATCAGAATCCAACTCACAAAGACATTTGTTGGGATAAACCGTTTAGCTTACACTCGATATGTGACCAAGCCCTAAAGCCAAGCGTACCAATCATGCACCATTATGTGCATGTATGCATCCCACTACATAGATTTTTTCAATCATATGCTTCTTTATAGTCACATGCTATTCACTATAGCCATATGCCATTTTACCATTTTTCAAATGTGATACATATCACTATCTATCATTTAATGACACCTTCCATTCAGAGCCTATATAAGGCCATGATGCTTAACTTGTAAGTTAATCTTTCATCCTAACTAATCAAGCAAATCTATTTTCATTGAGTGCACTCTCTCTAATTTGTTTGCTCCTAATCATTATGAAACTCTCACTACGATGAATGCTTCGCTTGTCTATCCACCATAGCTTTTCACAAGATACATCAAGGAGCTATAAAGCCTAGACTAAGGAAGGCCACTTTGGAGGATTCCTTACACGATGCTACCTACTTGTGACCATGATAGCATGGATTGCTTGATTCCACTCGTCAAAGTTCTTCCTTTTCCCAATGGATGTGATCACATCCCTACTTCCCTAGATAATCTCTGTGAAGCTAGCTGTTGAGAGGTCATTTTCAAAGACCTGTTGGTTTCTAGCCCTCTAGACTTTCTTAAAGTGACAAAAGAGAACTATTTGCATGCAGACAAGAAGAGCTTGTTTCTTTATAATTTTTGCTCCCAAGAATAGATTGTTCTTGAAAAATCCAATCTTCCAGGTCTTTTGTATCCATTTGCAAATTTTGCCCCAAAGCTCTTTAATCCTTGAATAAGTGAGGGGGATCTTCACTTGCTAATTTGCACCGCGAGCATCTATCTAAGTAAATCCTCTGCCTAGAACCTTACCGTTCTTCGGTATAGCCCCCCCATAGCACCTTCCACGGGAATATCTTCATCAGAGGTAGAGATTATTGCAGATTGTTGCACTTTTCCAGTCGCTTCTCTAATCCTCATACCGCCATCCAACCGTTCCTTCTCCACTTCAAGGTCCTGGGTACGTATCAATAACTCAGTATCTGCTTCTGACCTAAATATTCCTTTTAGTTTCTCACGAGGTTTATTGGGACAACTTTCACCTTCCCAACCACGACTTGCCACAATTGCCTACCCACTTCTGATTTCATAACACCTATGTCCTCTTCGGATATGACCACACCCTGCACTTACATGTCTTCATTAAACAACTGCTTTTCCATATCCTCTATAGTAAATGTTGTTCTCCGCCTGCACATCACCCATTTTTGTTGTCAAATCCTTCAATGTAGTGCTATAACTTTCCTTCACCTCTAGGTCTAGTCCTCAAACATTTCTGTGGACTCCTATAATAAATCTAGCTTCAATTTCTACACTGCCTTATCCTTCTCGGCTTTTTCTGTCTTCAGCTGGTTCAGCTCTTATATGGCTTCCTATCCTCCTTTGCGCTTGGTGATGGCTTCATCCTCAAACCCACTTTGGACTATCAAAGGAAACTTTCATCGCTGCAAACAACCCCGGAACATAAGCTGAAAGTGTTGCTTGGCTGACATGGTGCCACTTATCCCGAGAGTCTGTTGTCACGGGAAGTTTGTTGAAAAGCAAGGTTGCCCAATCTACTGGCATAACTTTCTCTGTTGTTTATACAAGGTGAAAATCCTCCTTGCTCATGCAGTCATACCAAGCGAGAACACAGACCTGGCAGATACCATTGTTCTTTTGAGGACATCCATATGGTGCACCATGAAGTAACCCTTCACACCCACTGGTGTCCCAGCTTGTTGCACATCCAAATCTAGTCATAATGTTCTTAACTTGACACACTAGCTGCCTTATTATCCCAAAGAGCAATTGCTTCCACCCATTTTGTAGGATTATCCATTGCTGCCAAAATATACCTGTTACCTATTCCGGTTGCTTTGGGTTTAAAAAGACCCATAAAATCCAAGGAAAATTACCCTCAAATTTCAAAAATTCCCAAAATACCCTTGTATCTATTTTGATTCGGTTATTCAAGATTTTCTATTCTTTATTCTTTTTTGACAATGGCTTAGAATTTAATTTGTCATAAAATACCTCGCATAAAAGGGCAATTATGTCTCAAAATAATGAAGCTGTTCATTTCCAAAGCCTACATAACCAACTCAAATTTTAGTTTTAGCATCTTGCATTGATAGTCAATCAATCTTCCTATGAAAAGCTACAAATTCTTTTATCTTCTTTAAAGAAATTTAATCTCACACGGGGTATTTTGGGAATTTTGGAAAATTTGAGGGGCATTTTGGGAATTATGACAAAATATTGGATGTGTTTTGGAATTTTTTGAAACTTAGGGATATTTCGGGAATTTCCATAAATTAAACGGATAATTTGGTAATTTTCCCTAAACTCTAATCCCCACTTCTAAAATGGGTATAAAGGCAACACAAGATGATCCAGCATCCTATCACTTAATCCAGGTTGTCCCATGCTGAGATGTCTCTCCAAAATGCAAGCAAGCAAAATCGGCAAAAATGCGAGAAAATGAAAAGCCTATGGCAAACAAATGGCTTGTTCTAGCTTGAAACCAAACCGTGTTGAGGAGCAAAAACAGGAAAACATCATGAGGCACAATATCAAAAATGATTGCTTACGAGATGCTCAAACATCTGCAAACACGCTTCAGAAGGCAATATTAAAACCATATCCATCAATTTAGACCTAGGACATGGACTCAAAAGAACATCTTATATTATATTTATACTTGAATCTCCACAAATCTCTGCATTGCAAAGTTTTTAATAACTTCCTATCCATACAATTCTCAAAAATGCCAGGTCTTGTTCTCTTTTATGGCAAGGCATGATCCTTCCATACAGTAAATTAAATCTTACTATTTGTGAGATTTTTGCATGGTTTCAAAAATCACGTACACTATTACGTCTTGACAAAGTCTTCAAGAACTTCTTTGTAGAACGGTAGAAAGAATTGGGACAAGTGTCCTATTAGATGAGGGCTCAAGCTAGCTCTGCATTGATGCGGAAGGCTCACCACCATCTCACGCTCACGACTGCATTGAGGACAACCATCTCCGCTTCACGGATTAAACACACAAGCATGGCTACTCTGCACATTGATTCATCTCATTGGGTAATGTGCCCTCAGGAGCCATATAATGATCTTCTTTGCTCATGCTCACCAAACAAAGGGAGCCCTCCTCGCTTGATGTACTAGCTGAAGAGCAAAATTTCATAATGGTTGAGAAAAAAAAATTAGCATTAGAATGGATATAACACACGGCTCTCCAGTGGCAGCCATACACCTGAATGGCAGTCCAACATCACCGCCTGACCAAAAACAGGAAGCACGCAGGCAACCCACAAGCAATAGAGGACACTCCATATCAAGCTTAAGAGAGAATGACAATGATCCTCGAGTTTCAATCTAACACACGATCCTTGTCCAAGCTAGTGAACTTGAAAGAACAAAAGACCAGCATGAGCAACCTCCAAGTAACTCAATGATACCGCAGGACCTAGAGGAATTCCGAATCTCCTCCAAAACTAGGGACTCCCCAAAAAATAGCATAACTCTCCCAACTAGAGATCCACATAGTTGCATGTAATCACAATACTTGCCTCATCCTCCCACATATACAGAGTGATCCACATCAGCCATATAAAAAGCAATGGTAGCCAAATAAGATGCAATCCTTTCGTGCCAAGCTCTAGATGCTTGCTTCAATCCATAGAGTGTCATTAAGACATGCTGCCTGTAATAAGGCTTTCCCATTTAATCTTACCAAGTACTCCACGAAACAATTAGGGTCCTATTGGATATCAACTTCCTCCTCTCTGGATTTTCGCCGGATTATATTCCTTCATCTTGAAAATGTTGTCCTGCTCATTCACCAGTCAGCTCAGATCAGAATATCCGCATGAATGATTAAACAGTCGTGGAATAATTCCATCTTAAACTAGTTAAATTCACTAAGGCATTTAATAAGTTCAACTAAGGAATAAATTTTGTGAAACTCCCCTGATCGAGTACCTAATTTCACAGCGCAAACCCTGGCATGTGTGCACACTAGTTAACCCACACGATACCTGGCAAAAAATGCAGGCATTTGAGTGCTTGAGACCGCAGTTTAAGCAATTTCAATGGCTAAACGTGCAATACATACAAAAATATACACAAAAAGTGCAGTACATAGGCATTCCAGTGCTTGAGACCGCAGTTTAAGCAATTCAATGATTAAACGTGAAACATATATAGAGTTGGATACAAGAGATTGTAAAAAACCGCTAACATCTTTGCAACAGAGGGGATGCAGAAAGTAAACACTATTTTGCTTGCCATAAGAATAAAAGTTACATTAGTAGGTTTGACTTGTATTCTTTTTGTCGCCAAACTAGTAGAAGGCTTGATTATGTCCATCTTTACATGTACAATACAAAAGCATCCACCTCAGCATATACATAAGAATGACCTTAAACGTGATTGAAGCTCCTTGAACGGTGCTTTTCAAGACGGCGTAAAAAAGAGTTCACTCTTTCATCTGTACTAGCCATCTTGTACACCAGGCCTGCAATAGGCAACAGAAGAACCCAACTTTGATACTTTATCACTAAAGTTCAAATTCAAAAGTTGACATAAAATTTCACAACTTTGTTGATCAAGGGCCACAAGTACCACTTCTGATGCGCGTCAAGGTGGTTATGTTAAGCGGTTCTGGTTTGAGATGCAGAGCCATGATAACTTTGTAGATCCATCATGAGATACCCTCACGCTTCTCGATGTTTCTCCACTTGTCCTTGAGATCCACCTGCACAGGTTTCAAAACACACCTTCAGCTGTAAAAGAGAAAAGACATGTAAAAATCAACAATATTCCCAATCCCTTACAGCTGAATTTGACACCATTCCTCCTCACCTCAGTGCGGCCTTCAAAAATGGCCTTGTGCTTTTGAAGAATATGCTTCCAGTGCCCTTTTCCATACCTACACATGTTAGGAAAAAAAAACATCAGCACAAATATCTAAGTGCAAATTTCCAGGTAGCTTGGAGAAATCATGTATCTATTCATCAACCGACAAAGAGTGCCACTACGTCAAGATGTATATCCCATGTGAAGGCAAAGATGACATGACATTATATATGATATAGAGAAGTGCTCTCAGTGGCACAAAAGCCTGCAGTGGTTGTAAGACATGCTAAAAACGTTTACTTGGCCCCACCACATCAACCGACCAAAAGTGCCACTACATCAAGATGTATATCCCATGTGAAGGCAACAACGACATGACATTATATATGATATAGAGAAGTGCTCTCAGTGGCACAAAAGCCTGCAGTGGTTGTAAGACGTGCTAAAAATGTTTACTTGGCCCCACCACAAGGAGCACAATAGGTAAACCTTGAAAAGAGGCGAATTCATGAGTCTTCAGATTCATGCACTCAGCCTAGAGATAGCTCGTCATTTGGGATCGTAGAGACATTACAGACTTCTGTAAACCACAACTTCCTTCAACAACCTTAAAAACTGCACTAAGATTGTACCTTTCCACTTCTTTCCTCAATACACTCTCCTCTTCTAGATTCCACCGTCTAAATTTGCGCCTCCGTGGTTCATTGCGAGCTGCTATGCCACCTTGACGAGCAAAGCTCTGCCTCGTTTGCAGTTTTGGAAGGCGTATATGCCTTGAATTAGATGGTGATCTATCATCTGAGCTGTCAGCTATGTCATCGCTGGTCTCCCACTGCAAACAAAGAAGGGTTTCACAGATTCATTTAGCTTTGTCATAAAGAGGAAACTCACAATTGAGAATATAAAACAAAGATACATGCAAGAGGTATCTCTGAGAAAAAAAGAAAGGGGGGGGGGGGGGGGGGGGGATTTTATTAGTATTCCACCAACAAACTTTGAGTACTTCATTGAAGAAATATTTAGTTACATCCACAAAAGGCTAAGAAACCAGAAAATTACATCATCATCATCATATGATCCAAATGTCCAAAAGTAGAAAGTACAACAGACTAAGGTAACAACTCCTAAAAATGTGAACAAATAGGTCAACCAGTAGAGCCAGAGCTGGTGGTCTATCTATCAAAGCCTAATCTCCTCAAAAGGCTACCCTCGTAAATACCATCCTATGTAAGGTCCCCAACCAAGAGGTTGGGGCGACTTCATAGTTGGTCTTGAAGAGTGTTGAAAAAGCACATGTGGATTGCGAGGCAGAATCGTGAGCGGCAGAAAGAATTTGTGAGAAGATTAACGCAGGGGCTTCTTCGCTGAATATAACTTTTGCTGCACTCCTTTCTCGTTGCTCTGAAACCCACTGTCCTCTCCTTTCAACAAGGCAAGACCAGTGTTAGCAACTTCCATAAGCTGAGTGAGGGTAGCCACTCTGTTCTTGGTACAGTAGTCCCAAAGCCCTTTAGGCAGCCCACAACAATTCTTCTCTATCTGCTTTGTAGGTCACTGAGAGTACTGCTTTACAAAACCTCCGATTGTACTCCAGCAAGCTCTTGCATGTAGCCGAATGTAGCCGAAGTAAGCTGGTGCCAATCTGTCATGACGTCGGCTTCAAATTCATTTGACAGCCAAGCAGATGCAAACATTTGTTCGAAGTAGACCCAAGTGGCGGGTGCCTGTCCTTGCATTAACAATGTCGTCCACCATGTAAGCGCATTCTCCTTCAAGAAAGTGGAAGCTTTCCTGACCTTAGAGGCCTCTGTAAAATTCCCTCCTGCATATGCTGTATCAAACTGCTGGAGGAAAGTGAGAGCCTTTGCCTTATCCTCGAAGCCGTTGAAAGTGCTAAATTTACAGCTGCATCACCTTCTTTGTAAGCTTTCGGCTTTTCCAGTGCCCCGAACTTGTCATAAGGAATGGTCTCCAACATAGACGCTGTAGTAGGCATCATCGGCACATCTTGGCCATTAACATTTTGCGTCAGAGGTGCCATATCTAGCTGCTGTCTAGAAAAACCAGCCATGCCAAAATGAGCCTGTGACACCCCAAACTGGCCCTGGTTGCTCTGAAAACCTTGCTACATGCCGATGCTACCATACATGGGGTTTGGCATCATGCCTTGCATACACCCAAACACTATTCTTGGCATGTATGGCTGACTTCCAGGCGCATAACGAGCCATACTCTGGAACACAAATCCACCCCCGAAATACCCAAGATGTACCGTGGGTGGTGGAAAAACTGGGTGCATTGCCTAGTAACCAGTTCCCTATCCATTCAAGATAGCATGTGGGCTCTGAAAGGTGGCAGGCTGAACTAGCATAGCCTGTGGAATAGGCGTCCTAACCACCTATTCAAGGACGGGAGGAACTTGTTTTGGAGCCCCCGACTCCGCAACATGCGAGTGTTCCCTATCCTGTTGAGATGCATGAAGTACTTGGGCTTGAGCCTCAACAAGCTCTGTTCGCGGTGTAGGTTGCCTATTTTGTTGCGGCTGAAACCGGCCTGTTCAATCCAAAAAGGGCGGTAGACTTTACTTCCTCCTTCACAATCAGTATTCCCACGCATTGAATGACTTTCCCGACGCATACGGGCACTTTGCAAGACCTGGCGAGAATCTGCAACACGCTGAATTCTCTGTTTTCAGCCCCAAAAATGCGCCAGATCACCTGTGTAGCGGTCCCCTCAGTCCCCGAACCTCCAGGGGGTATTAGGGACCGTTTAGGGCCAAAACCCTAAACCTGCAAAAATACACAGCAGGCTGTAATTTACTGTTTCGGGCTCCATTTCGCGTGCCGATCGCATCCGTAGCAAGTCCTCGAGCTCCCGCACCTGTAGGGCTACTTGCCCTTTGAATCGGACGAGATTTCTGGCATGAAATCTCTCCGAATTCACCTGTACCTGCGGAGGATTAGCCGCTAACTAATCCAGTACCTGTGCAAGAGGCTCTTGCCTCGGCAATCGCGCATGAACCCACACAACTGTACATTGGTCAATTAAAAAGCCCACTAGAGGGGCATAACATACTGCCATAGGGGAGAGAGAGGGCAGTGCGTAGCGTGCAGGGCATCACTCCTGGCACCGCACTGTACATAGGAGGGAAAGCAAGCACTCCATAGCTCTTAACCTGTGACAAAATCTGAAAATGAGCCTCTCCCAGCTTCAAATTCAGCGCCACTTCTTGTTGCATGAGGAAAGTGCACCAGAAGGTGCCACTTGGCACATTTACAAGCATTTTCCCGTTTCGGGGTTGCCGCCTAAAAATCTCCCAACCGGTTGCCTAGTTGACTTCACGGCAGAGTAAGAAAATGTTCTCCTTGTCATTCCGGAGGTAATGACGCAAACACATTTTCAAGTCCCAAAATAGCAGTTCCCTAAATTTTAGGAGATGCTGCCATTGTATCTTTCTAGGTCATCTGACCCCCTTTGTACACTGCAGCCACACCCATAACTGAAATGTAGCCTCTGTAGCAAAGGATTCCACTTTGGCTAGTCAATGACCCCACTTTGGCTAACCATAGTCCTTGTCCAACCTTAGTGCTCTCTTGCCCTCAGGCCTGGACTCCCTCTGGACAGTTCCACAGTAGCTATGCAATGCAGGGCAGTTAGATTTCTCGAGGGGTGTTTCCAAAAAGTGAAAGTAAATAGATAATAAGAAAGAAATCAACAAAAAGGATAGATAGTAGTCACACGCTGGTGACAGTGGCACTGGAGGCGCTTGCAAGAACTCCATAAACCTTGGGTTCTGCACCAGTTGCGAAAACACATTCACCGCGGCAACTAACTGAGTCCTGAACGCATCGTCCTCAAGTTGCCCAGTCATAAACCCTATACTAGAGCGGAAGTGAATGTTGAACTTTGCTCAAGATGAGTGCTCTAAACTGTGCTCAAGGGTTCCTTTTACTTACGGAAGAGAGAGCCTTCCGTTCCTTTAGTGAGAGAGTGCAAATGATCACAAACAAAGTGGGTAAACACTGTGCATGAAGGTACTGAGACTGAGAGATAGAGAGAGAAGAATACGACACCAGAAAAGTTGTCAAACCCTCCTCCAAGGGCCCCTCTCTCGATGGCGAGAGAAGTTCATGCTATTGATTGCACAAATCTGATACAAGGTGCTGATGCAAGTTCATGATGTAATGATTCACTGAGGATCCAGATCGGAGACGACGAGGCCGACGACGACGAGGACGACGGCCGGCTGGCTGAAAATCGTTGCTCCTTCTAGGCTGAATACGCTGGACAGCAGGCTGAAAAACGCTGATCTTGCTGCTGAAAAATGTTGACCTGCTGAAGTAGAAAACGCTGATCTGCTGATATAGAAACGCTGATCTTGCTGCTGAAAAACGCTGGCTGTAGGGATCCCCGGCGCTAGGCTGAGGAAGCTTGCAGAAAACGCTAAGTCTTGTGAGGGTTCTTGCTTGAGAATAAGTGCTAGAGGGCCTGCTGTAAGAGGTTGCCTGTGCTCTCTTTGCTTCTTCTACTCTACTGAGTGACTGCCAGGTTTCTTTTATATTAACTTAGCAAATTTGCCCTACCCAGTTTCCCAACGAAGTCACTTATTATAATAAGTGAAAAATGGCTAAAATAGGGAAAATAGGTTCTGTGCACTATAAAATGCTCCTGATGGATTCTGATGGTAATGTTGATGATCATGCTGTGTGCAACCAGAGGATATGCATCTACTATAAGTATCTAGACATGCACGGCCTGCGAACAGACTCACAAAGCTGCCAGAACACTTCCTATGCTGACCTGAACCGTAGACATGAAGTAGCTTGTCCACATGCACATAGGGTTAGACGTGCACGTGACATCCCCTCCTTTTTAAAGTGAGGTACTGGTACCGAACTGTATGGCGTCGAGGGAGATCATCAATAGCGTATGGATGAACCCTAGGAAGGACTCTTCGCCGGCCCACTCTAATGTGTGGGTCGTGCGATACTTGAACTTCATAAAGGTCTGCAACGCTTGCTTCTTTGGGCCACGCCGAAAGCGACACAAAGTCATCTGAAGCTGTTTCAATGGTCTAACTGCATCTATGGACGTAGGTCCACCTTCATCAAGAATCTCCGAGGAGGAAAATTCCTGAAACCACTTCCAACACAAAAACATGAACATACCCATTCCATGTAAAGTGACTGAAGAATTCTAGTCTTCTTTAAAGACTCTGCATGCAATGTAGATGAACAAAGAGACGGAGTGCCAAACCGTTCATCAAACACACGCAAAAATTGGAATCGAAACTTGTCTTTCTGATCTGAATCTATCAACGGTGGTAAATCACAATGGAAATGCCGATGCTTGATGCTCAATCCTTCTTGTACCCTTTCTGAGACTGTGTCATGCCAAGGAAGAGACATAGAATGTGAATTCCTTGAATGCAAACATTTCTGCTTTTCATGAGTAATCCGCATACATCCATGCTCGTTCATGAGTAAATCGTGTTCATCGTACAATATGGCATGCCTATGAAAAGAGAACACATAAAGATGGTGACTAAAATACAGGAAACCGTCACGAACGAAACACTCGAACAATGCGTACTGACTTATCGTGCGCATACACAATACTTCCTGTGGGGGTTCCTTAGATCTTGAGAGCCAAGATCGGTTCTTCGTGATTGATCGAATCTGCAATGAGGTTAGCTTCACTAGAAAAAGCATCAACTAAACCATCATCCTTGTGAACAATCACATCTGTATCTTGCAAATCATCATCATTGTGAAGAATCACATCTTTACCATGCAAAACATATGTGTCGTGCTTTGGAGAAGACAAGACTGAGAGTCTCCTTCTCCTGATTCTTTTCAATCTTCGCCTGCACATTAGAAATGAGAGATGAAGAATGAACAACTTCCTCTCCACGAATGACAATGGGAGAGTCACTTCTGGCGTTTGCATTGCAGATCAGCCTCGGCAACAGAAAGACAGCAGATCAGCCCTAGCATTAGCAGTTCTCCACAGCAGGACACACATTTCAACCAGTGTTTTTGAATTGCAGAGCAGCCCCTAGCGTTTTGCAGTTCCATCGCAACAAGATCCACAGTAGCACCGGCCTTTTCAGTTTTCAGTTTCACACCTGCAGAAGAACCCCCAAACCTCGCAGATCTCACCTTCCTGCAGGCAGATCCTCACCGCACGGTTAGAACCAGCATACTTTGCAGTTTCAGCCCGAAAAACACAAATCTCAGCATCTGCATTTTCAGCACGTCGCCGTCGCATCGTCGCCATTGACATCGTCACCAACATAGAGTCAGAATTCAGCAGATAGAAAATTTGCATATTTCAGCTGTTAGCATTTTCAGATTTCAGCCTGTCTCATCGTTGTCCTCATAGCCGTCGACATCGTCGGCAAGTCCAAAGCATTATAGAGATTTGTGCAATCAATAGTAGACCGCTCTCGCCATAGAGAGTGGGGCCTTTGGAGGAGGGTTTGACAACATTCTTGTCTTGTATTCTTCTCTCTCTATCTCTCAGTCTCATGCACCTTCATTCACAGTGTTCACCACTTTGTTTGTGTCCATTGCACTCTCTCACTAAAGGAATGGAAGGCTCTCCCTTCCGTAAGTAAAAGGAACCTTGAGTACAGTTCGGAGCACTCATCTTGAGCGAAGTTCCACATTCCCTTCCGGTGCACCTTACATTGGTATCAGAGCTTTGCAGTGTTCCAATCACTCAAGGAAAAAACCACAGAATTTTTTCTGCTTGATACGGTCGCACGTAACCCAAGTCCTCTTGGGCGTGTCGATTCCTAATCATGTTTTTGAAGAGTGACAGGAAACCCAAGAAAGAAGGCCTTGTCCAGCCTCCCCTTGTTTCTCTTTTCACTCATTGAGAGCGGACCGTGCACTTAGCCGCCGGCCAATTGACGTGAGGTGGGAAAAAGCAACCTTGGTGTGAGCGCAAGGCCACCAAGGGGTGCACCCGTGGAAAGGAGTAGAGCTCAGGTGAAGAGAAGATGCTTCTCTAACACAGATTGCAAGCGAAAGAAGAACCTCAAGACCCCCAAGAACCAAGACCCACAAAGAACGCAAGTTCCTACTGAACTTGAGAACCCAAGACTTCAGTGGATGGTCATCACCCAAAGCGGAATGGGTACTTCGCATGGAGGTGGTGAGCATGGGAGTGGCGATGAAGAGTTTTCCCCACTAGGAGGTTTTTCCGACCCTCCCCCTTCCCCATCTACGCAAAGGATTGCACTAACTCCTATGGAGGCTTTCGACAAGATGATGATGGACAGGAAGCTAGAAAGCGACGAAAGAATGGCCACCATAGTGTGTAAATACGAAGAAAGATGGCAGCCATAGCGCGTAAGCGCAAGCAAGCACACTTGGAAGCCAAAGTACGAC
Source organism: Adiantum capillus-veneris (assembly GCF_014529385.1). NCBI lineage: Eukaryota > Viridiplantae > Streptophyta > Polypodiopsida > Polypodiales > Pteridaceae > Adiantum > Adiantum capillus-veneris. The sequence goes on from NC_140949.1 coordinate 123,879,677, forward strand.
AAGCCGAATTGATCGTGAGCGCAAAGAAAGAGAAGCAGAATTCGATCGTGAGAACAAAGCAAGAAAAGAGAAGAGCGACCGACACATGCAAGAGTTGTTGCGACTCTTTTCTCATGTGCAGGCACAGATGCAAGAGAATCATGAGAAAGAGACCCTCTCAGTCTCTTCTTCTCCAAAGCATGACACAGATGATTTCCATGATTATAATAAGCATGATGATTTGCATGATAATGATTTGAATGATAATAAAGAAAAGCATGATGATTTGCATAATAAAGATGTGATTGTTCACAAGGATGATGGTTTAGTTGATACTTTGTCTAGTGAAGCTAACCTCATTGCAGATTCGATCAATCACAAAGAACCGATCTTGGCTCCCGAGTCGAGGTCTACAGAACCCCCACAGGACGATTCGATCACTCACGAAGAATCGACCTTGGCACTGGAGTCGAGGTCCAAAGAACCCCCACACGAAGTACTATGTGTACGAATGATTAGTCAGCACGCATTGTTCGAGTGTTTCATTCGTGATGCTTTCCTGTATTTTAGTCATCGTCCTTATGTGATCCCTTTTCACAGGCATGGCATATTGTACGATGAACGCGATTCACTCATGAATGAGCACGGATGTATGCCAACGATTCATGAAAAGATGAAATGTTTACACCCAAGGAATTCACATTCCATGCCTCTTCCTTGGCATGACACAGTATCCGAAAGAGCACAAGAAGGATTGAGCATCAAGCATGGGCATTTCCATTGTGATTTACCACAGTTGATTGATTTAGATCAAGAAGTCAAGATACGACCCCACTGTTTGCGTGTGTTTAATGAACGGTTTGGCACTCCGTCACTTTGTTCATCTAGATTGAATGCACAGTTTTTTCGAAGGAATAGTATTTTTCCAGTCACTTTACATGGAATGGGTATGTTCATGTTTGTGTTGGAAGTGGTTTCAGGAATTTTCAACCTCGGAGATTCTTGAAGAAGGTAGACGCATGACTATAGATACAGTTGAAGCATTGAAGGAGCCACAGATGACTTTGTGTCGCTTTCGGCGCGGCCCGAAAGAAGCCAGCGTTGTAGACCTTTATGAAGTTCAAGTATCACACGACCCACGCATCAGAGTGGGCCGACAAAGAGTCCTTTCCAGATTCCAAACGTGTTGGCGATCTCCCTCGACGCCATACAGCTCCGTACCAGTACCTCCCTTTGAAAAGGAGGGGATGTCACGTGCACATCTAACCCTATGTGTACGTGGTCTCTCAGTCTCAGCACCTTCACGCACAGTGTCTATTCACTTTGTTTGTAATCACTTGCACTCTCTCATTAAAGCACGAAAGGCTCTCCCTTCCCTAAGAAAAAGGAACCTTGAGCACAATTCGCAGCACTCATCTTGAGCAAAGTTCAAGATTCATTCCGCTGCACCTAACAATGGTATCAGAGCTTTGGCAGTGTTCTGTATCACTCAAGGAAAGAACCACAAGAACCATAGAATTTTATTTTTTTTCCTTGTTGCGGTCGCACGTAACCCAAGTCCACTTAGGCGTGTCGATTCCTAATCATGTTTTTGAAGAGTTACAGAAAACCCAAGAAAGAAGGGCTTGTCCAGCCTCCCCTTGTTTCTCTTTTCACTCATTGAGAGCGGACCGTGCACTTAGCGGCCGGCCAATCGACATGAGATGGGAAAAAGCAACCTTGGTGTGAGCGCAAGGCCACCAAGGGGTGCGCCCGCGGAAAAGAGAAGAACTCGGTTGAAGAGAAGATCCTTCTCTAACACAGATTGCAAGCGAAAGAAGAACCTCAAGTACCCAAGAACCTCAAGACCCTCGAGAACCCAAGAGGGGCCAACACCCACAAGAACCCAAGTTCCTCGTGAACTTAAGAACCCAAGATCTCAGAGTATGGTCATCACCCGAAGCGGAATGGATAATTCACATAAAGTGATGAGCATGAAAGTGGCGAAGAAGAATTTTCCCCACCAGGAGGTTTTTCTGACCCTCTCCCTTTGATTGCACTAACTCCTATGGAGGCTTTCAACATGATGATGATGGACATGAAGTTAGAACGTGAAGCAAGACAAGTAAAAAGAAAGGCCGACTTTGAGCGTGAGCGTGAGTAAGCGCGCTTGGCGGCCGAACAAAGAGCCCAACAGATGCAAGAGATGTTGCGACTCTTTTCTCAAGTGCAGGCACAAATGCAAGAGATTCGGGAAAAAGAGACTCTCTTTGTCTCTTCTCCAAGCATGCAACACAGGATTTGCATGATGAATTGCATGATAATGATGAGCATGATGATTTGGATGATAATGACAAGCATGATGATTTGCATGAAGATGATGTGATTGTTCACAAGGATGATGTGTTAGTTGATACTTTCTCTAGTGAAACTAACCTCATTGCAGATTCGATCAATCACAAAGAACCGATCTTGGCTCTCGAGTCGAGGTCCACAGAACCCCACAGGAAGAATTGATCAAACACGAAGAACCGGTCTTGGCTCTCGAGCCTAGGTCCAAAGAACCCTCTCAGAAAGTATTATGTGTTCGAGTGATTAGTCAGCACGCATTGTTCGAGTGCTGCATTCGTGATAGTTTCCTGTATTTTAGTCAGCGTCTTTATGTGATCCCTTTTCCTAGGCATGACATATTGTACGTTGAGCACATTTCACTCATGAATGAGCACGGATGTATGCGGATTGTTCATGAAAGCTGAAAAGTATGCATTCATGGAAGTCACGTTCCATGTCTCTTCCTTGGCACGCACAGTCGTAGAAAGAGTACAAGAAAGATTGAGCATCAAGCATAGGCATTTCCATTGTGATTTGCCACAGTTGATTGATTTAGATCAGAAAGTCACGATTCGACCCCATTGTTTACGTGTGTTTGATAAACGGTTTCGCACTCCGTCTCTTTGTTCATCTACATTGCATGTACAGTTTTTGAAGACGACAAGATTTTTTCCAGTCACTTTACATGGAATGGGTATGTTCATGTTTTAGTGTTGGAAGTGGTTTCAGGAATTTTCAACCTTGGAGATTCTTGAAGAAGATGGACCTACGTCCATAGACGAAGTTGAAGCATTGAAGGAGACTCATATGACTTTGTGTCGCTTTCGGAGCGGCCCAAAGAAGAAGGCATTGCATACCTTTATGAAGTTCAAGTATCGCACAACCCACGCATCAAAGTGGGCCGGCGAAGAGTCTTTCTGAGGATTCCAGACCCTTTTGGCGATCTCCCTCGACGCCATACAGTTCGATACCAGTACCTCACTTTGAAAAGGAGGGGATGTCACGTGACACATCCAACCCTATGTGTCCGTGGACAAGCTACAGCATGACCACGGTTCAGTTCAGTCAAGTCAGCCTAGAATAGGAAGTGATCTGGCACTTTTGTGGGTCTGTTCGCAGACCGTGCATGTCGAAACACTTAGATTAGATGCATATCCTCTGGTTGCACACAGCAGCATTACCATCAGAATCCATCAAATCCATCAGGAGCATTTTCCAATGCACAGAACCTATTCTCCCTATTTTTGACATTTTTCACTTATTATTTTCAAGTGACTTTAAACTAGGTAGGGCAATTTTGCTAAGTTTGTATGTATAGAAAACTAGCGCTAGCACTTTTTGGCAAAAGAGGCAGCAGGAGCACCTTGCTCAACAGGCAACTTCTTAGCAGGACCAGAACAGCATGGACTAGAGTTTTTGCAACAGCATCAAGCTAGCGTTTTTTGCAAGACAGATCAGCCTTGGCATTTTTGCATTGCAAAGCAGCTTCGGCATTAGCAGACACAGCAAAACCACTTCACAACAGCAGATCAGCCCTAGCGTTAGTAGATTTCCTCCAACAGCAGCATTCAGCCCTAGCGTTTTTGGAGCAGCATGACAACCGGCATTTTGCAGTTCCATCGCGACAGAACCAGCCCATAGACCAGCGTTTTCAGTTTTCAGCAGTCAGTACCCGCAGAAGAAGTCCCGAACCTCGCAGATCTCACCTTTCCGCAGCAGATCCTCGCCGCACGGTCAGATCCCGCGAAGTTTGCAGATTCAGCCCGGAAAACGCAGATTTCAGCACCTGCATTTTCAGCACGTCGCCGTCGCATCGTCGCCATCGACATCGTCACCGACATAGAGTCAGAATTCAGCAGATAAAGATTTGCAGATTTCAGCCCGTCTCGTCGTCATCCTCATCGTCGTCAACAACGTCGGCAAGTCCAAGCATTGTAGAGATTTGTGCAATCAATAGTAGACCACTCTCGCCATAAAGAGTGGGGCCTTCGGAGGAGGGTTTGACAACATTCTAGTGTCATATTCTTCTCTCTCTATCTCTCAATCTCAACACCCTCACGCACAGTGTCTATTCACTTTGTTTATGATCACTTGCACTCTCTCATTAAAGCACGGAAAGCTCTCCCTTCCCTAAGAAAAAAGGAACCTTGAGCACAGTTCGGAGCACTCATCTTGAGCAAAGTTCAACATTCATTCCCCTACACCTAACACCAAATCTCGGCTTACGCCACTTTACGAACCACCAACATCTTTGACCCACTCCGGTTTCGAGATGAGTATTTGGAGGACCAACTCTTGCATGCATTAGTCTCTCTGCGCCTCACGCTCTAACTCGAAGGCCGCTCGTCTATCTTCGGCCGCCAAGCGCGCTTGCTCACGCTCACTCTCCAAGGCTACCCTTCTGTCTTCGGCTGCCAAGCACGCTTGCTCACGCTCACGCTCTAAGGCTAACCGTCTTTCTTCGCGCTCGCGTTCCAATTCTGCCTTTCTTTCTTTGCGCTCGCGATCTAATTCTGCCTTTCTTTCTTTGCGCTCGCGCTCCAAGGTGGCGCATTGCGCTTCCTATTGTAACATCGTGTCCATCATCGTCTTGACCAAAGCCTCCATAGGATTTGGTGCAATCCTTGGCGTAGATGGCGAAGGGGGAGGGTCGGAAAAACCTCCTGGTGGAGAAAATTCTTCTTCGCCACTTTCATGATCATCACCTCCATGCAAAGTATCCATTCCACTTCAGGTGATGACATTGTCACGTGCACATCTAGCCCTATGTATACGTGGACAAGCTACTTCATGACTAGGGTTCAATTCAGTTCAGTCAGTCTAGCTTTCGAAGTGTTTTGGCACTTTTGTGAGTCTGTTCGCAGACCGTGCATGTCCAGACACTTAGAGTAGATGCATATCCTCTGGTTGCACATAGCATGATCATCTGAATTACCATCAGATTCCATCAAGAGCATTTTACAGTGCAGAAAACCTATTTTCCCTATTTTAGCCATTTTTCACTTAATATTATTAAGTGACTTTTTGTTGGGAAACTGGGTAGGGCAATTTGACTAACCCAATAAATAAGGAAACCTAGCGCTAGCACTTTTGGGCAGAAGAGGCAGCAGGGACCAAACATCCAAAAGGCACCTTCTCAGCAAGACCTTCCACGGCGGTAAGCCTAGCGTTTTCAGCCTACAGACAGCCTAGCGCTTTCGCATCAATCCAGTCCCTGGCGTTTTTGCCTTGCAAATCAGCCCCGGCGACAGCAAGACACAGCAGATCCATAGCGTTTTTGCATCAGCACAGCATTCAACCCTAGCGTTTTTGGATCAGCAGATACCCAGCGTTTTGCAGATCCTCCGCGACAGAACCACAAGTAGCATCAGCGTTTTCAGTTTTCAGCATCAAGACACCGTAGTAGAAGTCCCGAACCTCGCAGATCTCACCTTCCCACAGCAGATCCCCGCTGCACGGTCAGATCAGCAAGCGTTTGCAGATTCAGCTCGGAAAACGCAGATTTCAGCATCTGCGTTTTTAACGCATCGTAGTTGCATCATCGTCATCGCCGTCGTCGTCGACGTAGAGTGAGAATTCAGCAGATACAAGATTTGCAGATTTCAGCCATTAGCGTTTTCAAATTTCAGCACGTCTCGTCTTCGACAAGTCCAAGCATTGTAGGGATTTGTGCAATCAATATTAGACCGCTCTCGCCATAGAGAATGGGGCCTTCGAAGGAGGGTTTGACAACATTCTCTCTCTATCTCAGTCTCAACACCTTCATTCACAATGTTTACCACTTTGTTTGTGATCATTTGTACTCTCTCACTAAAGGAACAGAAGGCTCTCCCTTCCGTAAGTAAACGGAACCTTGAGCACAATTCGGAGCACTCATCTTGAGCAAAGCTCAACATTCACTTCCGCTGACCTTACAACCATACACTGAGATGTTGAGGTTCTTAAGTTCACGAGGAACTTTGGTTCTTGAGGGTCTTGAGTCCTTCAGTTCTTGAGTTCTTGAGGTTCTTCTTTAGCTTGCAATCCGTGTTAGAGAAGGCTTTTCTCTTACCCGAGCTCTACTCTTTCCTGCGGACGCACCCCTTGGCTTGCACCCACACCAAGGTTGCTTTTTCCCACCTCACGTCGATTGCCGACCGCTAAGTGCACGATCCGCTCTCAATGAGTGAAAAGAGACACAAGGGGAGGCTGGACAAGCCCTTCTTTCTTGGGTTACCTGTCACTCTTCAAAAACACGATTAGGAATCGACACGCCCAAGTGGACTTGGGTTACGTGCAACCGCAACAAGCAAAAAAATTCTTGTGGTTCTTTCCTTGAGTGATACAGAACACTGCAAAAGCTCTGATACCAATGTAAGGTGCAGCGAAAGTGAATTTTGAACTTTGCTCAAGATGAGTGCTCTGAACTGCGCTCAGGTTCCTTTTACTTACAGAAGGGAGAGCCTTCCGTTCCTTTAGTGAGACAGTGCAAATGATCACAAATAAAGTGGGTAAACACTGTGCATGAAGGTATTGAGACTGAGAGATACAGAGAGAAGAATACGACACCAGAAAAGTTGTAAAACCCTCCTCCAAGGGCCCCTCTCTCGATGGCGAGAGAAGTCTATGCTATTGATTATGTTGATGCAAGTTCATGATGCAATGAGGATCTAGATCGGAGACGACGAGGACGACGGCTGGCTGAAAACGCTAACTTCAGGGCTGAAAATCGCTGCTCCTTCTGGGCTGCAAACGCTGTTGTAGCAGGGCTGAAAGCACTGGACAGCAGGCTGAAAAATGTTGATCTTGCTGCTGAAAAATGTTGATCTGCTGAAGCTGCTGAAAAACGCTGGCTGTAAACGCTAACTTCAGGGCTGAAAATCGCTGCTCCTTCTGGGCTGCAAACGCTGTTGTAGTAGGGCTGAAAGCACTGGACAGCAGGCTGAAAAACGCTGATCTTGCTACTGAAAAATGTTGATCTGCTGAAGTAGAAAACGCTGATCTGCTGATATAGAAACGCTGATCTTGCTGCTGAAAAACGATGGCTGTAGGGAACCCCAGCGCTAGGCTGAGGAAGCTTGCAGAAAACACTAAATCTTGTGAGGGTTTGCTTGAGAAGCAGTGCTAGAGGGCCTGCTGCAAGAGGTTGCCTGTGCTCTCTTTGCTTCTTCTGCTCTACTGAGTAACTGCCATGTTTCTTTTATATTAACTTGGCAAATTTGCCTACCCAGTTTCCCAACAAAGTCACTTATTAATTATAAGTTAAAAGAGTGAAAATTTTGGGAAAATAGGTTCTGTGCACTGTAAAATGCTCCTGGTGAATTCTGATGGTAATGCTGATGATCATGCTGTGTGCAACTAGAGGATATGCATCTACTCTAAGTGTCTGGACATGCACGGCCTGAGAACAGACTCACAAAGGTGCCAAAACACTTCCTAAGCTGACCTGAACCCTAGACATGAAGTAGCTTGTCCACATGCACATAGGGTTAGATGTGCACGTGATACTTCTTATCGGAATCATCGGCAACAAAAGCAGCAACATGAAGCTTCCAAAGGATCTCATCTTAAGAAGCAATCAGGCATATCAAGATGGGCTTACTTAGTAGCACATATATCCGACCCTACTCGAGTACTCGGTCATGAACGTCGCGACGCTGGACAAGTTCCCCCTCGCAAGCCATGCCCTACATTTAAGTCTTTTTGTCACGATTGTGACTATGTTACATCTACTCCTAGTTACAGATACGCGAAGTGCCATGCCAAGGAGGACCCCTACACTTGGATAGTCACACCCCTTCGCACAAAAGACATGTCTCTTCACCAAAAGCCACACTCCTTCAACGACTGGTCACACCCCTTCGCTCTTCGCCCAATGGTTGCAACTCTTCGCCGAAAAGATGTGTCTTTACGTTAAAGTCGTGTCTCTTCACCAGAAGACGTGTGTTTTCATTTGTGTCTCTTCGTCTCCTATATAAGGATCCTATTGTACTTTCAGGCAATCGTTCAATCAATCAAACATAGAGTCTTCTAAGTCTTATTTCTGAGTCAAGTTAAGTTTCTTAAGTCTTAATCATGGGTTTAAGTACTTGATTAAGGATTAGTACCTTGCCCTACCTACTTTTGTTGGAAAGTCACTTAAAAATAATAAGTGAAAATCCCAATAAATAGGAAAATAGGCTAAATGCACTAAAAAATTCCCCTAACTGATGCTAATGGATTCTGATAAGAATTCCGATGATCATGCTGTGTGCAACCGGAGGATATGCATTTATGCTAAGTGACTGGGCATGCACGGTCTATGAATAGACTCACAAAAGTGCCAGATCATTGCTAATCTAAACTTGACTTGACTTGACTGAACCCTGCTGTGGTGTAGCTTGTCCACGGACACATAGGGTTGGGAGGTGTCACGTGACAAGATCCATCAGAACAGATTCGAGATCTAGGGTAAGGGGCTAGTAAGGTTACGGGGCCCAATAAAGGCACATTTTTAAAGCGCATCTCAAGGCCAATTAAGGCGCATAGAAATTTGAAAGAAAACGCTCTGCACGAAAAAAGCTTCGCCGTCGCTATTGAGGGAAGAGTGTGCACTGTTTGGCACGCACCACAACTGCTTTCGGTCTCTTCATGCCGCATTAATGGACCTGTGCACACACAACAGGAGCATTCATCAGAATTGGCTAACAGCAGGAGTAATATTCTGAAGCGTACAACAAACTCTAGATTTATAAAGAGCAAATTTATGTTCCGTTTTCATTCCAGATTTAAGAAAACGATTAAATAGAAAAGGTTTGCAGCTCATATAATGATTTTTAGAACATTGCAAAGCTCAGAAACTAATTTAAAAAAAGAACCCAATCGATCAGAAACAATTTCCTCAGAGCCTCCCTCCAAAACCTAGTTCCCTCCATCAAGGAAGCCACTTTCAAAATACAGATTCCCTCCTCTAATCTACAAGAGCATGTCTCACACATTAACTACCCTAATCCAAGAATTCAAAATATGACCAATCATGCTCTATTCCTTTGAGTCTTGCCTCAATCCATGCTTTTTACGCTGGACCAATCAAAACCAAGCTTCAACCCTTTAAATAGTAAACTGAAATCCCATACACAAGGCACAACCCATCTTGAATTGCTGCTTTCGTGACTTGCCATGCCTATTTCTCCACCCTTATGTGAATGTTTGTCATGCCTCTTGTATAGGCACCCAACACTTTCACCCTTCTTATGCACTCAAATATTAGTTGATAGGAAAGGAAATAGAGTATGTAGATGTGGTCAAGTGCACGTTAGACCATCAGCCCTTTGCACTCGTAGTGTTGCCCAATCAAAAGTGTCAAATATCATCACAAAAACCCCTTCAAAGCCCATAGAGAGAAACGACGAGTCACAAAGAAAAGCACCTTCTCTTGGAATCATAGAGGAAGAGGACGCTTTGGACGATTTGTTCAACAACGCAAACCCAAGTTGTTCACTCGAAAAGAATGTACGAAGAGCTGAAAACAATGACATGGAGATGCATCCGAAAAAACGCTTTCGTTGCGTGGACTACGCTTATTTGCTGATATGAGGTAATAAATAATTTCACCTTCTTTGCATGGATCAAAAAAACCTTGAATAATAACATGACATGGTTATTTTGTTGGAATGTTTAGGGTTTAGACAACCATCAAGTTTCTCTAAAAGTGTGTTATCTCCATATTTCTCAGCACTCTTTCCTTGTGTTTTTCAACACAAAGCCCCATCTCTTTCTTGCCTTTTCTCGCCCCATTCTCTCAGCTATGCCGCTCACACGCTCTTCGTTCAAAAAGAAGAGAGGAAGACAGCCTGGTTTTGTCTCCAACAAGCGTTGCAATGTACCTAGTCCTACTTTGATACATAATTCCTCTTCATCTCTCGCACCAAAGAGAGAAACCAACAACAAATCCACCTGCCAAAGATGTTGCCCATGCAAAAGTGAGAGCAGACTCACCACCAAAACGACGCCGCTTAAAATGGTCCGAGGAGGACATGGCAGCTCTTGAAGCACATGATGGGGGTATGTCATTACGGGAATGCAGTCGTCAATTTGGCATGAGTGTCAATGCAATCAAGGCATGGATGGAGGGAAGGACCAAGACAAAGCGCAAAGGCCCAACAACAATTATTCCGCCTCTTGAAGAGAAAGCATTGGTCAATTGGGCATTCCAAATGCAAGATGCCGCTCATGGGGTGACACTTGGTAGCTTAAAGCTTAAAGTGGTTGAGCTTTGCCAAATGCGGGCAACACCTTTTACAAATGGAGTACCAAGCAAAAGCTGGTGGGATTCATTTAGGCGCCGCCATCCCGAGATAACATTCCGTACATCACAGGCACTTGATAAATCAAGAGCTATTGCATTACGTCCAGAGGTGCTTCAAAGCTTCTACAACAACCTTCGCATCATGTATCGAGAGCATGACTACCCACCAAAAAACATTTGGAATGCAGACGAGACAGGAGTGCAAGCAGGCAGAGACAAGGGCATGAGGGTGTTGGCTAAGCAGGGCTCTAAGGTAGTGTATGGAATCACCCCCGACTCTAGGGAATGGTTGACCATCTTGTGTTGTGTAAATGCAGCAGGGAGTGCATTACCCGGATACTACATCTTCAAGGGAAAGAAGGCAATGCAAAACTACCTGATGGAATGCGAGGATGGAGCTGTGATGTCAATGCAAGGCAAAGCATGGATGACTGGTCAATTGTTTGAAGCTTGGCTTGATCACTTCAAAGCTATGTTGCCATCTCCCCTTACACCAACACAACGTCACCTACTTATAGTAGATGGCCATGGCAGCCACACCCGGTTGGAGGTGGTTGAGAAAGCATCTCAATGGGGACTAGACATAGTCACCCTTCCAGCCCACACCTCTCATAAGCTACAACCTCTTGACGTAGCTGTTTTCAAGCCCTTCAAAAGCAACTTTCAAAAAGAAAGAAATCTCTGGCAGCTAAGAACCTTTTCCACTCAAGCCACAAAAAGTGAGCTAACAGGAGTAGCCTCTCGTGCTTTGAGGATTGCTTGCACAGAAAGTAACATAATGGCAGGCTTTAGAGCCACACATATATGGCCTTTCAACCATCAAGTAATAGACCTTTCATGCATGCCGTGTGAGTACATGGATGTACACATTTCAAGCAGCACAACAGAAGAAGAGCCAGATTGTAGTCAGGTGCCATGCTCGGAAGAAGAGCCAGATTGTAGTCAAGTGCCATGCACTCCAATGGATGATGTAGCATGTGATGTGGCAAGTGTCTTGACTACTTTAGGGGCTGACCTACCACCTCCTCCGACAAACCCTAGTGTGATTGAAATCCTCAAAGTGCCACATGAGAATGTCACAATAGGACAAGTGCAAGGAGAGGCCTTCGTGGACTACACCAATTCTCTTATCCTTACATCATCTCAATACATTGAAAGCATGAAGGCAAAGCAAGCCAAGAGAGAGTAACTAGACCAGCTTAAAGAGGAACGTCGAAAGCAAAAGGAGCAAAAGCGCAAGGAGACTATGGAGTTAAGTCTTCATCGAAAGCAACAAAAGGAAGAAGAGAAGCTGAAAAGGGCAGCAAAAAGACAGTGGGATGCTCAACAAATCCAATTTGAACACCAGATGCGAGCTATCTTATGGGAAGGAGAGACTCCCCATGCACCGCTACATCCTCTACATGTGCCAAACATTTGGCAAAAAGCTCGAAGGGCAGCACGCTTACAAGCACTTCACTTGAAAAAAGCATCGAGGAAAGACACATGCTCACAAGATTAACCTTGAATTCAGATTTTCAACTAAGTTTGAATTTCAGATTTTGTCAAGAACAACCTTGAAAACTCAATTTGAATCTCAGATTTTCAACCCAATTTAAATCTCAACTCAATTTAAATTTCAGGTTTTGTCAAGAACAAGCTCAAGCTCAACCCCGAATGCAATTTTCTCAAGAATCTCAAAATCGTCGCTCAATTTGTATCTCGGATATTGTCTCAAGCTCAATCTTAAACACAGACAAGCACTATTAAATGTCAATTTTAATATTTTTGTGTGTGTGTGTGTGTGTGTGAGTGTGTGTGCGCGCGCGCGAGGAATTAGCTCAATCAAGCTAGCAGAAGTCAAGAAATTGTATTCCAACACACAAAAAGAGCAAAACGCAAACTGTTCTGAGTGAGTTTGGTAACTCACTTGGAAATCGTGGACGAAGAGCCTCCCTGCTGGTTGACGAACCTGGTTGCGGTGCTCTTCTTTCTTCTCCTCGCTTTCTTTGGACAGCCTCCTGCGCCAACCAGCTACTCGATGTGCCTATACTCGATAGCGTGTGTTCTGGGATTGGGGGTCAACGTGGCAGCAATGGGGGCGACAGTGCATCCCTTTAACGGGACTTTTTTTAACAGGGAAGCTGGAGTTGGCCTTTAAAAATGCTCCCAAATGTTGCTTTATGGATCCCCAATTTTTTGTATGGCATCTGTACGCGCAAACTATGCCATGCCACACCTAACATGAAAAAATTTATGCATGAGTCTTCAATGCCTTGAAGTTTGGTGTGACAGTACTGGCCCCCCTACCCTATTGACTGCCCAATACGGAGAGGAGGTTTGCTCGCGGTTGCAGACAAGTTCATCACCCGATTCACCCTTTTTCCCTACACCTTTGACAAGTTGTAGATGGAAACCGCTAAACGACACAAGTTGCAGACTGGGAAGCGTTTGGTTGTATATGACCACACCATACATCCACCCACAATTCACACCGTGAATTGGGCCTCTTGCTCCTCTTTTCCCGTCAATTCGGGTTATGCTGTCACAAGGCGGGTACCACGTGCCAATAGAAAAGGACAGACTGAACAGACTTTTAGCACTTCAATAACAACTGAACTGAAAGAGAGAGACGACACGCGACACGGAGTGGCGGAATTCCACCCCAGAGAGTATTGGCCCCAAACCTTGGCACCCCTTTCGGTATTTCTGTATATTGCATCATCAAAGTACAAGCCGGTACTCCAGACTCTGCACCTTCTCCATGAAGCATGCCAGAGAATGAGCCCTAGCCTCATATTTAAAGGCCCTTGGCCTTAAAAGCAGTTACAGTAAAAAGCCTTTAAAACTCAAAAGCTTCTGGTTCAAAAGGAAAGCCAAAAAGCTGCCAGCGCAAATTACAGAAATCCGTACAACCTGCCACGTCAGCATGTCGGCACAATTTTCGGAATCTATCTACTGCCTTTAGGGTTAGGGTTAGGGTTTCTGCAATTTTAGGGTTAGGGTTTCCAAAATTAGGGTTTGCAAGTTTTAGGGTTAGGGTTTCCAAAATTAGGGTTTGCAGGTTTTAGGGTTAGGGTTTTCAGAATTAGGGTTTCAGCAGTTAGGGTTTCTGGTAGAAATTAGGGTTTAGGCCCCTCGGCCACATTGTAAGTTGACTCCATTCATTAGGCTTTGACACGTCAGCAGTTTGTTACATCTCCCCTTCTTGAAAGAGAGTAATCGTCCACGATTACAGTATATCTACAAAACAACTCAAGTTAGTTCAAAAATTTCCGAGGGACAATCAGTTTGCTCTTTTTATTAAGGAGTTAGCTTCTCCTTTCTGCTCTTTTGATCAAGGAGTTAGCTTCTTCTTTCGGCTGTTTTGATCAAGGAGTTAGCTTCTCCTTTCTCCAGATCGGAACTCTTGATATTCCGGCATAATAAAATTAGCCATCAAACCCAGACCGTACTGATCTTCCACGGGTGTCTTGATGCACTAAAATTACATACCCAGGCAATCTCATCCAATTAGGAATATTCAGTTGTTGGCACATCACAATGCAACACAAATGCTCACATATGCATGTTACAAGACATAGAAACATAAAGCCGCCGACGAACACTCCTCCCGCATAACCTAACAAGGTCCGGGCCGGGAGATATTCAACAACTCCCTCATCACTCCTCCTGCATAACCTAAAAAGGTCCGGGCCGGGAGATATAGAGGCCTTTTACAACCAAACGTCCCCCAGACCGCAGCCTGCGTCGTTTGGAGGTGCTGAGAGTAACCACTGCTCAGACTTCTTAATACTCCTCCTGCATAACCATCCAGGGCTGGGCCGGGAGTCAAACAACAATTATTTTACAAGCATACAACCAAACGCTCCCCATGCATCGGCCTGTGTCGTTCGGAGGTTTTCAACTTACAACAAAACGCTCCCCAGGCATCGGCCTGCGTCGTTCCGAGGTTCAAACAATACCAAAACAGTATTTCTCACTACTCCACCCGGGAGTAAAATCACCAATCATTGAAACCAGTATTAAAACCAGAGTCAAACAATTCAAATCGGCACCAAGACAGGTTCAAAACAAATACCATCCATTTCAAACAAATTCCAAACAAGATCACCAAACAAGATCAAACAAAACTCAAACTTAAAAAGCAATCTCGACATCAGTCGAGCTCGAAAAGTCGATTGACTTTCCATCTTGAAACCTGCACCAAAATTTAGAGTTAGGTTTCTTCCATGAGGTCGTAGCCGAGCACAGCATGGTCCGTCAGCTCTTGGACGAACAGTGTTACTTTGGCAACGATGGTAGTCCCAAGATAGCAATCGCACTAAACCTCCAAGGTCATTTGCTCGTGAAGAGACATCTACTGAGAGATGTCGAGAAATTTCAAGTTATAATCTGCTAGGGTTTCCATGGCAAGCATTTCAGGATACCCCACACTTCCAGAAGTTGCACTCCAAAGGAAGATGTCAAAAACCATATAACTTCGGGCAAATTTATTTTTTTTCTTGAAAGCTTCCCAAGTACTTGGAATATGCTGCTTGTGTAGTTGTAGACATCAACATCTGCATGGCACTGCTTCTAAGAAAAACAGTGACTTGAAACAAATATGGATCCTTCTCTTGCAAGTGATCTTAATTGGCTTATGCTCTGTAAGACATGAGCGGTGAAGACGGGAGCGCGCCCATGCGCGATGAAGTATGGGTGGGAGTGGCTAATTAGCCCGGGTTGGAGGCCGAAGATACCTCACATAATAATTCCAATAGCTCTGTCTGCTCTTTTGTAGGACCGGTATGCTTTCAGAAAAGCACACGCCTGATGCTCTGATACCACTGTCACAAGGCGGGCATCACGTGCCAATAGAAAAGAACAGACTGAACAGACTTTTAGCACTTCAATAACAACTGAACTGAAAGAGAGACGACACACGACACGGAGTGGCGGAATTCCACCCCAGAGAGTATTGGCCCCAAACCTTGGCGCCCCTTTCGGTATTTCTTTATATTGCATCATCAAAGTACAAGCCGGTACTCCACACTCTACACCTTCTCCATGAAGCATGCCAGAGAATGAGCCCTAGCCTCATATTTAAAGGCCCTTGGCCTTAAAAGCAGTTACAGTAAAAAGCCTTTAAAACTCAAAAAGCTTCTGGTTCAAAAGCAAAGCCAAAAAGCTGCCAACACAATTTACGGAAATCCGTACAGCCTGCCACGTCATCATGTCGGCGCATTTTTTGGAATCTATCTACTGGCCTTAGGGTTAGGGTTAGGGTTAGGGTTTTTGCAGTTTTAGGGTTAGGGTTTCCAAAATTAGGGTTTGCAGGTTTGCAAGTTTTAGGGTTAGGGTTTTCAGAATTAGGGTTTCAGCAGTTAGGGTTTCTGGCAGAATTAGGGTTTAGGCCCCTCGGCCACATTGTAAGTTGACTCCATTCTTTAGGCTTTGACACGTCAGCAGTTTGTTACATATGCCACATTATCAATTTGTGACAGTTTCCTCGTACAAAGACTTATCCGGTCATAGGGCCATTGCCATTTCTAGAGGGAGACATCCATAACCACGAGGACCTCTCTTACAGCTTCCTCACCATCACAAGTTTGAGCCATCATTGCCAGCCATCGGAGGAGTAATGCGCGGGAACTCAATGGCCTCTCCCTCGCCAAGCAACAATTGATAGAAATATTGTGTTGTGCATAATGCCATAAACTCATACAACTTGCCAGCACAAGCCACAATTCCCATTCAAAAGCTTTTCATTTCTGTTCCAGCTAGGAATTTAGTTAGTAGTATACCTTAACTTTAATGGCACTTTCTGATGAGAGACACCCTCATTGATTGTACCTTGTGATGGATTCATGGACGACCCTTAAAAGGTGTTGAATCTCTTACCTCTTTCTTTTTCGTGCTCACACCGCTATGATTGCAATCTCTCTGACAGCTTTCCCCTCAGCTTCTTATCACGAGTTTCTTGGTTCACTTTGCAATTTACTGATCCCACCAAAGCCTCAGTGAAAAAGATCTAATTGGATCAAAAAGACAGCTCCTCTTGGTACAATACCATAGGGACTACCTCCTCCCACATGACGGGATTCAAGCATGCAGTGTGCACTAGCAATTTAGTAGAATCCAAATACTGGATGTAACTAGGATAGTAGTGAAACATCTAGGATAGTAGTGAAATGGCCATGCAGCCGGAAAGCAACTAGGAATTACCGGTTCCTAGGTAGACCAAATGGTCCAAGGATTGTTTGCATTTATTGTACAGGATACATGACAAAGGATCTGACTTGGGCATTGACACGCTCCCATGGAGCCCCCTAATTGTGCTGGACGACTGCTCCTCTTGGTCCAAAACAATAGGGACTATCTCCTCCCACATTATGGTAATCAAGGGCACCATAGCAATCAAGACTAGAAACCTCAATACCTGCCCCCTACCCCCACCCCCAAAAAAAAAACAAATATATAAATGGGCAGGGGTCTTGCCTGACCCCATATTGTCCTCCATGACATGCAATAATGGAGTCTCCCCCTAAAAATCCCTACGGTGGGCACCCTCCAAACTGGGCATCAGAGAAAAAATATCCACACTTTAGGACAACCAAACATCTACAGAACACCTCCAGAAACACGGGTCTGGTTATACATGGCACAGATAACCAAATATGAGAAAACTGCCGCATATATGCCGGGCACAGTCACTTCACTCCCCTTAATCTGCCACTAGGAGGCACCGGGGCTCTAGCAGCTCTGCCCAGAGAGCTGAATCTTACGTCCTCACCTTCCCCAACGTTAAATAGTGCCATTCCGTTTCTGCTTTAGTTTCTCTTTCACTCTTTCCCTCAACATGCTTGTGACAGCATGCGAGGACAATTAGCCAAACAAATTTTCATGAAAAACTGAGGGTTAAAAATTACCTCAACAGTGTGTGCAGTGGGATTTCGATCCATGATACTCTTCTTGCTTCGCCTGTCCGGAGGTCCTTGCATAACTCCTCTATCCTGAGCAATGTTGATGTTGACATTCTCAGATAAAGGTTGCATGCCTTGATTCACATCATTACCAGAAAAGGTCCGTTCACGTGCTTGCTCAACTAAACCGCTGATTTTGGCAGCTTCCTCGGCTATTTTTAAGGCTTCAGGAAGAGGATCTTGAACTACTGCATTTAAACTTGCTTGACCATCCTTGAGCTCTATTTGTGCTTTCAAGATAACTGGACTTTCGAGGCTCACATTCCCACAAACTGTTACATTCTTGTTAGTATCAAGACAGAGTGGAGCTAGTATGGGTCTCTTTCGAGCAGTTATGGTCTCATTTAGACATGGGGACCCTGACAGATACAAAAAGAGACGTCATAAAGGTCGTCACAGTAATACCCACAAAACATATCCAGCCATTAATCATGCAGAAACTGTGCACTGCAGGGGTTCTTTATTCTATGAGCTGGCACTATTTTGTCACACAAGGTGCATATGCATTGATATCAATTCTCTTAAACAGGCTTGCATTGAAATCCCATATATGACCAAGCAAATATGCTTAGATACACTGTAATAAGCATCACCCTCACCTGCCCATGGAGGAGGACTTAGACCTTCCTGCTCTTCCTCCTCGAGGTCTTGAACACCCTCATCTCTTGGCTTCTCTCCCATGCTCAAATGTGATTTGTTGATAAGAGAGGAAGCTCTTGTAACTCTTGATTGAACTGTCTTTTCTGCCTGCAAGACATCCCTGCTGACACTTGGTAATGTCACTTCTGTCTTTTTCTTCTGAAGAGATGTTGGTATCTTCCTCTTCCTTGGTAACACAATATCTAAGTGGTCATCTGTGTTCTCTGTTGGGCAGCCCAAGGAGATTCTTGCATGCTTCCTGGCAGGATGCCTACCTCCCACATCAGGTTCCTTCTCCAACTCCTTTGAGGTTGACCCATCAACAAGTTTCGACTTCCCATACTTGTTAAGTATAGAAACATTAGCTTCCTCCTGTGGCTTCACTGTTTCATCAGCATCCTTCCTGCGCTCAAAGACACCCATTGGTCCATCTGCAACTGACCCTCTAGCCTTCTGAAATCCTTCGGCTAGGGCTTCAACTGCGGACACCTCAAGGGGTCTAACTGAGAACAAGCCAAAAAAACACACATAAAGCAAAACATTCCAAAGTAGCTTGCCAGCAGGTTGATTATCTAATCACCTATTCAAATCATTGCCTTGTCAACAGATAGGCGTGGATTGCATTACCTGGTGGCAACTTTTCAGATTCAAGTACCCCTTCTCTTGTGCCTAGCAGATCACCCATCGAAAACCCATCAGGTACATAGACACCCTCCTTGAGATTCTGTGCAACACCCTCCAAAAAGACAAGTCCCACATCCAACCATGCATCATTGAGAAAGCTCTGCATCATTCGTACCACAAATTCCCGTTTACGAGTTTTGAGCAGGTTATGGCGGAGCTCAGGCTGCTTCATCACGGCCCACAATTCCTCCTTCAACTGCTTGTGAACATCCCTATCCTCATCATCTGCGTCTTCACTGTGCTCAGGTTCTTCGGTATCCCCGGCGACATTGCTCCAATACTTCTCAAGAGATTCATAGAATTTGGGCCAATCATCAGACTCTGCACGAAGGTACTGGATAGTGCATTCAACGCGAACAGCAAGGTGGAGCATCCAGAGAGAGAATTGATACAAGACAGTGTTTCCATTGCTGTCGGTGACGGGAACCTGAAAGTGAGAGGCGCGGTGCTCGGAACGGTAAAGAGAGGAGAGGGCAGACATGGTTTCTAGGGTTCGATCAGTAAGGTTGTCCTCAGAGAGATCAAAGGAGAGGGATTTGAGGAGCAAGAGGCGTTTCAAGTGAATGCTGCTATCCGGGAGTGGGTAGGCGGCAGCCAGGGCTCGAAGAAGGCAGCTGTTGCTACAGTGCTTGAGCAGAAACTCCCAAATCCACTCCTTGCACATGCCCTGCATAATCACATCCTCTTTTGACGGAGCCCCTCCCTCCATCAAGGCCCTGTATGCCGCTTGCACAGACATGTTCGTCTACTACATACAACAGTGAAGTATGTTAGCTTCTTTTTCACCTAAATTCAATCGATGATCGATCTGAATTTGTTCGGGAAAAGTGTGCCTGGGCCGGTTGAAAAACGAACCGGCGGGAGGGGGAGAAGGAGAAAATCTGCTTGAGATGGTTATAATGCAAAATTTCTAAGGGAATTTTGCATGGTTATGAAATTAATTATTCCCGAACACTGGATCATCATCAACATCTCTGATGTACATCTTGGGTTTATTTTTGAAGGTCGCAGAGCCCTTCAAGACCCTCACGACTAATTGACACGCTCCTCCTTAGTGGGGATCAATGGTCCTTGTCAAAAGGTGCAGGCGATGTTCATCCACGTCGTCGGATCGAGGATGAGCTCAGTTTGTGATCGCAACGTGATCATCATGTGATTTTGTCATAATCACAATGTGATCGCCATGTGAGCTACACATGGGGTGTGATCCACGAAAACGTCAAAATCTGAGATTTGATTTTTATGTTTCATTTATGCATCAACTATTATGTCGCGATGAATAGCTTAATGGTAAGGCATTGGATCAACAAGTTTAAGGTGGGTGAGTTCAAACCCTACTATCCCACGCGAGTGGCGTTTTTTTTTTAGGCCAAGAAGAATTCTTAGATTCTTAAATTATTCCCCTTGTCCATCAGACGGCCCTGGATGTTGCACACCCTTGATCCCTATGGAGAAAAAGGTGGCAATTAGTTTGGTGGCTTCAAGACCACTTGTGATATGGAAAATTTTTTAGGATTTGCTTATGAAGGGTTATTTTAAAAAATTGCCCATAACTCCAAGGTTGCACTTTTATTTACGTGATTTGATACATATTTTTTTGTTGAATTTGCTTTGAAAATGAAGTGTAGATTTGGCAATTTGTATTTCGAAGGGCAGGGCAATTTTTTTAAAAGTGCCCTTCATAAAGAAAGGCATGTTTTAAGCTAGACCTTTCATAGAAAGTAGAGGTCCACCTTGCAAAAATGAAGGCTATGTACAAGAATTATCAACTATTAATTAGGCTCTTGAATTGGTAGTAACTCATGAGGTGCTTGTGCCACTGAGCACTGTACTGAAATCTGGGTGTGATCCAACTAGATCGCTCTATCTAACTGGCTAGTCTGCAAATGCGGCTACCCTCTCTATTCCTTTGTGGTTAAACAACATTTTGTGATGCCAGTTAGTTCCAGCGCCACTGTGTAAAGACTTTTACCGCTATTGTAAGCCTTGAGCTAAGTATTTTAATGCTCACTATGCTTTGCTTCTTGCATTGTTGCTTCAAGAAAACAAAAATTTTCCTTTCTTCTTCGTCGCTACCTCCTAGATATGCGTTAAATTTTATAATGCTATCTTGTAAGAGTTAATACATAACATTGTGTTGAGTCTTTTGCTCAATAGCTTACCTTCTCCAACTTAGTGTGCATTGTACAGTATAGTTCACAGTCTTCACAAGCTCTCTTCGATTTCCTACTGTAAGGTGCAAGCCTTAGCTCCTCCAAGAGCTCGTGCATGCGAGGGGGATGATAACCGCCCCTCCCCTTAGCTTTGATACCAGTTGAAGAGTGTGTGGGAGTAGGGAGTAGAGAGTAAGGAGACATAGTGTGTGGTGGAGTTCAATAGTGAGCAAGAGACAAAGGAGACATAGTGTGTGGGTGGAGTTCAATAGTGAGCAGTATTTCAATGACCCCTTATTCTATAGATAAGAAAGAATAGAGTTAGTAGATGGGCTAGTGGTTGTCTGATCAACCGCTTGGCCATTACCCTAAAAGAAATTTTCCATGCATGAATTGCATCAAGATGTGGATGCATCAACTATTGAAAATATAACATCCACTTGCATCAAAACCAAGTCATCAACAACAATGACTCGAACCTCAAGGATGCAAAAGAGCCGACTTCAACCACACACGAATACCATAAATCATTATCAAATGTGCATAATGTGATACTTTGACGTAAGCTAGTAGCATAATTGCACAAGAGAGGCTCTCAATAATGGAATGCAGAGCTGAATTTCTAGCTTGTTAAGCAATTTATGTGCTTTGTGAGATCAGCACACATGGCATACATATTGACCAAAACATATGAGATGTGCTACAAAAAATTTGTACAATCAAAATTTGATAAATTTGATGTCACAAATGAGTTTGGAGTGTGCCAAAACCTCAAAAATGAATCCAAGGTTGTGCAAAACGGAGTTCGAACAAAAATGCTCTGGTAAAAACAAGATTTGACGTTGTTTTTTACTGTAAACATCCAGTCTATGCATAGCATTTAAAAAACCATGCATGATTTGCAAAAAGTTTCTTTTGCAAAGTTGTACACTGCATCAACACTAGTAGGGAAAGTGGGAAGTTTCTCCAAAAATTCTTTTTTCAAGGAGATACAAATTTAATAAAAAATGGGTTGCATATATGTGTGCCTACACACACATCCCTCTTCTCACACTCTACACTTGCTCTTCAATCTTCAGCTAAAGACACTCTTTTGAGCTCTTGATGCCCGACTCTTGGATCCAAAATAAAGCTTCAAATCTCCATCAGAAAGCCACAACAACAAAGAGCATCGCCATCACTATGCTACCAAGATCGAGCCACAGTTGGCTTTGATACCACTTAAAGGTAGGAATACACATGTGTGCACCATGAGTGAGAGAGAGACGAGAGAGTAGACAGTGAATGGGATGGAGCTTTGCAACAATGTAGTGTGAAATTCTTTATTTTCTTAGTGTATTATAAACAAAATAATGAATGGTTTTGTTAGTGGGCGACCGGACACGATTGGGTACAATGGTCCTTTAACGCTAACACTTTCCACTATATGATGTGCCATAGTGACTACTACAAAGAATGGTCGGTCAAAATTAAGCAATTGTAACATAGATGCATTAGTCAAAGCATTCTTGAGTACAATGAATGAACTTTCTTGTAAGTGAGTCCATACGTATGGGGTGTTTTTCTTTAACAAGAGAGTCAAATAATGAGATTTGTAAGCAAAATTACGAACAAACTTTATGTGATAACTGCATAGACCAATGAAAGAATGTAGCTCATGTAGGTTTCTGGGTCTAGCCATGATTGTATAGCTTCAATTTTCTTGGGGTCTACATGTATTACCTTACTCGATACAATGTGTCCCAAATACTCTATTTCGGATTGAAAAATGAATTTTTTTCGGGATTCAAGTATAGATGGTTTTGTGATAGAAGGTCAAAGACACATTTTAAATGCTCCTTATGTTCTTGCTCGCATTTACTAAACACCAATATATCAAAAATACAATGACAAAGTCTTGATGGTCAATGAAAATTTGGTTCATCATATGAGTGAGAGTTGTTGGTGCATTTGTCAAACCAAATGGCATGACAAGGAATTCATAGGGTCCTGTTTGTTGGATGCAACTTTGTAGACAACTTGTTCAAACATTTTAACTCGATGATACTCCGATTTAAGCTCTATTTTGCTAAAGATGTTTGCCCCTTTAAGTTTGTCTAGTAGATCATCCACTCTAGGAATAGGAAATCTATTCTTAATGGTGATCTTGTTTAAAGCCATGTAGTCAATACACATACGAAAGCTTCCATTTTTCTTCTTAACAAGAAGTACTAGAGTTCCACATGGTGAACTACTAGGTCTATAAGTCTGTGATTTGATTTTGTACTTCCCTATGAGCTGTTGGGTTTACACGACATGGTGCTCTACAGGGAGGTTCACTACCCCGGATTATATCAATTTTATGGTCTCCGGGTCGTGATGATGGTATTCTAGGAGACAGATCATGCATGAAGAAATGTTTAAATTGTGAGAGAAATTCATCGTGTGAAGAGTCTTGAGAAGTTTCGGTTTGAGCAAAAAGTTGGTTACAAAAAGCACTAGATAGGTTTTTCCTTGCTTTCGAGTTGCTCGTATGGCTTGAGTGTGAGAGAGTTGCGAAAATTTATGATGTTCTAGGATTTCTTGGATGGAGTAGGTTTTGGTTTCATGGGTGAGAGTTAAAGTGTGTATTTTGTAATTGATTGGTGGGTTAAATTCATGTCGAAAAGGAATCCCCAAAATCATATCAACACCATGCAAAGGTGCGACTATAAATGTACGTGTATGACAAAATTCACCAGTGCAAACTTCAACAATGACATGAGTTTTACAGTTATAATGTTGATTTGTGAAAGAGATAGTTGATGTGCCAATTGTGTAGAGATGAAGTCATGGCTAGTACCATCATCTAAAAGAATTGTGATATCTTCACCTTTAACTGTGCCTTTTACTTTGAGAAGTGTGTGGAGATATAGAAATACCTGGAGAAGGATCATCATTGGCATGATACTCATGATCATAGCCCTCATCATGATTGACCTCAACTTCATTGTCGTCGGGATTAGCATCTTTGATGAGGTTTATTTGTGCACCGTTTGGGCGGTTTTTGTTGAATGGTCTTTGGCTGTGGTTGCGTGCGCTCGATTAGATTGGCCATTGGAATGACCGTTGTTCTTAGCAGAGATGTTTGGACACTTATCTACATAATGACCAAACTGAAAGAATTTGTAATGTTTCACCTTTTTATTACCATTGGAAGATTGATTAGGGTGTTGATTGTTGGAAGAATTTTGGTTGCCCCTCTGCTTCATTAGGTTGTTGTTGTTGCCATGAGGTTGAGAAGAGGTAGCAGAGTTGTCAAATTTGCATCTCTTGAAGAAGGTACGACTCTGGTTTTTGTTCCTGTCAAAGTTAGGAGTGGAAGGAATTTTCTTGTTACGATTAGTGTTAGTGGATTGATCAACGTGACGTTGATGTTCGCCTTTCTTTTTCTCCGCATTGAGTGTCAGTTGATGGCCTTTGACAATAAATCTCGCTCAAACATGTCCACTTCAGCACTAGTTTATAGTGCTAACCCAGATATATACTTACGCTTTAGTTTCCTACGGCTGACATGTTTGATAGCTTGAAGCTGAATGAGACAAATCCAAAAACTGTCAGTGTAAGCCTGCACGTCTTCATTTCTACCTTTAGCTTTGTACTGTGTGGGTAGAAAATGGGGTAAAGGCAAGGTCTTCTATTGTGTTGTTTGGTGGTGTTCCACCATAGTGCAACGCTACCAGTAAGGTGATTTGATGCACACTTAACCATGTCACTCCCGAGGAAGTCTTCATCATGGAAGTAGTCATCCAATTGACTAACCTATGCCAGTATTGTGATGGAATATTTAGTGCCATAAAAAATCTTTAAAAGTGAAAGTTTTTTCGCTAATTTTATTTTTCTTTAGAGTAGGTGCAAATTCGGTGCGACCAACGTGCAATAGCTTATCTTCTAGTTCCTACCTTTACATGCGTTCATATGCAAGCCAGGCAAGTTTGTGAGTTGTTCAATGACAGTGGGCGGCCGTGGAAGATGGGCCATGATGCCAAGCTTTTTTCTCTTCTTCTTTTTTCTCTTTTTTTAAAAATATGTATATATATTTTTCTTTCCTTTTCTTATTAAAATATATTTATATGTATATATATTTTTAAACGGCTATATATGCAGATGTAAACGATTGGTATGCAAAAAATAATAAGAAGATAAAGGAAATAATAGAATAATTTGTACTTAGCTCGACTGTCTGATGTTGTCCAATCCAAATGAGGAGCACTAAGACAAGGTCGAAAGCGGCGATCGGTTGAATAAGTCGTGTAACATTAAATGGCCTAAATACTTGTGTGTACCAGAAATTAGCATGAACATAGTGGGCATTTCATTAGAATAGATTCCTAATGAGAATTACAAGAGTGCTTGGGTGGAGAGAGCAACAAAAAGCATAACACCTAGTTAGATAGCATGAACAATACTTTCAAAAGAGAGAGAAATTAAGCTATTGACAACAGTTGAGGACCGGATTTACATGGAGCCGGTCCCCCCTCCAAAAGGCTTTGTATTATGGTTTCTCCCATCAAGAGAGACATTGCACAATACAATTCTTTGTGTTCCTTCAAGACTAGCTAGTGCAATGAAAATGAAAGCTTCATGCACCAAGCAAAACACTTCTCAAACACAACATCAATTATCTCCGGTCTCAGACCCAAGACCTCACACACCTTCGAAGATGGTGAGAGCTAGCGGGGTATGAGAGTAGATTGAGAGGAAGAAGGAGTATTCTTACGAGAAAGATGTACATCTCCTCACATAATCACGCATATTAGCATAGCTTAGCTTAGTAATTAGCATGTAGAGGAGCATGCATTGAAGCTTGGCTCTTGGTTGGATTTGCATCACAAAGCCAAGAGTTGTTGGTGTAGGCCTCCCTTCTCACAAGCTTGAAGTAGGTGATAAGCTTTCCATTAAAGCTTGAGAAGGAGAGAGAGTCTTCTTTACTTCACACATGAGATTGTGTGAGTGTGTGTGTGATAATGCCTTGCAAAAATCAGCCCCCTCTCTCTCTCTTGGTCGACCCCTCTTGCTATTTGCTCATGCTCCACTCTCATTGGACCTCCCTAGGGCTAGCCAATGATAATCAAACAGTATAAGTGATAGCCTTCTGACATGTGTCCCCCTTTCCCCTTTTGTGAGAGCTTGATGTAATTAATAAATGCAACTAAACTCTCATTGGACCCCTTTGTCTCCTGGCCAATAGGAATTAGGGAAGCCATTGGGCTGCTGAATGCTCATTGGACCCCTTGGGAGACTGTCCAATAGTCTTCTAGAGAGCTTAATTCTCATTGGTTCTTTTATGAAGTGTTTTTAAATTAATTAAACTAGCTTTACTCTAGCCTAATTCTCATTGGTCCACCGCCAAGGCCATCCAATAAGAATTGGGTATACCTTGTGGGCATCTGGGCTAGGTAGCTGACATGTGTCCCTCATTCCCTTTGTGTAAAGGGAGATTGTGTGTGAGTGTGTGTGTGACTTTCTCTCTCATCCCCTACAAGCAAGGCTCTCCCCCTCCTATGTAGGGATTTGTAAAGACTTTTGGGACACACACAAAGCATCCAATTCCCCCCATGGTTGACCTTTGGACACAACCTTTGAATTTTGGAACCTTAGCATTTTGGAAGTCTTAATGGGCTGAACCTTAGGGTCTTTTTAGCCCATTGTTGCACATGGCTCTTTTGCAGATGGCCCCCCCTTTGGATCCCTATTTTCTCTCCTTTGGATCCCTACTGTGGCCGGTCTGCTAGCTTAACCAATATTCTAGCTTTTTCTCCCCTGGCACTTCCCCATATTAAATGATCAGAAAATAATTTAGGAGAATCAGATATTGATTATTATGACATTACCTCTCTCTTGAAATCATACTCGTCCTCGACTATGGTGTAGAGAAGATAAAGCATATTCATGAGTCCTTTCCTTAGCGGGTAGAGGATCCCTATGTTACCCTACGACATCATTCCACAATGGATGACTAGTCCATTTGGTGCTTGAGAGCCTGAGGCTGCCGCAAGCATGTCTGCACATTAGTCCTATCAATTTTCCATAGTAGAGTGACAAACTCTACTTGGTGTTTGGGAGACGTCGTCTCTGCAAACTTGATCTAAGCATGCATACTACTTCATTTTTGTGCACAATAAAGAAAAAGAGAGTCTTATAAGACAAAAACTTTGTTCATTTTTAACATTTTGTACATTTGCTTACTCTTGGGAAGCATTGTAAGCATTGACAAGGTTTAGGTTATCCTTTAATTGTATGCCTTGCATCCATCTAGCATCTTCAAAAGGATAATTCTTAAACTTAATAAGATATCGTCGGATAGTCTTACCGCCTCTTAGTACCTTGTCTTCATGTCGGAGAATGGACTCGGGCTGCAGCACCTCTTCTTGGTCCTCGATCTCCGGTGGGTCTTCAGTAGTTGGTTCTTGAGGTGGCTCTCCTTTGTAAGGCTTTAATAGGCTCACATGGAAAGCATTGTGTATGAGCCAATGATTGGGCAACTTGAGTTAATAGGCCATCTCATTGATTGGCCTAAGAATCTGGAAGGGACCATAGTACCTTTTTGCTAGTTTAGCATAGTACTTTTGGTGTCCCGTAGGATTCTTGCGCGTCGTGTGCCTTAATCGAGCCTTGGGAAATTTTAATAAGACCCAATCATTTTCTTTAAAGGCTTGGGCTCTTCTATGCTTGTAAGCAGCAGCCTTTTGCCTTTGTTGTGAGATAGAGATAGCATCCTTAATCTTTTGAAAAGATTCTTGTAGGTCTCGGCTATACTCATCTACAACGAAGATCTTCCCATGTACCTTAAGTAGCAAGGGACTTTTTGATCTTCCCTCAATTACCTCGAAAGGTGCTTTTCCCGTGGAAGTATGTACAGTGTTATTATAAGCATACTCCACTAAGGGTAAGTACTTCTCCCATTGGGATCTTTGATCTACTTCCGATACATAGGCTTTTAGTAGATCGAGAATTGTTAGGTTAGCTATTTCACTTTGGCCATCCGTTTGTGGATGATAGGCCGAAGAGAAGTTTAGCCTTGTCCCTAAATTCTCAAAGAGAGCCTTCCAAAAATTACTGGTCATTCTAGGATCTCTATCCGACACTATGGACATTGGCAAGCCATGGTACTTGAAAATTTGTGAAATGAAGAGGGTTGCCATTTGATGGGCTTTGATAGTCTTTTTGACAGGTATAAAATGAGCTTGTTTACTGAACCTGTCTACTATCGTCCATATTCCCGTATTCCCATGGATAGACTTAGGCAATCCAAAGATAAAATCCATGGATATGCTCTCCCATGGTGAATTAGGGATTGGCAAGGGTTGAAGCAATCCAGGTTGCTTCCCTCTATCAAATTCTGTCTTTTGGCATACCACACATTTAGAAACATACTTTTGTACGTTCACTTTCATGGTAGGCCAATAGAAATATGTTTCAATTTTCTTTAAGGTAGACTGAATCCCTCTATGCCCCGCATAAGAAGGAGCATGAGATTCATACATTACTTTCTCACGTAGTGAGTTAGTAACGCATAGTCTATTTCCATAGAGAAGATAACCATCTTGTCAAGTAAATGGTTCTTCTTTCTCCCCTAATGCAAGGGCTGAAATCACATCTCTATGTGAGCAATATGAAAATGAAATTAGGAAAGGAAATTTGCCCACCTCATTTGTTTGTCGGAGAGCTTGGTCTGTGTCATGAAGTACTTAAGACTTTGGTGATCCGTTCGCAGAATGAAAGGAGTCCCCAATAAATAGTGCTTCCATGAGTCTAAGGCATGTAGAACTGCAAGGAGTTCCTTTTCATATATGCCTAGAGCTTGCTCAACAGGGTCGAGCCTTCGACTTTCATAGCCTATGGCATGCCCTTCTTGAAGTAAAACAGCTCCAAGGCAATCACCACAAGCATCACATTGGACCTCAAACGGTTTTGAGAGATCCAGTAGTGTAAGCACAGGTTGAGAGATAAGCTTTTCTTTAAGCTTTTCGAAAGCATTGTTCTCCTTAGCAGACCATGTATACCTAACGCATTTCTTTGTTAGGTCATGTAATGGTCCCGCAATTTGTGAGAACTTTTCTATGAAGCGTCTATAGTATGCACACATACCCATAGAGCTTCTTAGTTCATGAAGATTCCTTGGTTTAGGCCATCCTTTTATTACATCTAACTTTGATGGATCCATTTGGATGCCATCTTGAGAGATAATGTGACCTAAATACTGAATCTCTTGCAAGAAAAATTCACTTTTCTTTCGATTTACATAAAGTTTATTCTCTCTTAAAACTTGAAATATTACCTGGAGGTGTTGCTTGTGTTCATCTAATGAATTAGAGTAGATGATAATATCATCAAAGAACACTCCAGTGAAGGTTCGATGAGGCCTGAACAGCTTCTCCATCAAGCGGTTGAATGTGGCTGGTGCATTGGTCAAGCCAAAAGGCATGACAATGTATTCGTAAAGACCAAACGTAGTGCAAAATGCGGTCTTTACAATGTCTTGATCAACTATCCTTATTTGATGATAGCCACTTTTTAGGTCAATCCTACTGAAGTAGGTGAACCCTTGTAGCTTATCAAATAGGTCTTCTACCCTTGGAAAGGGAAACCTATTTTTGATAGTGATCCTATTTAGTGCTCTATAGTCGACACACATACGATATGTGCCTTCTTTTTTTTGCACTAATAGCACAGGTGAGCAAAATGGAGATGAGCTAGGCCTAACCATGCCCTTCTCAACTCACTCATGCACTTGTCGCATAATCTCCTCTTGTTGAGCTTGAGAAACTCTATAAGGAGGTTTGTTAGGCGGTGAACTTTCTGGAAGAAGTTCAATTGCATGATCATCATTACCTCGTTTAGGAGGTAGCTCACAAGGGATGTCGTCAATAAAGACATCTTGAAACCCCTTGAGAAAATTGGATAACTCTAATTCCTTTTGGTTGCTTTTATTTTCTTTTGCTAAAGCATTAGGTTCATGTTGAGAATCTTTAACAAAAATCATGTACACGGAAATAGAGCTCTTTATTGACTTGTTGAAAGCTAGTGTATGTACAATGGGGATAGTGTTACCCATTTCCTTAGCATCTATATACATGTCTTTTTCCCTGAACTTAAAGGAGATTCTCCTTTCAAGGAATTTAACATTGGCAGCCAGGCGGTCAAACCATGTTGCCCCTAGGATTACATCCTCATGCTTGAGAGGAGAGATAAAGAAGTCCTCTTTGTCCACATAGCTTTGGACATGAAGCCTTAATTTCTCGATTAAGGGAGTGACTGAAGCTTCTTGCCCCTTGAAAGCACTGTCTGCGGGTAGGACATCTCCCATCTCGTAGGCTTGTATGCCTAGCTTGGTGGCCACCTCTATAGATATAAAATTGTGAGTAGAACTAGGGTCAAAGAGAATAAAAGCATCATGTTCTCTTACCTTTCCCCAAGCATGGCATAGAGGAGATCCTTTGTGGTGATTTTGGTGAGTCTCCTCCTCTTGGATTTCAACCAAGGTAGCTCTAGGAGGATCTTGGCGGTTGTTCTTTTGGGGACAAGCGTGGTATGCATGCCCTTGTTCGCCGCACTTGAAACACCGGTTATCCTTGCGATAACGCTCAAGATCTTTAGGAGAGAGTTTGTTTTTACCTTTGTAAACTCCCTTCTCTTTAGCTTTGTTGGAGTTTCCCTTAGGAGACTTTGGACATTGTCCTTCCCCTTAGGCTCGTTGGAACCCTTGTTTTCCGTGGGCTTATGATTTCTTTTAGCCCCCATTTGACAATTGATTCGAGAGGCCACCATAGTATGGTGTATTACCACCGATATGGTACGTGGCCTTTGGGAGTTGACATACTCCGCCATTTCTTCGGTTAAGCCCGCACATAATTGTTGCTTTTGCTCTCCAAAATCCAACTTTTTGAAGATCGTGGCTTTGAGTTGTAGGTCCCAAAACTTGTCTACATATTTGTGGATGGATTCATAGGGAGAGAGCTTTAAGATTCGCCATTCGGTGAGTACTTTGTCTTTGGCATCGGTGGCCGAAAACTGCTTCATAATGGAAGCTCTTAAAGCTTTCCATGTTCGTGGAGCTGCACCGTTGGCTCGTAGGCTAGACCACCATTGCCTAGCAGACTTTTGAAAGTGCATAGCTACATGGCGTAGCTTAGAGGACTCTGTAAAGCCCTCATCTCCGAACGCCACATCAAATTGTTGGATAAAGGCCAAGACTTTGTCCGTAGCACCAAAGGTGCCATCATAGGTAAGGAAAGAGATGCTCTTCCCTCCCTCTTTGAACTTCTTGAGCTTGGGCGACCTCTTCCACGCGGCATAGGATTTCCTATGGCCTCTTCTTTTTGCTGGTTCAAAGGTTGCACTATCACTTTCTTCAGAAGGTGAAGAATTTGAGGAAGGTGAAGAAGAGGGTGACCTCTTTCTCGCCTTTTTCTTGTCTTGATCTTCATCGTCTTCACCATCACTTTCATAAGATGAAGAGGATGAAGAAGATGAGAAGAGGGTGTCCTCTTTCTCGCCTTTTTCTTCTCTTGCTTTTTGTCATCCCTCTTTGAATTATGGCGTGGAGAAGGTGCGATGGTCTTCTCCGGTTTGGAGGTGTTGGAGAGCGTTTAGCCCGCCATCTTCGTGGAGCCATCTCCGCCGAGGTGGATGTAGACTCACTTCTTTCTCGTTCCTTCGGTGGAGGCTCTTGAGTTCTCCTTTGGGAAGGAGATGCATCATCAAGAAGTAAATTCTTGAGCCCTTCGTATGGATTCTCTTCTTCTTCCCAAATCGGAGAGAGACCTCTTTCGGAAGTCT
The DNA here is from genome assembly GCF_014529385.1 of Adiantum capillus-veneris. NCBI lineage: Eukaryota > Viridiplantae > Streptophyta > Polypodiopsida > Polypodiales > Pteridaceae > Adiantum > Adiantum capillus-veneris. The sequence goes on from NC_140949.1 coordinate 123,911,452, forward strand.
CACGAGGAGGCTTCCTAGGTGTTCTCTCGTCATGGTGGTGAGCTTGGAGAATCCCATGAGCACAAAGCTGCCGTTGCACTTCACTTTGGAGAGATGGATTGCCCATGGCTTGTTGAAGCCTAGAAACAAGATATTTAACAAGCATCTGGGCATCATTAGTAGCTTGCTCATTAGCAAAATCAAAGTTATCAACATTAATTTCACTCTCTTTACTATTGTCAGCCATTCTAACAACTTTTAGGTGTACTTTGGCACTTCAAGCCGTAGTTGCTACTCCTCTTTACCCCTTTAGAAAAAGCACTCAAGCTACTGTACCCGTGGCTCGAATACCATTAATTGCAAGGAATAGAAGAGAGGGTCGTTCAACACCAAAACAACACCGGCTCCTGTCAAGCTTCTAATAGCTCAATAGTGATTAAGCCGTAGGCAAGCCCCGTAGGACTCCACTATTAAGACCATAGCTCTCGACGGTGATGCCCTGTTAACTGCACGAAGGCAGGCGCACTGCAAGGCTGAAAAATCCCTATTCTACTTACTCACAAGCAATTAATAATACCAACCATTTATAGCTAGCTTGAGGACCTACCTTCTTGAGCAAGAAAAGAGAAACCTTGTGCTTTGATACCAATGTAACATTAAATGGCCTAAATACTTGTGTGTAGCAAAAATTAGCATGAACACAGTGGGCATTTCATTAGAATAGATTCCTAATGAGAATTACAAGAGTGCTTGGGTGGAGAGAGCAACAAAAAGCATAACACCTAGTTAGATAGCATGAATAATACTTTCAAAAGAGACAGAAATTAAGCTATTGACAACAGTTGAGGACTGGATTTACATGGAGCCGGTCCCCCCTCCAAAAGACTTTGTATTATGGTTTCTCCCATCAAGAGAGACATTGTACAATACAATTCTTTATGTTCCTTCAAGACTAGCTAGTGCAATGAAGATGAAAGCTTCATGCACCAAGCAAAACACTTCTCAAACACAACATCAATTATCTCCGGTCTCAGACCCAAGACCTCACACACCTTCGAAGATGGTGAGAGCTAGCGGGGTATGAGAGTAGATTGAGAGGAAGAAGGAGTATTCTTACGAGAAAGATGTACATCTCCTCACATAATCACTCATATTAGCATAGCTTAGCTTAGTAATTAGCATGTAGAGGAGATGAGCATGCATTGAAGCTTGGCTCTTGGTTGGATTTGCATCACAAAGCCAAGAGTTGTTGGTGTAGGCCTCCCTTCTCACAAGCTTGAAGTAGGTGATAAGCTTTCCATTAAAGCTTGAGAAGGAGAGAGAGTCTTCTTTACTTCACACATGAGATTGTGTGAGTGTGTGTGTGATAATCCTTGCAAAAATCAGCCCCCCCTCTCTCTCTCTCTCTCTCTCTCTCTCTCTCTCTCTCTCTCTCTCTCTCTCTCTCTCTCTCTCTCTCTCTCTCTCTCTGGGTCGACCCCTCTTGCTATTTGCTCATGCTCCACTCTCATTGGACCTCCCTAGGTCTAGCCAATGATAATTAAACAATATAAGTGATAGCCTTCTGACATGTGTCCCCCTTTCCCCTTTTGCGAGAGCTTGATGTAATTAATAAATGCAACTAAACTCTCATTGGACCCCTTTGCCTCCTGGCCAATAGGAATCAGGCAAGCCATTGGGCTGCTGAATGCTCATTGGACCCCTGAAAACTGTCCAATAGTCTTCTAGAGAGCTTAATCCTCATTGGTTCTTTTATTAAGTGTTTTTAAATTAATTAAACTAGATTTACTCTAGCCTAATTCTCATTGGTCCACCTCCAAGGCCATCCAATAGGAATTGGGTACACCTTGTGGGCATCTGGGCTAGGTAGCTGACATGTGTCCCTCATTCCCTTTGTGTAAAGGGAGCTTGTGTGTGTGTGTGTGTGTGTGTGTGACTTTCTCTCTCATCCCCTACAAGCAAGGTTCGCCCCCTACTATGTAGGGATTTGTAAAGACTTTTGGGACACACACAAAGCATCCAATTCCCCCCATGGTTGACCTTTGGACACAACCTTTGAATTTTGGAACCTTAGCATTTTGGAAGTCTTAATGGGTTGAACCTTAGGATCTTTTTAGCCCATTGTTGCACATGGCTCTTTTGCAGGTGGCTCCCTATTTTTCCTCCTTTGGATCCCTACTGTGGCCGGTCTGCTAGCTTAACCAATATTCTAGCTTTTTCTCCCCTGGCACTTTCCCATATTAACTGATCAGTTTAACATGAGAAAATCATTTAGGAGAATTAGATATTGATTATTATGACAAGTCGGATGCAAGTAGATTGAATTTTTAGTGTCCAATCTTCTGTGTTCCCAATGGCAATGGCAATCAAGAGGACAATCAACTTTTGCATATGGTAACCTGGTCATGGCTAGCTCAACGCGACGATATACTACTGCCTTTGGGGTTTTCGACAAACACGAGATCGAGAATACTAGAATCTAGAATTTGAAATTCAGCCGAAGCTCTTATGAGTCGAGATTCATCGACTTTCGGAGGCCATCTTCAAAAGCCTTGGTGGGCGACTGGAAAGAAATTTAAAATTTGTAGCTCAAAGAAATCAAAGACGGCGGCAATTAAAGGTTATGTGGCTATACAAATGGCTAAGCAACTTTGATAGCATGTGGCCTTGAAGTTTCAAACTAAAATTAAATTCTTTGTTGGGCGGTCAGCGTAAATAAAGAAAATTTATTTATTTTCTTCTTATGTTCGGCGGCCAACCAAGGAGTTGAGAGGGGGGGTGAATTGTTGCTTAAAATGGGTGGCTCTAATGCTCAGTGGACGACCGACCATAACTTCAATAAATTTTTTTTGTTAACTTAAGTTAGGTGTGAAATGCATGAGGTAAAGCAAAAAAAAAACTGTGAGGCAACAACCAAGTTGGACAAAGACAGCGCGCGATAGAGAAAGTGGAGATGGCGACTCCTGCAGGCACCCCCGGACCGCGAGGCAAAAGAGAAAAGTTTTAAGGAAGCCAGGGTGCCCCTTATGATGCAGGATTTCCACGATTTGATGGTGGTCAACAGAGAGGGACTCTTTGCATGCTAGGGGTGATTCCCACCGTTGATTGCCATCGAGTTAGAAGAAGCAATACAAGGCAACTCCTTGCTTTATCTGCTTTCTTCTCGGGATTCTTCAAGAATCACCAATTCCCTTCTTCCAATTCCACTTCTTCTTCTTTTCTTTAACGATGTCAAGTACAGCCTCCTTCCAAGCTCTCCGATGCCAAGTCAGATTCACCGTCTTATTAATTTTCTTCGAGATCTCCTTCTCTCATTTCCTTGCTTGTAAATTCACAAATCCAAGGAAATTTAGCCGTTGCTTGGAATTCAATGCTGCACATACCCATTTTCGATTTCCATAAAGAGGAAATTATTGAATAAGTTGCTGATTAATTCTTCGATTAAGCTTTGATGTGGAAATTTTATGCTACCAATTTGAGAATTCCTATTCAAATTTGCCGATTAACTTGAATCCGTCGCTCTGATACCATTGTTGGGAGTAGAGGGGCAGAATGATTGCTTCAGAATTCCAATTTCCTTGCACACTTATCTGTCAACCTCTCTCCATCTCTCCCAAATCCCAAGTACAAACACCTACACTATGACACCACACACACACAGACACACACAAGTATAGAATTGATAATGAAAGATTGCAAGGGGAAGATGATGTAGAAAAGATTAGAGAGTACACAACATAGCATACCATAGCATGAGAGTGAGAGAGAGAGAGAGAGAGAGAGAGAGAGAGAGAGAGAGAGAGAGAGGAATTTTGCAAATCAATGGCCTAAAGATTGTAGCCCCAAATTCCATGGCACCTTTGTGGAGTTTGGTATTTAATATTTGATATTGCTTATTGGTGCCAAAAATTGGAGGCCCCTCTTTTACACTTTTATGAGTGGAGCATATCACTTATTGCATGTCCCTCTTAGGGTGAGTTCTCACCATCCTATTTACAAAGCAACCATAGTGGCTTATGGATAAAAGATCTAAAACACTATGAAAATGTAAAATGGCCAATAGTAATTTATTACCGATGCCTTCTCCTCAACTCCAAAAATTCCAATCTACAAGTCATCAATTCACCATTAGTAAAAATAAAAAGAGAGCATAGTAATTAATCATTACAGGCCACCTATTCCAATTTTAGTTAACCACATACAACAAGAGGATGCCCAGTCTTGTAATACACCAAGTTTCATGTTAAAATAGGTCAAACATGGATCATGATCCATGTACCTCATCATGATTTTTGACTAAGATTTAAACACTAGGTAGCTAAGACTATTTGAAACACTTTTCCCAAAAGACTCGTTGGCAAAAAAGTTGGTCAAAAGAGAGAAATTTTAAAAAAAGTCAAAAACCGCAAAACAGACCCAGGTAAAAAGTGATTCAAATCCAAAAAAAAGTTGGAAGTAGATTGCAAACATCATAAGAAATCAATAGGTTACGTTTCAGGTCCAGAAGTGATGGAACATGGATCGCAATCCATGTCCTCCATCTGAGTTTTTGGACAGACTATACCAGCATGTAGAAAAAACCATTGCAAGCAATACTTCCCAAAGCAAAAAAAAGAACAAAAAGTGGTTCTAAAGGGACAAAAGCACTTCCAAGTATAAAATTCCAAAGCAACCCTAGGGTTTGACTTTTAGTTGGCCTAATCAAGTGCCAAACCGCACAAAAACCACACAACTGGTGTCAGGGTCCTAAGGGCAACATGTGTGTGAAGTTTCATCACATTCTACAACCACTAAGGTTCATGGATCATGATCCATGTCCTACTTTCACACACTAAGACCAGAATTGCAACATATCTAGAACTAGTCACAAGGAACATAGTGGTCTTTTCAAAATTGAATTTGGACTTCATTTGAGGATTTTGCAAGCTAAAATAGATTTTGTGTAACAGAGCGGTTGTAAACTCATAGCCACCAAGTTTTTTTTGTATAGATTGCAAGAGCTAGAGCATAGCAACGTGATATGATTTCAAGTTGAGGATCTGGTAGCAACCAAAGACGTAACAGGTCAGGGTTTTGCAATCGTGCTTTTTCTTGATATATTTGAAATTGGGTATATTATTACAAAATAGAAACCCTACCATAGATGACCAAGCTAGCCATATTTCCATGGAAGAGAGTGTGAATTTGGGACCATTGCCTACCTTAGAGCCGACTCTAGAGGAAAATTTGTCTGGTACTTCATCAGAAAGATCCTATACCAACATGGTTGAGGGGTATAAGAGTGTGAGTTTCAAAGAGGGAATAAACATGGGAGCAGGACCATCCCAACCCGCACGAACTACAAAATTGTTACACTTGAAATACTAGTTTCTGCAAGAATTTACAAAGACGATATGGATTGCTACTGTGTGTAAAGTTAGAAGAGAGACCTAATGAGTTCAAGGACATAGTGTTGGTGGACTACAATGGTGATCGTGGTACTTTGATGATAAAGGAATAATATATATAGCTGTGCAAAATCCCTACATTGTGGACAAATGGGGATTGATAGGCACAAAGGACAAAGTTCACATAGAGTCGAGGACAAGCCGCCTAAGTTAGACATTCCAAAAGCAGAACTAAGGCGAGTGAATGAGACAACTTGAGTCAACATGGACAACACTCATGTGGGGTTGTACAAGTACAATAAAGGAAAGCAAATACTCTATTACAAGTGCGATGAGCCCTACATTGGAACTTTTACAAACATAGAAGGCAGAGAAACCCATGTAATCATGCTTGATAAATATGGGCGAGAATACTTTGCAGTAGACCGTAAGGAGCTAGAGAGATATACATACTTTGGGGGCTACTCCATCAATATTATGTCACTCCAAGCACAGTTAGGCCTATTATATTTGAAGCCACACCAGAAATGGAGAGAGTGAGTCCGGATAGAATGAGAGTTGAACTCATTTAGTTGATCCCAGAGTTTTTAGTACTAAGACCAATGGGATCCTTGAGTTCAAGGGTTCTAATGACCACACATAGGGGTAGTGAGGCTCTAAGCACAATATAGAAACCTAGACATAATCAAGAGATGTGGACCTGATGAGAGAGCCACAGAATGAACTCCAATTAGAGTTCCTAGTGGGGGTTATGAGGCAAGAGATGTTCTCATAAGAGAACTTGGAGTTGTGAGATTGGTGGCCAAAACACGACATATGCGACTATCTCAAGTGGCAAAGTGTGTTGCCAAAAAGTAGAATGGATAAGGGGATCCATATGTACATGTCTCACTCTTTAAACAAGTTTTGAGAGCTGAACAAGTGGTGGATTTCCATATTCAATATGAGGGATTTGGGCTAACATTGGAGGGAAAAAATTTAACATGGTTCCAACCATTGAATACAAAATATTTTTCTAACATACAACAACTTCTGTGAGAATTTGCTTAGGTATTCTCTGAAAGGGGAATCAAACACAACATAGTGTACCAAATCTACACTTTTAAGCAAAAAAAGAACGAGAATGTGAAGGAAGATTCACTTCACTTCAAGCAATACGTAGAGAGATGTCCTGTTAGAGAGCTACCGCTAGATGAGAGGTTATTAGTTTTCTTCATAGAGGGCTTGAGAAACGAGACTCTAAAAAAGGACGTGCACTTGAAAGCATGCAACACATTTGAGCTCCATTTGAGCAAGTCACTACAGAAGCATTGTATCTAGTTGACAATTGTAAGGTGTATGGAGAGATATCAAAAGATGTAGATAGTACAACAAGTAGTGCCTCTTCTACCATAAGTGAAGTTACAACAAAGCAGAGTGTTCAAGATCCACTTGTACCAAATGTCGATCAAATGGTCAAAGAAGTGATCAGAAGAATGAACCAGAGCTATCGACAAAATCCAAACCTGCGATAACCACTAGCTGTAGTAGCAAATGTACTACAAGTCTTGAATTATTGTGTGATCAAGTAGAATGCTAGAATTAGGGTTGCAAAACAACACACACAGCTTGGAGAAGATGAAGGGAGCTCAAAGCACACAATAGAGAGTGTATTACTTAGTTTGCAATGGAAATATTAGATAACCCTAGAGTGATGGGCAATACCCGACGGTCCTAAGTTCAGCCATAGCCAAAAATTGTTTGAAGCACATAAACACTTCGGACTTTGCTTTAAGCGGAAATACCCATGCATGCCTCGAGTAATCATCAATGAAAGTCACAAAGTGAAGGTGATTGCCCACGGATGGAGTTTGCACGGGCCCACAAACATCACAATGCACAAGCTGCAACTTGCATGTGTCCCTCATTGAACCATCCTTTGGAAACTTTGAATGCTACATCTTACCCAAAATACAGCCTTCACAAACATGTTTGACATGTGCTTCAAGAGGCGGCAAAGAAGCAACCATATCAAATTTTTGCAAACGCAGCAAACTGGCAAAATTCAGATGTCCAAAATGTGCATGCCAAAGTTTTGCATCTGAAGTAGCCTTAGAATCCACAACTGCATTTGCAAAATTCTGCCCACACTTTTCATACAAAGTTAGCTTATACAGCCCACAACATAAAAGACTAGATGCAACAATTTCATCATCAAAACTGAGATCATGTACAATACATCTGTCATCCACAAATTTGACTACAAGTCCAAGTCTAGCTACATAGAGTGCATCAACAAGTGCAAAATAACTGCCATTTGCAACAATAAGCACAATCTTTTCAACTCCCTGAATCGAACAAGAGACATTGTTGGCACAAGTAATTGAATTCCCATGAGGGACAGACTCAAGAGAGGTGAACAAATCACGATGTGAAGTAATGTGCTTTGTAGCACCACTGTAAAAAAACCACACATGTGAATCTGCAACAACTGACATGCATGCATCATGAACAACTGGATTATAAGTGCACTATGCACTGAAAGCCCATTTTGCATCAACATTAGCATCATAGTCTCCTTTCACAGAAGACTCAACAATAGCTACATTTGTAGTGGAACCAACATTAGTAGTGGAACCAGCCTCTTTGGCCTTCAACTTAGGACAATGCTTAATCAAGTGATCCTTAGCTTTACAATAATGGCAACACATCTTCTTTTTTCCTTTATTACCAAAATTTCCAGACGAATTTCTGCTAGCAGAAGCATTAAAAACATGTGATTTTCCACTCACAGAAGAACCATAAGAAGTGGTTGCATTATTGTTACCACCTTTTCTTTGAGCAACAATAAAGGCATGTTCAACTGCACACTGTCTAGTCCTATTTTTTCTCAAAAGCGACTCTTGCAACAACAATGTGCATAATGCATCAAACTTGATAACCTCAGGATTTCCTTGGGTCATAAGTCTCCAAATACTAGCAAAAGTCTAGTAAGAATCTTGCAAGGCATCAAGAACAGTCTGCACAACGGAATTGTCTGAAATGACTTCACCAGCAGAAATAAGTTGCTCACTGATATCCTTGACACCAGCAGGGAAAGTGTCCATGTCATCTTCCTCATGCATAATCATTGACTCCAGCTCTTTACACAGCAATGCAATTTTTGCCTCATTGGCGACTTGCATAAAGACCAGCCAGAATATCCCAAGCCTGATTTGTAGATTTCGCTTAAGGAATGTGAGGAGTAATAGTGCGCTTCATAGACAAGGCAATCAATGCATGAGCTGTGCATCCTTTACATCCCAACGAGCTTGCTCAACCATAGGCAAAACAACTTTGGCCGCAACAATCCTACCACCAAAACTTACAACATCCTCAACATCGCCTACATCCTCAGAACCATGATGCACATCAATGCCTTGCACAATGTTCAAAATGCCATTGGATACAAGGACCTGTTGCATCATGTAAGCCCACATAGGGTAATTGTCTCCATCTAATCTGTCCTCAGTAGCAAACATGTTGAACACATCTGTGTTGTTGTTAGCCATAGTAAATGTTGCACCTGAGGTGAAAACTGTCCGAAAAGAGGAGAAAGAAAGTGGGAACAACACGTGCTATATAGCACAGACTGTAGAAAACTGTAAGGGACCTGCTATATAGAAAATGGCATTGACAAAAATTTTGCTTAAAATGATGAAATTGCCTACGCAGTACTGTCTGTAGTGGAAATAGAGGCCGAAATGAGCCTGAATCAGAAATCTAAGCAGACTAAGATATTCAAGCTCTCCCAAAATACTTTTCGACTTGTGAACGAGATCTTCAAGCTCTCCCAAAACAATTTTCGACCTGTGAACGCTCGCCAAAGCTCACAAAAATCGGAGAAAGTGAGCAGGCATGTGTTGGAGTTGCTGGCGACTAAGCCCGGGAGGACACAACCTGCTCTAATACCAATTTTTGGAATTAGGGTTGCAAAAAAACACACCCAGCTTAGAAAAGATGAAGGAAGCTCACGGCACACAACAGAGAGTGTATTACATAGTGTGCAATGGAGAGATTAGATAGCCCTAGAGTGATGGTTGTATATACAATGCACGGGGGAAAAACCTCCAAACGAGGGAAAAAATGCCGTGGCGGTCCTAAGTGTGTTTAGACACATCACTACCACATGTATATGGTAACACACAAGTATGCCAATCACAAAATGAATGAGTGCTTTTACAACAAGAATTATGTGAGGGAAAGGCCCTATGGACCTCCAGTGGTGCAACCTTTTCCACCACCACCGAGGTAGCAAACGGGGAGTTAAGCCTCAACCAATGTTGGCCAATAGCCTCCTTTAGCTCAAGAGAACCGGACAATTGCTTGATACACACAGCCTATGGTAACACTCACGAGTCAGAAAATGGTGCCACCGACTTCGTATTATGAAGAACCAATCGACACTTACGAGAGAGAACCAAAGGAAATTGCATATGTTGACGAAGGTTATGCTTCGTGGGTAAGCTTAGATGAAGTTGTAGAGCCATCATATATTGCACATCTATCAAAGAATCATTATATGACAGATAAGGACACACTCATGCTCATAGCAAGTCATAATTACAAACCTAGAGGATATCCTCCTTGGACAAGATAACCAATGGGGGCTCAACAAGCATCCCAACAGGAAGGTCCTTTGATATGAATGTGGAGGTAATCGTTGGGAAAGAGTTTGTTCGCACAAGGGTGAGCAAAAAGATTTTTGGGGTCTTGTGATGGTTGTGAGATAGATCATTTACTTACGAACTATCCCAAAAATCCTAAAACTCTTGGGAGAAGCATCTATCATGTTTATGAAAAGTGTTTGAAAGGTGTAGATTGTATCACATCTCATTGAACCCTTTCAAACGCCAATTTGGGGTTAAACATAAAGTCATTTTAGTGCATATAGTGTCCAAGAATGGGATTTCCACAGACGCAAGCAAAATTAAAGCCATTGCCAATTTTGCACCACCTACAAACTATAAGAGAGCTCAAAGATTCATGGGCCATGTTGCTTATGATTGGCGGTTTATTTTAAACTTTGTCAAGAAAGCTCATCCATTGTACAAGCTTCTTATCGAATTCACTGGACCGAGGAGTGTGACCATGCTTATGAGTTATTAAAAAAGGCCATGACAAGTGCCCCAATCCTAGATATTGGTTTTCCATGTTATATATTGATGTATCAAACTCTGCTATTGGGTGTGTTCTAACTCAACCAGGAGAACATAAATTGGGCTACCCTATTAGCTTTGCAAGTTGCCAATTAAATGATACCGAGGTGAACTACACCACTACAAAGTGAGAAGGTTTAGCTATGGTTTATGCTCTAAAGAAATTCTGATATTGCCTTCTTCCTACCAAGTTTGTGTTTTACGTTGATCATCAAGTGTTGTCTTCTCTCATAAAAAACTTATGTTCCAAGAAGAATTACATGATGGTTGTTAATTTTTCTCGAGTTTGATTTCACTATTGTACATAGCAAAAAAATATGTTATGGAAGACCATTTGTCTTGCATACCAATGGTGAAGCCCCTATCAAAGTTGATGATGAATTGCCCAACACTTCCCTATTCATAGTCAAGATAATTCCTGAATGGAGTGAAAAAACTGTCAACTTTTTAGTTAATGTTCTTTCCCCCAAAGAGCTTTGAAAGGATCTAGCTCAAAAGTTAACCAAGGAATGTGAACCTTATTGCTTGATTGCCGAAACTCTCTTTAAGCAAGGAAAAGATGACATTCTTAGGTGTTGTACCCGTGAGGATGAATATTTGTACATTTTGCAAGAAGCACACGTGGATGTAGTTGGTGGTCACTTTTTAAGAGAATTGATTGTTAGAAAGGTAGTACAATCTCACTATTGGTGGATCACTTTATTTAAGGATGCATCACTCTTTACAAAAGGATGTGATGAATGCCAACATTATACAAAACCACAAAGAAAAGATAAGATGCCTGTACATCCTATTAAGGTGACCTAACCATTTGAAAAGTGGGGCTTAGACTTTGTAGGTCCAATTAGTCTAATAGCTCGTAATACTCAATCTCGGTATATCATCGTTGCCACTGACTATGTGACAAAATGGGTCAAAGCTAAAGCTACACGCAAGGACAACTACCAAGTTTCTCTTTGAAAATATTATTACACAACTCGAATGTCCCTTTGAGATTGTGAGTGACAATGGTACCCATGTTATAAATGAAGTGATAAAAGAACTCACATCAGATTTCATGTTATCCCACCATAAGTTTATACTTTATTATCCACAAGCGACTGGCCAAGTTGAGAGTACCAACAAGACTCTAATTTCTATCTTGACTAAGATAGTAGAGGCTCATCATACAGATTGGGACTTGAAGCTTACATCAGCTCTATGGGCTTATCATACCGCTTATAAAGTGGCTATTGACTGCACAACGTCTAAAATGGTGTATTGTCAAGAATCACTAATGCCATGGGAGTTTGTCATTCTTAGTATTCAAGTACCTCTCAAGAAGGTTGAGATGGTAACCCATTAGTCGAGCGTTTATATATCCTCAAAAGTCTAGAGGAAGAGAGACAATCATTGGCTAAGCAAAATACCCTTGTGGAGAAGGATAGCAGAAAAAAGTGGTTTGATTGCCATTCAAAGAACAAGGACATCAAAGTCAATGATAAAGTTCTTATGTTGTTGAGTGTGCAACAAAAAGAGAAAGTTGAAATACGCTGCCAAAGGGCCATATAGAGTATGCAAAATTACCCTACAAGGTATCGTTTGTGTGGAGATTCTAGACGGAGTTGAAACCATTGGATTCCTGAATGGGAGTAAATTCAAAAGATACTATGATCCCCTAGCCAAGAGGAATTACATGCCATCCATCACAAGAAAGCAACAAAAGAATAAGCTGAGGTTAAAAATTTGCAAGCGAGGATTGAAGCTCGGGAGCAACAACAATGTATTAGACACCAATGAGAAGATAATCTTGGAGTTACACATTCATTCAAAGTTGAATCAGATAACGATTCTATAGACTTTGAAACGCCTTTACATTACCCAACTGAGTTGATAAGCTCCTATGAGAAAGTACTATATAATGCATTATTAGACACATGAGCTCAACATGCCAGTGCTTTCTAGTGGGTTTGATCCCTCTTGACCTTTAGAGTAAGTATTATAAAGGAAGTTTGACTATTGTGATGAGCGTGGGGAGGGTAACAATGTCAAAATAACCCCTCAAAGATATACAATTGAAAATCAACAATAGACACTCAAAAAAGGGAAAAAAAAAAAGAAAACAAAAAGAGCCAAAAAGTCGCACAAACACTTTGGGGTCAGCCAAAGGGAATCAATTTAGGCGATGATTTCATGTGTGATTTCCTTTATCATACCTTAACTTGAGAGTCTTCTAGGTATAGCTTCTCGTCATCCCTAGGACATGAAACACTCTGCTCTCGTGATTAAACAACTTAATTGACTAAGGATAGTTAGAAGAATTGACTATGGGATTAACAATTGACCTTTACTATCAATGAAACTGGTAAAGCTAGATTCCTTGATTCATTGACCTCTAAAAGTGCTAGCAAGCTTAATTATATTGTGTTTTAATGTATGATGCACTTAAACACGTGTGTTTAAAATTTTATCATTGCTTCTAACAAGTTTGATTGGCAATTATAGTAGAGTACAACATAAGGGTCTCTATATCAAGCTGAGTCCAAGTCTTTGCTTTACATGACACTTTTATCCCTAAGCTACCATTCTATTAGTGCAACATTAGTTGCATGTATGATAAAGATTGTTTCTTATCATTTCTTTAAACTAGTACTTACCTCCTTTTTCTTTTTGTGTTCACACATCACACACAAAATACACGTCCAAACTTTATACATATAGAATAGAAACCAAATCATAGAGGCTTCAAATGTTGATCTCGTTCTTGTTGGGGTATAAAGCCCAATGTGGTCGCCAAGGTAAGTGGGCGGGCCGCTAGGTATGTACACATATTCTTTTGTAAAAACCTAATAAGAACTCACTATGCTCTACACATTACAGTAGAGCGAGTTCACCATATCGTCGTGCTCTTCTTCTCGCACTCTCTCTCGCGTCGCACTTCCGCTCGTACTCCTTCAACTGGTATCAGAGCTCAGATCGAGGCTCGGGGCAGCACTGCAGGAGGCTAGAGTCACCAACTCAGATTGGAGTGAAATTCGACAGGCGAAGACACGGCCCCAAATCCTGTGGGAAGGCCCAAAGGGCATGGTGTTCTCAGAATTTCATTCTGAGGTCATCTCGGCCACCGTTCGGCTTCGACAAAGATTTGCGCAGGCCATTTTCGACTACGTGGTCTCGACGGGTGCAGATCCGACTCTGCAAATTTGGGGTTTTCGGCCTGCGACTGCAGGTGCTGAGGATATCGACACTCCCAGAGTGTTGATTTGTGGCTGTCTACACATCGAAGGACGACTCACAGTTCTTGGAGGCGTGTCACATATGACACGGGCGCATCTACACACAGACTGTAGGCGACATCCACTAGTTCATCAGGTAGCTTGTGTTTGCTGCTTGATATTCCAGATTTCATCCTGACATTGCAGGTACTTCCACATGGGATGTATTGTCAGAGATGATGTATGTTTGTTGAGGGTTTGCTGGCTGTGAGTCACGCAGCAAACAACCGCCGCAGCGATTACAGCATATAGTGGGAAATTTGTGGATGTATGACTTTGTGGGAAGTCTATGTACTGTCAGATTTACTGCAGCCTTTGTTGAGGGTCGAGTGAGGTTTTATTGAGTTGGGGGATTCTCGAATGTTGAGATCCTTTCGGTGATACAGGTCTTGGAGCGATCCCTCGAGCACCCTTAGATAGGCAGCTAGGATGTATTGACTGTGAGTTAGACAGTTGGGATTGCATCTTTGCTTTACTGCCGTTGAGGCATTGTCACAGCCTATGCTTACAGGACAGTGACATGACAGTGAGAGACAGTACAGGTGCAGGACAGGTTTATCCGCAGCTTACAGTGTCAGAGAGACAGTGTTTTTTGAGCTGTTTTTTGGTATGTTTTTTGAGTACACCAAAGCCATTTTACAAAGGAGACTCTGCCAAAATTTATGCAGAATCTGAAGTTTTCTTGGTTCATTTGACAGGTTGATATTGGTTCAGAGGTCAGTTTACAGGGGAAACTCTGCCGAATTTTTCCTAGGAAAGTAAACCACTGTGAAGCGTAGCTATGGCTGGATCACAGGACACTGCTCTTTACAATATCAAGAAGCTGGATGGAACCAATTTCCCATTGTGGAAGAAGCAGATTTGGCACGTGTTGGTACAAAAGAAGCAGATAAAACCTATAAAGCTCAAGGGGATAAAACCGGAAGATATGGACGAAGATGAATGGAGCGAAATGGATGAATTGGCACTTTCTACCATTATGCTGACTTTGGCAGAAAGCGTTTACTTCAATGTAGCAGACGAGATGTCGGCTTATCACACATGGTTAAAGCTGAGTGATCTTTATGAGAAGCAGAGTGCAGCTTCACAGGTATACTGGCGTAAGAAGCTTGTTGACTTGAAGATGAAAGAAGGGACACCTATGTCCAATCATCTGAATGAATTCAACACAATCTACAGTCAGTTGTCAGCTCAAGGTGTCAAGTTTGATGAACCTGTTAGAGCTATGTTCCTGTTGATCACATTGCCGGAAAGTTGGGACACTTTTTGCACAACTTTGAGTAGTTCTGCACCTCCAGATGGTTTGAACATAGCAGGTGTAGAAGGAAGTCTGCTTACTGAAGAAACCAATAGAAAGACAATGGACAAAGGCAAAGGAACAGCCTTAGTTGTCAGGGGAAGGACCAAAGAAAAGTACAAAGGTGGAAAGAGGAATCAGTCTCGTAGCAAGTCCCGCAGTGCTAAAGGCAAGAGTGACATAGAATGCTACCATTGTGGCAAGAAGGGTCACATGAAAAGAGACTGCAGAGAATGGAAAGCAGAAAAAGGCAAAGAGAAAGCTGAAGACCATGGTGAGAAGAACAAGTCCTCAGTGAAGATCCAAGAAATAAATGTGACAAACACTGTTGCAGTGGATGACAGTCTAGTGTCAGGAGACATCTACTTCTTGAAGAATACAATGGACTCAGCTCTTCTTATAGCATCTGATGGAAATGCACTGAGTGACTGGATTATAGACTCAGGGGCATCACTTCATGTGTCTCCAAACAAGGAGTGGTTTACCTCTTATGTGCCCACTAAAGATCATGTTCGGCTAGGCAATGGGCAGACATGTGAGATCTTAGGTGTTGGAGATGTTCAATTGAAGTTTCAGAATGGCTCTTCTTTCACGCTGAAGAATGTGAGACATGTTCCTGCAATTTCAAAGAGCTTGATCAGCACAGGTTTACTTGATGATGCTGGTTACGTCACCATTTTTGGACAGATCATGTGGAAGATATCCAAGGGTTCTATGACAGTAGCACATGGAGTAAAGTCTGGAGGACTTTACATGATTTATGTATCAAATGTCTCTAAAAATGTAATCAATGTAACCGAGCAGCCGAACGTTTCTTTGTGGCATAGCCGGTTAGGACATATGTCCAAGAAGGGAATGGAAATATTGTCTCGTTCTGGTTATTTGCTTGGCTTTTCATTTAATGATTTTGAATTCTGTGAACATTGTCTGTATGGTAAGCAAACACAGCAGCCACATAAGCATAGAAGCAGTAGAAGAGATACACAGTTGGCACTTGTTCATAGTGATTTGTGTGGACCTATGCCTAACCTATCTCTAGGGGGAGCTTCTTACTTTATGACATTTATAGATGATTACTCGAGGAAAGTATGGGTTTACTTTCTCAAGCACAAGGATGAAGCGTTTAGTGTTTTCAAAACGTTTGTGACACTTGTGGAGAATCAGAGTGGCAAGAAGCTTAAATGCTTACGCACTGACAATGGTGGAGAGTATGTTTCAAAGGCCTTTCAAGACTTTTGTGAGTCAAAAGGTATAAAACGTGAACTTACTGCTCCTTACAATCCTCCTCAAAATGGTGTTGCTGAGAGGATGAATAGGACCATACAAGAGAAGGTCAGAAGTATGCTATCTAATGCACAGCTGCCAAATGGGTTTTGGGCTGAAGCTGTATCAACAGCTGTTCATCTTGTAAATAGATCTCCTAGCAAGGTTTTGTAGAAGGATTCAGTGCCAGAGATGGTATGGTCAGGCAAAATGCCCTCATACAAACATCTCAGAGTCTTTGGCTGTGAGGCATATACTCACGTTCCAAAGGAATTTAGGAACAAACTTGAGCCAAAGAGTAGAAAGTGCATCTTTCTAGGCTATGGTAATTCTGGTGAGATGGGGTACAGACTTTGGGATCCCGAATCCAGAAAGGTTGTCCGCAGCAATGATGTTCACTTTAATGAATCCAAATATCATTCTAAACCAGAGAGGGTTGAGGAGATTAGAAGAGTTGTCTTCCAAGAAGATGGACCTGCACGTGCAAGACAAAATGTCAGGGCTCAAGAGGACCAAGGACAGGATAGAGTGGAACCACAGGTTGTGGCTGAGCCTGAGCCACCTATTGTGCGTAGATCTGGACGTGTCACGCGACCTCCTGATAGGTTTGTTCCATCTATGAATTATGTCATGTTGACTGATTGTAATGAGCCTTCATGTTACAAGGAAGCAGTGCAAATGAAGGACTCTGGGTATTGGCAATTGGCCATGTAGTCAGAGATGACAGCTCTGCATAAAAACCAGACATGGAAGCTAGTTAAATTACCACGGGGCAAAAAGGCTCTACCCTGTAAATGGGTTTACAGGTATAAGATCACCGCTCATGATAGTCAGCCAAAGTACAAAGCAAGACTTGTTGCCAAGGGCTTTAAGCAAGAACAAGGCATTGACTTTGATGAAGTCTTCTCTCCGGTGGTCAAGATGACTACGTTGAGATGCTTTCTTGCATTGGTTGCCATATTAGATTTGGTGTTGCACCAAATGGATGTCAAGACAACGTTCTTGCATGGTGATTTAGATGTGGAAATTTACATGCAGCAGCCAGAAGGGTTTGTTGAGAAAGGCAAGGAAGATTGGGTATGCCAGTTGTTAAAGAGTCTTTATGGCTTAAAACAATCACCGAGGGCATGGTACCATAAATTCCACAAGTTTATGCTTTCTCAAGGCTACAAACGTAGCGAGTTCGATCACTGTCTATATACAAAGAAGGCTAAGGATGGCAGTTGGCTGATCCTTATTTTGTATGTGGATGACATGTTGATTGCTGGCAAGCACTTGGAAGAGATTTCAGCTTTGAAGTCAAAGATGGCAAAATCGTTTGACATGAAAGACATGGGTGAGGCAAGTCATATACTTGGTATGCGCATTGAGAGAGACAGATCAAAGAAGTTGATTTGGTTATCTCAAACAAAGTATATTGACAAGGTTTTGCAACGTTTCAATATGGAGAAGGGAAAGGCATTGAGTGTTCCATTGCCACCATATGTGAAACTTAGCAAACAAGATTGTCCTGTGTCTGAGGAAGAACAGGCTGAAATGGATAAGATTCCATATGCGTCTGCAGTGGGTAGTTTGATGTATGCAATGATTGCTACTCGCCCAGACATTGCATTTGTAGTGGGAGTAGTAAGTCGATACATGTCAAACCCAGGCAAGAAACATTGGGAGGCAGTGAAAGGAATATTGAGATACCTGAAAGCTACAAAGAGTATGCGTATATGCTATGGGAGTCAGGAGCTAAGTGTAAAGGGTTTTACAGACTCAGATTATGCAGGTGACTTAGACAACCGAAGGTCTACGTCAGGGTATGTCTTTACATTGGCTGGTGGAGCAGTATCATGGCGTTCTAGATTACAAGATTGTGTTACTCAGTCTACTACAGAGGCTGAATATGTTGCAGCATCAGAGGCATGCAAAGAATCAATTTGGCTTAATCGACTAGTAACAGATTTGGGAATCAAAGTAGAGATGCCCGTGTTATATTGTGATAGTCAAAGTGCTATACAATTGGCTCGCAATCCAGTTTATCACTCAAAGACAAAGCATGTGGATGTGAAGTATCATTTCATCAGGGAAATGCTTGAGGATAAGCAACTTCAGCTTGTCAAAGTTCACACCACAGAAAATCCTGCTGATCTACTTACAAAAGGACTTCCCTCAGAGAGCTTTGCGCATTTTCGCAAGCAGTTAGGTGTAGGGTAGTACATCACTTCTCTACATCTCTTGTGTATTAGCTTGTATAGTAGCTTCTCTCACACTTAAAGTACCACATTGGACTTTAAGTGGGAGGTTGTTGGGGTATAAAGCCCAATGTGGTCGCCCAGGTAAGTGGGCGGGCCGCCAGGTATGTACACATATTCTTTTGTAAAAACCTAACAAGAACTCACTATGCTCTACACATTAGAGTAGAGCGAGTTCACCATATCATCGTGCTCTTCTTCTCGCACTCTCTCTCGCGTCGCACTTCCGCTCGTACTCCTTCAGTTCTCATACTCTTGTACATTATACACTCTTTTGTTCCTTTTCCAACATCAATGTAGAAATTCCTGTCTCCATATGTGGTGGGCATTTCCATTTATCTTTCTATATAGGACCTTAAAGATTGGCACAGCTTTGGTTAGAACATATGAAGGTAGCCTTTTCAAATAGTTTGGCTTCTATTTCTTTCTCAAACTCATGCACATGCCTTTTCTCTTCAAAAAGGCTAACCATATTATTGAGTCCTCTAACCTCTACCCTACATGCAAATGGCACGAGCGAACAAAAATTCGTCCCTAAATTGATGTTCATTATGGATTAGGAGCACCCCTAGGGGAGGAACATGTACCATATGCTCGGCTAGAAAGGGCTCATAGAGGAGGAATAGAGGATCCTATGTTTAAAATGATAGATCATCAGAGGATCAGACCTTCTCAAGTCCAAAAATGGATTAACAAGAAATATTTTGGAAATAGGGATCCAAGGCATCACATGGAAGCCTTTGTGCATGTCATTAGGGCTAAAGAAGTACTAGACTTTCCCACGCAATTTGTAGGATTTGGGTTAACTTTAGAAAAGGATGCTGCCACCTGGTTCAACTTTGTTGAAGGTAGAGATTTTGATTCAATGGAGGAGGTATTTGACGAGTTTATTGAGGAATTCTCTCAAAGAGGGATAGCTCATAATATGGTTTTGCAAATCCATAAGTCAAGCAGAAAGAGGGAGAATCCGCTAGGAAAGCAGCCTTGATATTTATCCAAGGATTGAGAAATGTGGATTTTTATTATAATTTACATATGAAGAAGAGCTCAACTCTAAACGAGTTGACCAAGGAGGCTCTATACCTAGTAGACAAGTGTGCTGTCTACAAGGAAGGCGACTATGGGGATTTAGATGATGATTCGTCATCACAAGATAGTGGAGATAAGTCTACAGAGTCATCACAAAAGAGTGAAGTAGCTGTAAATCAAGAGAGAGTTAATGAGGAAGTGCTCAAAAGGATAAGGCCGTTTTTAAAGCCACATGCTAAGCAACCTAAGTGGTGTTCCATTGAGCAAAAATGGACAAATCATGCTATGGAAGAGTGTTACTACAACAAGGGATATGTGAGAGAGCGACAATATGACCCACCATCCCAAGTAGCACCTCCTTAGGTACCACCAATGCCTAGGCACACAATAGGGATTTACCAGGACCAATAGGAATTGAACGGCAACAATCAGTTTTGGGGCAACAACCACCTTTGCCAGGAACGAGACCGGTGGCATTAGGTATGCACCCACTATAGAGATCATAGAAACAAGAATTAGTGCATGTGCTTGTGTATTACGAAGAGCCAAGTGAATACGGGGCTAGTTCAACATACTATCCACTCGAAGAGCCGAAAGCACCGGAACCTTGGGGCATGATTGGGAATATAATGTTGGACCACCAACAACAACTCATGTTGTAGGAAAAGGTAAATACAGTTTGGATGAACGTACATTGCTATTCATATCCAATGATGGGTTAACAGGACAAAGGCCTACCTATCAATAGAGAGCGGCTCCAGGAGCGCCACACCAACCTTTAGGACCATGCTACAAGTGTGGTGGTGACCACCTTATAAAAGATTGTCCTCATACAGAGATCATTAGAGTGAATGTATACTGGCCAGATTGTGGCATTACTCATTTGATTAGTGACTGTCCGAAAAACTTAAATAAAATAGTGAAAACAACGTTACACATACGGAGGGAAATGTCGTCCAGTAGTGGTTCTGAAAATGAAACGGTGATACTTATACAGACTCACAAGAGCGCAAGCTCAAAAAGAAAGGGAAAATTCGATAATTGAGGCACCCAAAACATATGCGCCTAGTTATGAAGCAAAAAGTCAATGCAACACCTACAAGGCTAGGAAGGCGCGCATGAAAACTAGGAAGGAATGTGAACAGACAGCCCTAGTAGAGAAGTTAAAACAAACCAGGGACAGGTTAAAGATATTAGAGAATTGAACTAATCCTAAGTTGAAAATTCCAGAGATCTGAGAACCTAATGAGAAAAAGAGACCAAAGAGTGCAAGTTCGGGGGGATCCGTACTAGTTGAGAAATGGAATGAACCCCTAGATGCACTTATGAGAGCTTTTGAGGCACGACTCAAGACCTAACCGGACTCAAGAACATAGATGGATGACGTACCCATATGTGGAGCTTGAAAAGCAAAGACTGGAGATGTGTTAGAAGATGATCCAAACAGCCCAAGCTTTGTTGGAACCATCCACAAAAAAATTGAAGGGTAGGATAGAGATTCTAGAGTCCTCACCAGGAGTCCCACCTAGACATGAGCCTAGAAGGATAGCTGAGAATCCCACAGATGAAATAAAACCCAAGACATTAATCAAAAAGCCAAGGGAAGTGATGAATACCACAGATCAAGCATCTGATGGCCTCCATCCTACAACACCTGAGGCCTACAGAGAGGTTGATGGCTTAGACGAGCTTTGGAGACAGATATGAGAAGCAAATGATGTGA
Source organism: Adiantum capillus-veneris (assembly GCF_014529385.1). Taxonomy (NCBI): domain Eukaryota; kingdom Viridiplantae; phylum Streptophyta; class Polypodiopsida; order Polypodiales; family Pteridaceae; genus Adiantum; species Adiantum capillus-veneris. The sequence continues at coordinate 123,932,801 of NC_140949.1, forward strand.
ATGAGATGAGTCAGAGAGTCAACCAAACCGGTAAGGAGAGGGATGTCTTTCCTCCACCTATTGAGGAGTTCAAGGCACGATCTCAAGTAGATCCAGTTATTCGCTCATATTGGGGGATAGAGAATCTGTACAATCTTTAGAGAGTCAACCTCTATCTTTGAGAACCTTACCCTCATACATGGGAGAGTATGAAGCAAAGTCTGATGTGAAGACAATGCCATCAAAAAGACTCTTGTTAACAAAGGCAATGGACTCTAAAGGATTGATAGACATATTGTCTATGCCTGTGACTTGCACTATTACGCTAGTAGAGCTTCTCTAAATAAGATGAAACATGTGGACTATAGTTGAGAAATGTTTAGAAAAGTTTGGGGCAAAAGATCCAACATCACAGATATAAGAAGGAATCCGAGAACTGGAAAAACCTCAATTGAACACAAGTCCTGTACCATTAAACAAGGTTGGAGAGTATTGCAAGGGTGAAGATGGAAATACTACACTTCCAATAGAATTCCAAAGTGTAACAACCATGGCAATTCTTGATAGCGCAGTTGGTGTAGCCATTGCAACCAAAGAGACATGGAAAAAATGAGGAAAATCTGCCTTGAGGGCTACTAGGATGAAATTGCAACTAGCATATGGGTGTACGGAGAAACCCCTAGGGCTTTTAGAGAATGTGATTGTTACTTCTTGCCGCATTGAGTACGATCATACCTTTGCTATAGTGGATTTTGGCAAGAAGAACAACTACGACATAATGCTTGGGTGGCCATTCATGCCATAATTGAAGATGGTTCAAGATTAGGGAAATGATCATATATACCCGACACACACGGAAACCACGACGTGCATAAACCTTAAAGACCATAGTTACAAAGATGTGAATCGAACCCCAGTTGAGGAGTTTAAATCAGCTACATTAGCAGGATCGAAGCTTACAGCTTGGTTAGGCAAGCTGAAGGAGCTATGGATGTGTGGAATCTCTCATTGCGGAAGCTTGCAATGAGAAGAGTGTATTCTGGAAAGGGCGCTTGAAGATAAATAATACATTCATGAACCCTTCCCAAAGGAAACTCTTGAGCCTTTAGAATGGACCCATATTCTAGCAACCTTATCGAATGGCCCACAACAAAATTCTATGACAAGGATGGTTATGACATGGTTCCGTACTATATGGTCAAATATAGTAAATGAGAATGATGATAAATTAGTCCTCAAAAAACCTGGAGATAATTAACTAGTGAGTGCAAAAGAAGAGGAGATGTTTTATGACTCCCCAAAGCATTTTGAGAGAGTAGATCACGGAGATAATGACTGCTCTGACAACCCGAGTGAACATAAGGAAACAAGAGCAGATGTCAGGTTTTATGATTTTTCAAATAAAAAACGTAGACGTCAACACCACTACAAGGAGAAGAGAACCATGCCCAAGGCTAGGGAGAATCTAATGCTTAGAATAAGGGGCAAAGCACAATTTTTGAGATTGATTAAAGCTGAAGATTGTGTCGAAGACAAAGTGTCAAGAAGATTCTGTATAGCTCGAGATCCAAAGACATGAGACATCATTAGTAACCTAAGAAAACAAACTTGAAAGTTCAAAACTGGAATGAAACCTAAGAGAACAAAAGGAACATGGCTGAATGAGTTTGGATAAACTAAATGGACCAAGGTGGAGAGAAAGAAGAAGTACCAAGAGATTAAGAAAACTCTCAGGGAAGTATGGACAATAGAAGTAGAAAGTGGGGAAGGAGGAGACAAGAAAAATGAGGACAAAATGAGTGTGCCATCCCACTATAGAAAGTTCACTATCCAAGATCAAAAGGTAGTGATGACACAACCTCTACAAGAGAAAAAGGACAAGGAGTCCTACAATGGGCCTGAGGATGCAAAGAAGATAGACTTGGTAGGACCTGGAGAAGAGCCAGGGACCAGCCTACATAGCTACATATCTAAATTTGGAAGAGAAGGAGAAGCTCATAACCCTTCTCAAGGAGTACAAGGACGTGTTTGCTTGGTCATATAAAGACTTGAAAGGAGTAGATCCTACAATATGCCAGCACACAATCCCTTTAAAACCCGATGCAAAGCCTAGCCGAGAGATACCTTACATGTACAATGATACTGATAGCCGTTTTTCGGCTCTCCATAATTGCCATACTAGATTACTCCACCCTACCAAATTCACCCAAACGCTATGGCTATCCCTACCATTTCACTGTACATAGGCGTGTGTGAGTTAGGGGGCTTTTCCCATATCTTCTTAAAAACCCTCAGCTAGCTAGTCACTGGGCTAGGTGAGCCAAAAAAAAATAAAAAAATAAAAGTATATTATGGCCTCTTTGTGTGTAAATATTTCATTGTATATATGGCCTAAATATAGGGATTTTTTATAATTATTTTGGTATTTTATTTAAATATTTCTACTTAGGTGTGTGTTTTATTAAACCTATGTACACCTTCTTTCATCCTCTTACACCATAATTATATTTTTTGCCAATATGTACATACTCTAACCTCATATTTTTCCTTTATACAAATCACTCCCACATTTTCACCCTCACCCTCGTGAAAACAAAAAATTGATTTCTACTCATTGGTTACTTTTATTATATTATTTACTTGCATACCTTTTCCTCTTTCACCCAAAATAATTCAAGGAGGGACCATATCATATGATTCCAATATCTTTCCATATCCATAACTCCGCCATATTTTTATTATTATTTTTACTCATTATTCTAACACCATGTGCTCATTGAGCTAAAGTCCATGAATAGTCCATACACTAGTCCCACCATGTATATATTTCTTATTTCACCAATAATCCTCCTCCATGCATGGGTCAAGGGCAACTTGAATGCTTTGTATTATAATATGACAAAGGAGGGGCTCACTCTTGGATGCATTGTACAAATTCAACAAAGGAGGGGGCCACTAAAAGACTTTTGCAGGCATAAAAAACAGGCTTTTTGGTGAGAATTTTGGCACTTATCTCCACTCCGAATTTGGAGCGGTGGTCAAAAGAGAAAATGTAGCCCACGCTTTGAATAATCACCTCAAATTTTTTCATGAATTTTGGAGCTACCAGCGGTGAGATATGATTTTTTGAGTGGACCCCAATCTGCCCACTTTTCTCACAAGTAGCCCTTAGTCTTCTCTCACCCTTCTACACACCTACTCACTCTTACACATCCCTCCCTCTCCTTCCCTCACTCAAACCTGCAATTTCCATGGCTTCTCCCACCCTCTTCACCATTACCCTTCTCTCTCATCCCTATAGTTCTTTTATGAACCTCTACATACATACACCCTCTCCATGTCTCTCTCTATTGCTTCTATGTTACAATTTCATTTACCTCTCCTAAAAATATCTAAAATTCAGCATCTTAACCATGATAACTTCTGCAAATTGAGGATTTTTCATCAACAAATCCTCTTTTCATCGTGGTGGTCAACCGTGGCGGCGGCGTAAAGAAGTGAAGAAGACCAGCGGTCATTTTTTCCACAATCTACACAAGGGTGAGTTCAAGCTTCTTCAAAGCTTCACCATCTCAATGATTCTCTTTTAATTCACCCCTCTTCCTTCATCAAATCAACTCACTCTACCCATTGTAAATGTAACATTAACCTTCTAGTGATTACTAACGACTAACATACTAACACAAAATAGCATTGACCTAACCATAAAAGACACCTCACCTCAAGACATGTATAGTAACTTTCTCTCTCTCTCTCTCTCTCTCTCCCCTTCCTTAAAACTTACTTTCACCTTATCTACCATCAATAATGCTCTCTTTTGAGCCCACACCCATGACTCAAGCAGACAAAGAAGGCCCGCAATGTTTTGATATTCAAAAAAATCATAATCCTGATTTGTTAGCTTGTAAATTAGGATTTTCAATAATCTTAATGAGGGGTCTCCAACCTATAAATAGGCCCCTCTCCTTCTTGTAAAACAACCTCCAACATCTCACATAGCACCCCAACACTCTATGCATGAGGAGAGACTTAGGTGTAGCAACCACTTGTGAGCTTCACTCTTGGTGTGAGAGAAGCTTTCAAGCTACACATTGCAAGTGAGAGAGCGTGAGTTCCACAAATCTCAAAACCACTATTGTATATGCTCTTTCATCATCAATAAATTGAGGTTTGGTGCATCAAAGGCGTGATTCGACGTTCAAATCTTCGGCCTTCCATTTGTGCAATACGGTTTGGTGAATTCAAGGTGACTTGTGTATTTGAGTTTTTATCGGTTGATCTTGATTTTAGAAAGTGTTTTAGTGTGTTTTCCATTGCCAGTTTTGTGTCCATTGTAAGAGGGTATTGTGGTGAGAGGTCTCCCACACCCTAAGACAGTGTGTGTGTGTTTTGGCAATGTTTAGCAATCACTAAGCATTGAGTGAGTTTTATACAAGTTCTACGATAGCATCATAACGAACCATCTCCATTTGCAAGTCACAAATAAGGTATTACGCAAGATCCTTTTCTCTCTCTCTTCCCTTTTCTCTAGCTCTCTCTGGTCCAGTTTGTGTGCGTCTTGGTGTGAGGTTGTTTGTGTGTGTTGTGTGGTGCATCTTCTTCGTTGTGCCAAAATATCTCTTGCGTCCTAGTTCGCATACCATAACTAGGTGGTGCCCCTATCTTGTTTGGGTTTGGCTGTGGGTTTGTTGTTGTGTTGTGCTTGTGGTTGCCCCAGCCCCAATTGAGCAGCACGGGAGCCTTGAGGGGTGTTTAGAGGTCGCCTCTCTTGTTGCCCGCCCCGGACCGCCTCAATACGTTTGCTAAGCGCATCAAGGAGGAGATTGACAAGCTAAAGGAGTTTGAGTTCATTTATGAGATTGAGCACACTAACTGGGTATCACCCATTATGGTTTTCCCCAGGAAAAATGGAAAGTTATGTGTGTGTGTGTGTGTGTGTCTGTAAATCTCAAAAAGGTGAATGTTGCAACGATCATGGATAACTATCCTTTGCCAATCACACAACATGTTCTTGATAGAGTGGCTGGAAAACAAGCCTACTCATTCTTAGACGGATTCTCAGGATATAACCAACTCGTAGTTGCTCTTGAAGATCAATACAAGAAAGCGTTTGCCACAAAATGGGGCATATACACATATAGGGTAATGCCGTTTGGATTGACCAATGCCCCATCAACATTTCAGAGATTAATGGCACATGCCTTTAAGGAATACTTGAGGGTATTCTTGGAAATCTACACGGATGACTTATGTGTGCACTCTCTCTTGAGAGATGAACATATTGAGTGCCTCATAAAATAATTTGAGGAGTGCACGACTTATAGGATCTCCCAAAAAAGTGTGTATTTATTGTTAGACAAGGCATAATCCTGGGGCATATTGTCTAAGAGAACGACATATCTACCGATTTAGACAAGATAAAAGTAATTGTAGAGATGCCTAGACCAAACATTGCAAAGCAAGTACATTGCTTTATAGGACATCATGGTTATTACATGAGGTTTATACACATGTATGCAGTCATTGCCCAACCCTTGTACAAACTTATAATAGCCTTTGTGTGGACGAATGAGTGTGAGGAATCATTTGAAAAATTTAAGAAAGCACTCATATCCGCTCCAATATTGAAAGAACCATTGGAAGAAGATCTTTCATATTCATATCGATGCTTCGACATTTGCTATTGGATGCATCTTAGCTCAACTAGGAGAAGAAAATATGGATGTCCCAGTCTGCTATAAAAGTAGGCATCTTAACAGTGCTGAAAAGAACTACACAATGACAGAGAGAGAGAGGGGCTTGGGATAGATATATGTTGTTAAACAATTTTGACATTATCTCCTTGCAAACAAGTTTGTGTTTTTCACTGATCATCAAGCCCTCTTATACCTTGTAAACAAACCATGAAATACTGGACGAATTCTATGATGGTTTATCATATTGCTAGAGTTTGATTTTATTGTCGTGGTTAAAAGAGGGAAGACACATCTACGAGCTGATCACCTTTCCATATTGCCAAATGGAGAAACCAGAAAGGGCGGACGATGACATCCCTGGCGCATATCCTTTTAACGTTGAAATGATACCAAAATGGTCTCAAGAGATAGTCGATTTACTATCCTATGGAGGTGAGATCGATAGAATGCAGCTGGAGTATAAAAGACGAACGGTTTGACAATCAAGGTATTTACAATTATTGGGCGGATGTTTGTATCATTTAGGCTCAAATAGTATTTTATGATTATGCATAAATCCAAAGGAGTACAACTGCTATCTTTTGGAAGCACATGTTCAAGACTTAGCATTTCATTGCTCACAAACAAAAACAAACCATTACTTGAAACAGTTGGGAGTTTATTGGCCAACTATGCACACTGATGTTTGTGAGTATGTTGCTAACTGTACTATATGTAGGTCTAAAACCTCGGTGGAACATGCAACACTATTTCAAGTAACAAGTACACCAAAATGGAGCCAATATTTAATTGACTACCTACCGACAAGAACATTTTTCGAAAATATTTTCAGAACACGTTAAAGAGCTAGAGAAATAGAGGCTCAAGACTTCACATTGATTAATAATCAACTCTATAAGAGAGGAAATGATAATCAACTCAGAATATGTGCTACGAAAAGCATGTATTTTCCGATCTTGGAGCAAGCACCTAGAGGAATAAGCGGAGACCATTTCTGGGGGGATAAGATGGCAAAAATTGTCTTAACTGTTGGAATATGGTGGCCTACATTACATATGGATGTTGAACATATGCTAAGAGATGTGATGCGTTTCAACGTACTAGAGTGCCAACAAAAAGGGATAAGAAGCCTTTAAGTCCAATGATGGGAGCCAGAGCTCTTGCTAAGTGTGGTATAGGCTTTGTAGGTCCAATTTTGCCCCCCTCTTATAGAACTCATGCCCAATATATCATTGTGGCAATGGACTATCTCACAAAATGGGAAGTTATGACCACACAGAAAGTAGATGCAAGGACCACTGCACAATTTCTATATGAACATGTCTTTGTTAAATATGGTCTACCCATAAAAATTGTCAGTGATCATGGCACACATTTCATTAATGAAGTTATTGAAAATCTTTTAGATGAATTCATGGTTGTTCTGCTCCATACCATCCACACACTAATGGCCAGGGTGAAGCTACCAATAAGACTCTATGCAGTGTCTTGACAAAAATAGTATCAGATTCAAGAGCAGATTGGGACCAACTGTTACACTCTACATTGTGGGCTTATAGGGTAGCCTATAAGACCTCTATTGGAACAACACAGTACAACATGGTGTTTGGGCTTAATGATGTTTTGCCTATAGATTTCTTGATCCCAACACTAAGAGTGGCTAAACGACTCAAATGGACATGCCATGAATTGTCTTCAAGAGCTGATGACCTAGAGAAACTAGATGAGATTTGCTTGCAAGCTTTAGCTTCTATCTACGCTCAGAAAAGAAGACAAAAGGAAATTTTTGATAAGCATGTACGCTTGAAAGAGTTTAAAATAGGAGACTATGTCCTGGTTTATGCATTGTAACAACATATAAAGAAACTTCAAAAGCGAGGGATGTGACCCTTTGTGATCAAAGATTTATCACCCAGTGGGGCTGTCAAGATTGCTGCATTGGAAGGTGAAGAAATTCCTAATTGGATTAGTCATTTTCGGCTTAAAATGTATCATTTACCACTAGCCACGAACATGCTTCAACAAATCTATGCAAAAAAGAAACGATCTCAAGAAAAACAACACATAGTCAAAGAACTCAAGACGAAGCCCAGGAGCGCATGGCAAAACACAAGTTTCTACGTGAACAACACAGCAGACGGGACCACCAGGTAAATATCAATGTAATCAAAGTAACAAATTTTATAGAGGAGCATACGATGGATTTGACAATAAAACTCAAGCTTGGAGGTAGTCAAGTAGAGGTCGATGAAATCCTAGATTCTAGAGCTCAAGAAAATCTTATTTCCTATAGCCTATACAAGCAGTTCACACTTAAGGAAGAGATTCAACCAACACAACAGGACATTCAAAGTTATTCAAAGCATTCAATCAAGGAAATGGGATGGAAGATGATTCATGTGCCGATTAATCAATATCTCTATCCATATAAGTTTTATGTGGTAGAAGATAAGCCAACGCAAAAAAGAGGAGGAGGAAACTCCGCTCAAAAGGAAGAAAGGAGAAAAGGGAAAAGCTAAGGTACATGATGAAGAACCCAAAAAGAGACCAAGACCCACATCACCAACAGAGGAACTAGCCCAGAAAGCTGCAAGGGTTGAGAGGGAAGTTGCTGCTTTTGATCTTGAAAGAGGGCTCAAAGGGGACTTTGAAGATAAATGGAAGCCCAAAAAGTTCGAAGTTCGATCCAAAAAACCCATGTATAATCTAAATGATGATCCTATGGTGGGGTTAGAACATCTATATCAGCAAGAATAACGACAAAGAGAGCAAGCAAAAGCACAAGACAAAAAGTAAACACCACCTAGAGAGGACACACCACCAGAACATGCAAACATTGAAGAAGATCCACCTTTTACTCCTCCAAGAGAGCAATCAAAACAAGAGGAAAGAACTCTAGATGCTCGAAATGAAGAAGAATAGACAAAGCCTACCGAGGAGGCTGAAAAGGATCAAGAAGATAAGCCGGATGAAGCCCTCCCCACCGAGGCTCTGGCCAGCCAAACGGATCAATTGGAAGATAGCCACTCAAGAAGCTTGGAAAGTCTAGAGGACATTGATGAGTACGCATAATTTGTGCATGTGGTGGATAAAATAAAAGATGAGATCTATGCACGCCACAGACAGCTCCACAATTTGTATTAGAGACCGCATCACTCTAATGACATGCTTGACATGGCAAAAATTTGAAATGAAGCATACAAAGAAGCCATGGGATTCAAAGAGAAGGAACTGACCGAACTAACTGCAAAGTCCGCAGCGGACTTGGAAGCTTTACGAACAAAGCACCAACATCAAGAGCAAGAAGTTAAAGATGTAAAGAATGAGGATGCAAGAGAGCTACACAAGACAAGCACAAAGCACACAGAGATGGAAAGCTTCTTCTTCTTCTTCACAGAAAAGAGAGTACAAAATGACTAAGTGCTAAAGCTCAAAAGTAGCACATATGTACATGCGGTCACTAAGTGTGAACTCGCTAGAAGCGTACTAGGCTGGCACTATTAGTGTAGTCCAACTGTAGAATCACTGGCAGAGATCCTCCGTGTCGGTCACCTAACGCGCCAGTGAGTAAATGCCGTAAGCGGCCAAGACCCGTAGTGGATGCCAGCTCAAGGTGTAGAGCTCGACATCTCAACATTCCCCCTCGAGCTCTGAATGTCACAGAGTCCAAGCATAGTCCGGAAACGTCGAAGCTTCTCAGCTCCGAGGGCCTTGGTAAAGATATCCGCTATCTGCTCCTCTGTGCTGACGTAGACCAAGTCGATGTCGCCCGCCAACACTCGCTCTCGAACGTAGTGGTAATGGACCTCTATGTGCTTGGTCCTGGCATGGAACACTGGGTTCCTAGCCAACTGCATGCTGCTGAGGTTGTCACAATGGATGACAATCTGCTGGTCCACCTGCACTCCCAAGTCCTCAAGTAATGTGCGTAGCCAAGCTACCTCGCACACCGCAACTGCTGCACCTCTGTACTCGGCCTTTGTGCTCGATAAAGCAACCGTAGGCTGCTTTTTGCTGCTCCAAGTAACAGCAGCACTCCCAAAAGAGAACATGAAGCCACTCGTAGATCTCCTATCAACAATGCTACCTGCCCAATCTGCATCTGTATACCCATACAATGCTAATGGCGCATCTACTGCATAGAACAATGCGTAGTCAAGAGTCCCTTGCACATACCGAAGTGTGCGTCGTACTCCATCCAAATGTGGCTTCCTCGGAAGCTGCATGAACTGACTCTCCAAGCCTACTGTGTAGCTCAAGTCTGGCCTCGTGATAGTCAAGTAGATTAGACTACCCACAATCTTCCTGTACATGTTGACATCCTCAACAACATCACCCTTCTCTGCACTCAGCTTTGCATTCACATCCAAGGGAATAGAAATTGGCTTACAATCAGCCATACCATACTTTGACAACATGTCCAAAGCATACTGTCTCTGTGATAGCCATACACCCTCTGGAGTCCTGATCACTTCAATGCCAAGAAAGTAGCGCAACTCGCCTAAATCTTTCATTTCAAACTCCTGTTTGAGAAGACCCTTCACATGGTCAATCTCCATAGCATTGTCACCAACAATAATAAGGTCATCTACATATATGGTAATGACCACAATCCCCACATCACTCTCACGTACATAGAGTGAATGATCAGCATGAGCTCTCCTAAAACCAACACTGACAAGATACTTGGCAATCCTGTCATACCATGCTGTAGAGCCCGGCTTCAAACCATACAAAGCTTTGAGAAGTCTGCATACATAATCTGGGTAACCTGGATTGACATAACCAGGTGGCTGATCTATATACACTTCCTCTTGCAACTCACCATTCAAGAAGGCATTCTTTACATCCATTTGATGCATAATCCATCATCTAGATGCAGCCACCGTAAGCGGCCAAGACCCGTAGTGGATGCCAGCTCAAGGTGTAGAGCTCGACATCTCAACAAAAGAGGCTACCCCTGCATTACAAGAATCAGCTTTCACAGTCCAAAGACTGCAAATCCAGCTCAATATTGCCAATACTCAGTTGGCATAGTTGGAAGCTCATTGCCAAGAGAAAAACACATTGCTGAATCAGCTCAAGGACAACCCAACAGTGGCCACACTACAGGGAACATATGAGGCCTATAAAGATGTGGAACAGAAGGTTCAAGACCTCAAAATGGAGCTAAAGCTAGAGCAAATGCAGAGACGAGAGCTCTCCATTGGTTCTATGCAACGGGAGGAGAAGTACCAAAAAGAAATTGAACAACTCAAAGAAGAACTGAGCAAAGCACAAGAGACTGCCAAGGCACATGTAACCAGATCAGGGGAATAACAAGCTGATTCAACAATGGGAGATAAAGATGCCCTACAATTCATCGACTTTGAAGCAGATACCATGCAAGAGGGCACTCTCCCTAAGCTAGAAATTCCTCACAAAGAGGCCGGACCTTCAGCTTAACCGAAAAGCCTAATTGCAGAAGAGGAGTCTGCTTTAAAGAAGCAAGTGGAAGAGGAGACAAAGACCGTATGGAAAGAAGCGATGTAGTGGGAGGAGCGGATCCTGCACTCAATCAATGTCAACCTTCTCAGACTGACCAACGTCAATGAAGAATGGATCATTAGGCTCTCCCCTTCCCACTCATAAAGTTTGCAGTGCTCGAGATAAAGGAAAGACTACTCAAGGACTTCCAGGCCAACCCAACAATGCTACATTTCAAAATGGCGGGAGATTTGGCTAAACCGAAACCCTTGGTATCTTGTTTTGTATACAAACACGCCAATCAATATCAAGCAAGATCTTGTGCAGTTCCTGGTACCAAGAGTTAGAAGTTGGCAACAACACTCAATCATCCAATAGAAGAGACCCACCTGGATCAATCACCCAAGGTTCCCACCACCGTAGAATGCCACACCCACAGAGACTTACATGGTGGACACTTTATCTTCTACCATTCAACTATTCAGAGGGATACCTAACTTGGCATGCATCATGCTGTTTAAGATTTCTAAAATGCTCCTAACCTGCTTAAAAACTTTCCATCGTGCGGAGCAAACAGATGCAACATGGACACCATTCCTTGAACGTAACAAGGGATTGTGCTATAATCTATCAGGCCAACCTTCAGAGAAAGTGCTCCATGGATTCTATGCTCGGGTGATGTTCCTACCATCATATTACATGCAAACATTTTAGGAAGCAATCTATCCATGCTTCTTCACTTATAGATCCAAAAATCTTTGGCCCCGTCATCATCAACTTGAGAGCAAGGTTTGTTAGCTACTCAACAGCCGAGTAAAGGAACAAAATAACCGTGCAGTTCATGTCGACAGAGGACAAAGAACTTTGTCTCAAGTACCAACAAGATCTCGACCAGCATGCCAGGAGGACCGAAACTATAAATCCCGACCACTACTTAGCACCCTAAGTAGCTGTGTCACGGATGACACAGGCAAGGAGGGGGGGAATGTTAGCTGCTGAACTAACAAAGCCAAAAAAAGAGCATCAAAGGGACACCACTCTCATTTTCATCCCAATTGATTGTATTAAACCCCTTTGTATTAATGACAAATCCTGCAAAGTCCAAAGCCGTTGTAATATTATTTGATTGCCAATGAGTTTAAAGAGGCCGAGGGCTTCCAAGTTGGTAACTTTATGCAGTTCTTAAGCCTTGTTAATGAGCCCAAATAGCTAGGAATCCATTCTTTGAACCTTGGCTAAGGTATAAAAGCCAATTTTTGTAACTATTGACCCAAGTTTTGGATAATGAAAACGAGCGTACGTTGCAAAAAACTGTTTCTTCAACTCTTCGTATCTCTCTCGTATGGTGTTCCATTGCTATTTCGAGCATACCAACACGTTCGCAGGTGAAAGCTCTTTCATTTAACGTAAGTTTCTCACGATGAAAATATGTTTTTACTAGTGCCCGATTATGCACAATACATGCACCAAAAATGGTTTTTGACCTTAGGAATAGATAGAGTACTTCTAGAGGAAGCCACAGAGTGCTTTGGAGACCGAAACCGACTGATCTAAAATAGGCTGTTTATTATGCGCGATTTTTCCAAATGTCAAAAATGACATTTGATCACATGGAGTGTTGAGGATACTCTGCTCATGCTAGGTATTAAGTTTCGTTGCATTCGAAGTTTCATAGCTACACAAATTTGTACGAATAAGCTCGAGGTAAGGAATGTAGCTTTTGATGTGTGACACACATTTAGGACCGAGTTAGGTAGAATCCACATAGACTTGGGTTTTCCAAGAGATTATCTATCTCGTGTAGCCTCCATGCACTAGTCGGGTCAGCTACATCCTACGGATTGACAATTTTTATGTCTATGTTTGTCGCTTTGGTAGCTTCAAAATGGCTAGCCTTGGCAGTTTGCTGACAGAAGGGAGCCACCTAAGCCATCATTCGCGAAGGCCTTAACACTTTGGCCTTTGACATTGTTCTTCTTTATAAGAATGCAACTCGTCAACTCCTTGTGCTCAAGGATTTACAAAAATCTGTGATGGATGTCAGGGTACATGGCAGTGCCCTTGTAGAGCCACCCCTCAACACTATCTAACACGGGGTATTACATGAAGCATAAGCGGTGGGATCTAGGGCGCTGGAGTGAAGCACATTCTCGGGAAGCACGAACGCTGTCCGATCTGTCCATGTTTACTTTTTTGGTCCGTGTTTACTTTTGCCCCTGTCCGAGTTCACTTTATGAGACACTTTAGGGGCAAGCAAGCCCACACGAGCACATGGCTAGGGCGTCGGGTTGCCAACGAGGAGGTCTTGGGTTCGAGTCACCGACCGGGGCGGGGGGAGGGGGCGGGGCGGCGAGGGGTCAATGTGCTGACTTTTTTCTCCTCCATCCGTTCTTGCAGCCCGTCCACGACCCTTGATCCCACCACCCTTGGGTCTTAATGACCCCATGCTAGATAGCACCGAGTTATCATTGCATGAGGCCTTAACACTCTTCTTCCTTGGCCTTAGTACTCTTCTTTATAAGAATGCAAGTGCTTGTAGTCAGGGAGGACTTAAAAGAAATTCTATTTCTTTTAAGATTCCTCCCTTTATTCTCGACGACTGTCCCCTGCCGACCCTCTCCTCGCGCTGCCTCGTGGCATCTGCGTCTGCGCCACAAGAGAAGTCCCCTGCCTCATGGCCCCTGTGCTTGCGCCAGCCTCTACCCCTTCTCGCCTCTATCTACCCGAGCTAACTTATGGCTCTGCAGCAAAGACGGCCAGACATATTGGGTGCATGCGCGACAGAGGGAGAGGGAGAGGGAGAGAGATAGCGAGAGAGAGCTATGAGATGCGAGAGAGAGCTATGAGACATCCCGGGAAAAAGGTTTGCTCTCGCTCCTGCAAATCGCTCTTGAAAGGTGTCATCGAAGAGAGACTTGTAAAGGGGGAAGAGAGAGAGAAGAACCCCTGCAGACGTTGACCTCTCATAATATATATATATATATATAGAGAGAGAGAGAGAGAGAGAGAGAGAGAGAGAGAGAGAGAGACGGACGGACGGACGTGGCCTGCATGTGGCCTACTCCCCTCTTCCCTCTCATTCTCTCACCCTTCCCTTTCCCACTTATAAAGTTAATGACCCCATTTTTTGATTTTCCATGATTGGGTACCCCCTAGTCACTGCTCAGGGATTTATGAAAATTTGTGATGCATGTCAGCGCGAGGTGGACAAGCTGTACATGGCAGCTCTGGCGAGGGCAATGGTGGACCAGATGAGAGAGTGAGGGGCATTCGGGCAAATGCAGAATGGGCTCTCCAAGCCTGGCTCCTTCCTTTGCGCACCTTTTCCCCTGCACTGCCTCGCCTCCAGCTCTTCACCCACCGTCCCATGATTGTGCTGTCGTCAATCAAACCTGGCCACCATTATCAAACCATCAGAGGCCAATTACGTTCTCAACATGTCACTCTCAGTCTCAGGTTCTCTCTCTCTCTCTCTCTCTCTCTCTCTCTCTCTCTCTCTCTCTCTCTCTCTCTCTCTCTCTCTGTGTGTGTGTGTGTGTGTGTGTGTGTGTGTGCACGCGCGCACGCCCGCGAAGATGTATGCATGTGTGTCTAGTGAAATTGTCGTTGATGTTTGTGTACATGTTGCTTTGTGTCAGCTATGGCAACGCCGAGCCGATATAGTGGTTTCAAATGATTTGGGTTCTCTGCATTCAAAAGAAGGTGCTGCAACCATTCTGCTGATGCCTTCTGAGCATTCAGGGAAAGTCTTAGAAGCTAATGGGACACCCGTTGGCTCTTTTTCACCAGACTCGTCCATATGGAACTCCATAATCCTTGCAAATGCGAGAAGTGGGCAGAACAAACAAGCCATAGAAACCTTTTTGAAGATGCAAAGCGTCGACCTTGGACCTAATATTGATGTGTTTGTCACAGTTGCAAAAGCATGTGGAGACCTAGCCAACTTAGAATGTGGGCAGGGAATACATGCATATGCAATCGAGACCGGACTTGAGATGAATTTTCATGTTGGAAATATGCTCGTTGACATGTATACAGAATGTGGGAGCCTTGGGATTGCGTACATTATGTTCAATAAGCTGCCAGAACAGGATATTAGTACATGGAGCGGGCTAATAACTGCAAATATTGAGCAAGGGAATAATTGGGAAGCTCTCTCACTTTTTCACCACCTGGCACAGACAGAGATAGCAATCAATTCAGTTCTTTATGTTTTGGCAGTAAAAGCCTGCACCAGATTAGGTGCCATAGAAGAGGGCCAGAAAATTCACGTTGCTGTCGTTGAGAGTGGTCTGGAATCAGATTTGGTACTTGGCAATAGCCTTATTAATATGTATGCAAGAAGCAACAACAATCTAGACGATGCTTTTGCAGTTCTCTTCCGGTTGCCGAAGAGAGACGTTGTATCATGGAATGCCCTGATTGAAGGCTACACTCATGCTGGGTTAGGCCACCAGGCCATACATATGTTTGGGATGATGCAGTTGGATGGGTGTGAGCCTGATAATGTATCGTTAATCACTATACTTAAGGCGTGTTCCAGTGTACAAGATCTAGAACAAGGAGCTGCTCACCATATTTTGATAGCCAAGGTTGGGCTTGATCTGGACCTCTTTGTGTGTAGCACTGTTTTGGACATGTACATGAAATGTGGGAGTGTGGAGGATGGTCAAAAAGTGTTCAATAACATGTTGAGGCATGATAGTGTGGCGTGGGGTGCATTGATTGCAGGCTACATTGAACAGGGAAGGACTAAAGAGGCATTGGAACTCTTTGAAGAAATGCAAAGAGAAGGCTCACATCCAAGTTTATACACTATCATTTGTCTGTTAAAGGCATGCTCTAAAATGGGGGCAATTGATCAAGGGAAGGAACTACATTCATTGGGAGTAAAATTTAGGTATGAGTGTGACCTATATTTTTGTAATGTGCTAATTGGTATGTATGCGAAAAGTGGGAATTTAGAGGATTCCCAGAAAGTTTTTGATCAAACGTCCAAACGGGATGTAGTTACATGGAGTGAACTTATTTCAGGTTATAGTGAACATGAAGACTATGATGCCGTTTTTCGATTATTTGTGGAAATGCAGCAGGAGAATGTCCAGCCAAATCATGTTACATTTGGTTGTGTGCTGAAAGCATGCACAAACGTCCATGACATTGAGAGAGCGACCTTTATCTACTCTCAAATTGTGAAAGAGGGATTGGAGCTGAACCCTTCTCTAAGTAACTCTCTTCTTAGATTGTATGCAAATTGTGGCAGCTTGATGGATGTGGACAGACTGTTTCTCAGGCTTCAAGACCCAGATGTGGTCTCATGGAGCATTCTAATGGGCTCTTGTAACCAACGTGGACTCACAGAAGAGGCATATAAAGTTTTTGAGGACATGAAGTGCAACCAAATGGAGCTAGATGAAGCTGCCTATGTTTGTATTCTGCAGACTTGTTCCAAAGGTGTCGCATCAGAGCAGATTAAAGAGATTCACAATCTGATATTAAACGATGGGTTGGAGTTAAATCCGAGGGTCGGAAACACCATCGTTGATATGTATGCCAAGATTGGCAATTTTCAGGATGCGTTGTCGGTTTTTGACAGATTGCCCCAACGAGACGTTGTTACTTGGAATGCACTCATCTCTGGATATTCTCATCATGGGTGTCATCAACAAGCGCTCTCTCTCTTCGAGAGTTTGCGACAGGGAGGTGTGGAACCCAATGAGGTCACGTTTGTTTGCATCTTTAAATCATGTGCTCAAACATCTGCCTTTAATAAGGGCAAGCAAGCTCATTCTCTTTTTCTAAAGAGAGGTTTCGAGCTTGATGCTTTCAGTGGCAGTGCCCTAATTGACATGTACATGTCATGTGGAAGCCTTGAGGATGCACAAGCTGTTTTTAAATACTCCCCCAAGGAATATATAGCCCCATGGAATGCTTTACTTGCTGGGTATGCCCAGCATAATCAGTATGAGCACGCTTTGGAATGTTTTAGTGACCTCTGCAGTTCAGGATTGCAGCCAGATGATGTCACATTCATGTGTCTTCTATCTGCCTGTAGTCATGCAGGGCAAGTTGATCAAGGTGTGCACCACTTCAAGCTCATGCGAGAGCGTCGTATTGCCATCTCAATTGAATACTACAATTTGATGGTAGGTCTTTTCTGTCATGCTGGCTGTTTCCAAGAAGCAGAAGAGATGCTTGAATGCCTTCCGATTATGTCGAATGTGGTAGGTTGGACTTCTCTGCTTGCAGCTTGCAGAAGGATTGGGAATGTAGAAGTGGGTCAACGATGTTTTAAGGTGATGAATTTGTTAGATGGTCTAGACACGATAGACACAGGATATCATTCTTTAATGGTAAGCATATATAAGAAGGCAGGTTTGTGGGAAGATGCAGAAAAAGTAGAAGAGCTAAGGAAGGGTGCTCGCATTTGGAAAAAACCGGCAAAGTCTTACATTGAGGTCGATGACATTGTACATGAGTTCACGGTGGCAGACGACAAGCATCCCCGTAATTGTGAAATCCATGCCAAGCTCAAATCACTGAGCTCGCAAATGAAGCAGGATGGGTATGCGCCTGAATTGGATCCCGCGTTTAGCCATTCCGAAAAGATAGCCATAGCATTTGGACTCTTAAGTCAGCCAACAGGTTCTACTATTCGAATAGTGAAGAATTTACGAGTTTGTGATGACTGCCATGATGCTGCCAAATTGATATCCAAGATTGAGCTACGGGAGATTTGTATTAAGGATTCTTATCATGTACATCGATTCAGTGATGGGTCCTGTTCTTGTAAAGATATTGGATGAAACCATGAGATACCAAAGTCCCTCAGGGGTGAGTGTAGTAGCAACACATGAGGGAGGAGAATGGAGAAACCCTTACCATCAACCGCTTCTTCCAGTCGAAACTACAACAAACGCACTAGTTACAACTTGTACAGTAAACTTGAGATTGTTTATTTGTGATATACAAATGGCATTGCCCATACAGGTGTTCTACAATCTTTGCGTCAGCCATACTTGTGATGCCCACGATAGTTCCAATTGGGATATTTGAGTACCTTGAAATATCCAATATGGTCAGTATCCAGCTTTTTGACATTTGTTGGATACAGTAGTAGAATGAATGTGTCGGTGGAGAAGATGGCTTTTTTAAGGATGACACAATGTATGGTGCTGCCCATGTTTCAGCTATACATATTTTTGGCATGTCAAAACGTGCCCTAGGGAACAAGGAGAAAGGTTTACAAACTTTTGAATCCAACTTTTTAGTTTATAAATGGGTCCTTTCATTGAAGAGCCTTATGGGTTCCTTTTTCAACTTCTTGTTGTAAAAAGACTTATTTTAGTTTGTAAATGGTCCCTTTCATTTAGGGCTTAGGAATTCCTTTTCAATCTATTGTCTTAAAATGCCAACGTGAGTCTTCACCATGTTGTTTTCAATCTCTTACACTTTTGATTGCCTTTGACTTTGGAATGGCAAGCCACTATACTGTGTGAGCCTTAGCTTCGACACAATCTTGTACTTCCTTTGTTTGGTAGGAATATTGTGTTTAGAGACATAACACAACTTCATAATATTAGGATGTTCCACTGCTAGAGAGCTTGCAGTGAGTAGTCGGAGCTAGCATGCAGTGGTCCTATTTGTGTGCAGATTTATCGACCTAGAAAGTCGCCTGCTAGTTTTACCCTGCATTGCATCATGTACATAAAGCCATAATTAGCCCCCCATTGTGGATTAAGGCTATGTCTTCTCTACACTTGGTTTCAAAAAAATAAATAAATCAGAACGCACATAGTGCAAAGAAACTAAAAGAAAGGGTAAAGAAAAAGATGAATACAAACTGCATGCACGCTTGACCACCTCTTTATAATAACATATATAAGTCTTTTAACTTTGCACTTTCATGAGGCTTTTCATATACTGGATCTAGTGACCACATAGTGCCAACAGTTATTACAAAAAGAGGCATAGACGCCCAAGATAAAGCATTCTATAGAATTGGGCGACTGACTATGTCTCCACAATTTTGGAACTGATAAAAATATTTTCAAAACATCTCAGATGCTCAAGTGAAGGGTGAGAGTGTCCTTATTCATCACGTGCATCCAAAGAGTGCGTATAAAAGTTTTAAGAAAGGAGTTCCCTTAACAAATTCCATATGCAATGGTCGAGCATGACAACCCTTGACAACAACTTTATAGGACTTGCTTCTCGTTTCCTTGTCATCTGGTTCACCATATTTTGGCATGTTTTGCTCAACTCCTAGATCATTTTTGATTGGTAATATGCAAGCAAGATTTGTCATGTCCTTTAACTAGTGAGTCCTGAATTAGCTCCACACTTCAAGTAGGGAAGTGGGTCCTCTTCAAAGCTAGCTGTTGAATTAGCTCCACACTTCAAGTAGGGAAGTGGGTCCTCTTCAAAGCTAGCTGTTTGTTGTATATAATGGTTGCATACCTTCACATGCTTTTCCTGCGCTTACCGTCCCGATTGAATTATTACGATAGGATGCCTTTTTGCCCAAGAGATTAATCACTCACAAATTTGCAGATTCATAGCTGTCTAGCCATCGGAATCATCCTAACAAATACCTTGAGAATCCTCCATATTGTGTGAGCAAGGTGGCAAAACTGAGAGTCTCATTTGCACACAGTACAGCATAACACTAATCACATCTTAAGAAGAGAGAAGATTCAAAACCTTTCTCTTTGCTATCTCATGACAGTGCTTCCTATCCCTTTTCCAAATTGATGAAAGAGAGGCTTGTTCATGTCGAGCAGCTGGCGCCTGTGTAATCTATATTCTTCCCCTTCTGTCGGTCTGCAATTTCCTCTCCCCCATGATAGGTGTGGTGCCTTATTCATGCTCTGGCCAATAATTAAGCACTTATAGCCATGGATCTTTGGTAGGTAAGCAGTGGCGATAGGCTTTCTTCCCATATCTCTAGCCTTCTCTCCTGGGATGGGCCTGGGTCCTCTTGGCGCCGCCTCGAGCTCCATCAAGGTATGGTGCTAGGATTTCCATGCACTGTTGCGCTTCCCTTGTCCAAGCTCCTTGCCCACATCTCCATGGACGTCAGCAACCACGTCTTCTTCTTTGTCTCAGATGGAACGCGAAAGCATTCTACCAAAACATCCCCATTGTTTGCACTATGGAAAAGTGTCGCCATATGGACGAACCTCCAGCCAGAATTTTGAATCTGTGTCTATGCTAATGAAGGTAGGCTATGGCAAGAATTTCTCAATTTGCATATGGTAAAAGTAGTCAGGGCTTTGTTGGCACATCCATGCTACACATATCTTGGAATCAATGCACTCCAAAAGACTAACATAGAAAGCTCATCAAGAACTTGTGCTTTCATAAGGGCACCACATTTGGCACACACTCCAAGAGACAGCGCTTAACGACCCTCACCTCCCATTTGGTTGAAGCAACCCGAAGCTTCCCAAACACAACAAAGTCGTGCTATAAGAGACCTCCAAGAAATATCTCGCAAGAATTCGCATCGTATAAAAGTAGTCAAAGCTTCATTGCCACATGCATGTGGAACATATCCTGGAACCAATGCACTCCAAGAGACTAACATAGAAATCTCATCAAGACATTTTGTGCTTTCATAAGGGCACCACAATTCACATACATGTCAGCCAACGCACATCTTTGTCCAAGACTTCTTGGGCAGCAATACATACATTGAGCAAGAATCCTGACTTTGCATATGGATAAGATAGCCCAAAGCTTCCTTGCTAGAGTCATGTATCTCATATTAAGCAATCAACGCACTATGAAGGCGACATTTTGCATAGAAAGCTCATCGGTTTTTGTCCTTTAATACGGACACCTCATCTGGCATACACATGGATCAAAGCATTTCCTGAATGTTTCTGCAACAACCCTTGACTTGCAACCACATCATGAATTCTTTCACCCATTCAAAGATCTTGTATAAGGCCACAAGCCTTCTAGGTGGAAGCATAGGTGATTGCGATTAGAGACTAAACATCCCTTCGCATCTTGTAAAAAGAGCCCACAACTTCCTTGCCACGACGAGGTTGACCATATCCTACGATTCACTCAGTCCAAGAGATGACAGCCTAGAGAGGATCCCCATCAAAAACTTCTCGTGCTATTGTGACAGCACTACATTTGGCATACATATAGATCAAAGCACTGCCAAGCATGGCATCTTGATCCGATAGCCCCTGGCTAGCAATCTCATCATGAATTAAGAAATTATACATGTGAAGGTCTTGCCTAAGCTTGCCACAACCAGGTTGACCATATCTTGCAATCCACTCACTCCAAGAGACAACACCCTAGAGAGGACACCATCAAAAACTTCTCGTGCTATCATGACAACACCACATTTGGCACACATACAGATCAAAGCACCGCAGTTAGTGCATTCCAAGAGTTGGCATTCCGGACAGAAAGCTCTTCAAGCACTTTTTGTGTTGTCTCAAGCGCACCACATTTTGCATACATATCGACCAAGGTAGTTCCAAGCACGACATCTTTTTTCAAGAGCCTCTAACTAGCAATATAATTGTGAATTTTTGTGCGTATATATATGGCTTTTCAAAAACCCCTGCCTTAGAATCTCATCATGAATATGCTTCCCCCTATCAATAGCTTTGCTTTTGGCACAAGCTTTCAATGTGCAAACGTATGTCATTGCATTTAGCGAAACACCCTCACATTGCATCTACTCAAGACAATTTAGAACAAATCAATCTCGTCCTTCATGTGCATAACCTGCTAACACCATAGTCCATGTTATCAAGTAGTGTTTTGGACTCATCAAGTTTGCTACATTGCCAAGCACATATGTTTCTGCAACAGCCCCACAATAGCCCCTAATTGCATAGGTGATTGCATTTGAAGGAAGGCCTTTCCTTCGCATCTACTAAAAACATTTCAATGCTTCGTTGCCATAGCCATGTTGTGCATATCTCATGAAAACATCCTAGCCATGAAAAAGCGCCTTGCTTTTGCATACGGTGAAAAATCTGATTACTTCGTTATTGCCATAGCCATGTTGGGTATATCTTGTAGTGCACCACATTTGGCATACATATCAACCAAGGCAGTGCCAAGCACGACATCTTTTTCCAAAAGCATCTAACAAAATAATTGTGATTTTCTTGTTAGTACCACCGTCAAAAAGTATACAAGAGTGACTTCTTTTTTCAATAGCCCTTGAATGAAAATATCATCAATAATTCTTTTGCCCATATCAGCATCTTGCGTAACGCCACATGCCTTCAAGATACAGGTGTAGGTAATTGCATACATGTCGACCAAGGCAGTGCCAACCATAACATTTTTTTTCAACAGCCCCTGACTAATGATATCATCGTGAGTTCTTCTGTCCGTCCTAGCGTCTTCCAAATTGCAACATGCCTTCAAGATGCAAGCATAGATGATTGCACATCTAAAGAGAGATGCTCAATTCGCATTTGCTGAAAACAGCCCAGAGCATTCTATGTTAAGCATATCCCGCAATCGATGCGTTCCAAGAGACGACATTCCGGACAGAAAGCTCCTCAAGCACTATTTAGTGCTTTCCCAAGAACAACACATTTCGCATACGTGATCATTGCTCCTACGTAGTGCCACATGCTTTCAAGATGGAAGCATAGGTGATTACATCAGGAGAAATGTCCTCGCTTTGCATCTTGAAAATAGCCAGCCAGCTAGAGCTCCCTAGTCCTGTTTCATTGTTGGGCATATCCCGCAATCAGATGCACTTGAAGACACGACATTCCGGACATCAAGGCAGTGTCACATGCCTTTAAGATGAAAGCGTAGGTGATTGCATTTGGAGAGGTGCCCTCAGTTTGCTTCTGTTGGAAACAGCCCAAGGCTCCATGGCATCCCACATCTGGCATACATGTTGACCAAGGGTAGCACAACGCATATGAGCCAAAGAATTGGCAAGCACAATATGTTTCCAAGAGCTGTTGAGCAACAATTCATGCAATGAGCACACTTAGACATACAATTGTTGTGGGGAATTGCCCTCGTGTTGCATCCCAACAAAAATACTTCTGAGGTTCCTCGGTCAACCCTTGTTGGGCATATCCTCTTATAAGAGCACTCCAAGAGACGTGTTACCTCATTTAGCAAGAAACCTCACTTCGTATCTAATTAAAATAGCTTAGAGCTTCCTTGCATCAGCATCTTGTGTAGAGAGACACGCATTCAAGATGCATGCGTAGGTGATCGCAACTGGGGAGACGCCCTCGCTTCGCATCTGCTAAAAGCAGATAAGAGCTTTCTGGCCCCGCCCCTATTTGAAAAATCTTCCAATCAATGCATTCAAGAGTCCACACTCTGGACAAGAAGCTCTTCGAGCACTTGCATAGAGCCACATGCCTTCAAGATGTAAGCATAGCCTTCAAGACAAAAGCATAGGTGACTGAATTTGGAGCGATACACTTGTTTTTCATCAGCTGATAATAGCTTAGAGGCTTTTGCCCTGCTCTTGTTGTGCACATTCTGCAATCAGTGTATTCCAAGAGGCAACATTTTGGACATGAAGCTCCTTAAGCACTTTTTGTGCTTTCTCAATTGCACCACATTTGGCATACATATCGACCAAGACAATACCAAACACGACATCTTTTTTCAACATCATCATCTTTGTGAATTTTTGTGCCCATATCAGTATCTTGCATAGAGCCACATGCCTTCAAGATGCATGCGTAGGTGATAGAGAGGCCCTCGCTCCGCATATAGACTAGAGCTTTCTGGCCTGAACCTCAAGAACCTTTTGTGCGCTGCAAGGCACGACATTTTTCACTAATAGCACCACTACGACTGTTGGAGAAAGGCCTAGCCGTGATCAACATATCCGGCAACCAACTCGCTCTAGGAGACAACATCCTTGCCACAGCCAAGCTAGGCATATCCTACAATCAACATGTCTCAAGAGACGACCTTTCAGAAAAAAAGCCCACCAAGAAAGTCTTTCGTGCTTTCATAAGGGCACCACATTTGGTGTACATATCAACCAGCATATTGCCACACACAACATGTTTGTCCAACGGCCCCCTCATCACAGCGCCTGGCTGCATAGGTGATTTCATTTGAAGAAAGGCCTTTCCTTTGCGTTTGGTGAAAACATCTCAATGCTTCCTTGCCTCAACCATGTAGTGCATATCTAGTGAAAACATCTTAGCTATGAAGAAAGGACTTTCCTTCACATTTGGTGAAAACATCTTAATCCTTCCTTGCCATAGCCATGCTGGCATATCCTGCAGCGAATACCTCTGAGAAAGGATGCCAATCAAGTGTGAAGGAAAGGCTGGTCTTCATGGCTTGCTCAACAATCTGCTTGTAAAACCTTGCTATAATCAACCCTACTGCGTTACAACTCCCCCAACAACAATCGCAACGTGACCCTCAATGAGAGGTAGCAGTACCACAACCCAATGCGGGCACCAAAGCTCAAAACAAATGAGAATGAGAGGCTAATGTCTTGCTGCACTGAATCTGCTCCCTAAACCTGCTTGACAGTGCACAACTCACAGCCTCCTTGATCAAGTGCGAAGGAAAGGCCTTTCTTCATGGCTTGCTCAACAATCTGCTTGTAAAACCCTACTATAATCAACCCTGCTGCGTTACAGCTCCCCTAACAACAATGCCAACGTGACCCTCAATGAGAAGTACCACAACCCAATGTGGGCACCAAAGCTCGAAACAAATGAGAGTGAGAGGCTAATGTCTTGCTGCGCTGAATCTGCTCCTTGAACCTGCTTGACAATGCACAACTCACAGCCTCCTTGTTGGGCTAGTTCGCAGCATAAAACAGCCTTCGCAGGGCATTGATGGAACTAGCCCATGAAGGGGCGTCTTGTACCCTTGCGCACAGACCTGCAACACGACATGCTACGATTGCGACTACCTGCTGCAATTAATAAAGCCAACGTTCAAAAGCGAGCGTTGTATGCGATTAAAAAAGCAAGCTTGTAAAAATAAGGGGAAGAGCAACCACGTGGGTTAAGGAGAGGCCAGGGGTTTGAAATTGGCTCCTACTCAATCGAAGTAAAAATTACATGTCAATTTCTGTAATATGTTTCGTGACGAATATAAGAAGGTTTTTCGTGTGGTAAGAAATATTGGTTGAATTTCTATATACAAGCTTTTGTGTAGGTCAAAACATTTTCTACAACACTTGAGAAGGTACCGAAGACTAGAAGACACTTCTATTTTACATACTATATTCCCATTTTCAATGATATACAATGTGCATGGTCCATGACCCATATTAATATATATATATATATATATATATATATATATATATATATATATATATATATATATATATATATATATATATATATATATATATATATATATATATATATATATATATTTATGCATATATGCATGTATGTATATATTAAGACCAGAAAGAAGACCTTGAGCACCAGAAATACGACCTCAAAGGCTCAAATGGGTACCAAGAATGGGCCCTTTGTTTGGAGCTTTTCTGGCCACAATGACATGTACAACTTGACCTTTTTCCCGAGGAGGATGCATGCCAACGATAGGATTTGACATACATCTTTCCTTCTTAATCCATTTTTCAGAATTAGGCTAGAGTAAATCTAGTTTAAGTAATTTAAAAACACTTAATAAAAGAACCAATAAGAATTAAGCTCTCTAGAAGACTATTGGACAGTATCCCAAGAGGACCAATGAGCATTCAGCAGCCCAATGGCTTGCCTGATTCCTATTGGCCAGGAGGCAAAGGGGTCCAATGAGAGTTTAGTTGCATTTATTAATTACCTAAAGCTCTCACAAAAGGGGAAAGGGGGACACATGTCAGAAGGCTATCACTTATGCTGCTTAATTTCCATTGGCTAGGCTTGGGGAGGTCCAATAGGGCTGTAGCATGAGCAATTAGCAAGGGGGTTTGACCAAGAGAGAGAGGGGGCTGATTTTTGCAAGGCATTATCACACACACACTCACACAATCTCATGTGTGAAGCAGACTCTCTCTCCTTCTCAAGCTTTAATGGAAAGCTTACCACCTACTTCAAGCTTGTGAGAAGGGAGGCCTACATCAACAACTCTTGGCTTTGTGATGCAAATCCAACCAAGAGCCAAGCTTCAATGCATGCTCATCTCGTCTACCATGCTAATTACTCCATCCTCTATAGTAGATGCTACCATTGTTTTGGGGATAGTTGGCACAGAAACAGGGTTATCGATGGCCATAACAGAAGCATATGTAGAAGCAGAACCAGTCGGCTAGACTCAAGTTTGGAAGTAATCAGCATTGAGGTCACTGATACATCAAGGGGGCAAAAGGCATACATATTGGTGTAGTAGGGGTATAAACCCGAAAGATGGGGCCCTTGAAACCTGGCTCTAGAAAAGGAAGCCTCAATATTTGCCCACATCTTTCTCGTAAGAATACTCCTTCTTCCTCTCAATCTACTCTCATACCCCGCTAGCTCTCACCATCTTCGAAGGTGTGTGAGGTCTTGGGTCTGAGACCGTGAGGGAATTGATGTTGTGTTTGATAAGTGTTCTGCTTAGTGCATGAAGTTTCCATCTCCATTGCACTAGCTAGTATTGAAGGAACACAAAGAATTGTATTGTAAAATGTCTCTCT
The DNA here is from genome assembly GCF_014529385.1 of Adiantum capillus-veneris. NCBI lineage: Eukaryota > Viridiplantae > Streptophyta > Polypodiopsida > Polypodiales > Pteridaceae > Adiantum > Adiantum capillus-veneris. Next base: position 123,959,576 of record NC_140949.1, read on the forward strand.
TGATGGGAGAAACCATAATAGAAAGCCTTTTGGAGGGGGACCGGCTCCATGCAAATCCGGTCCTCAACTGGTGTCAATTGCTTAATTTCTCTCTCTTTTGAAGTATTGTTCATGCTATCTAACTAGGTGTTATGCTTTTTGTTGCTCACTCCACCCAAGCACTCTTGTTAATCTCATTAGGAATCTATTCTAATGAAACACTCACTATATTCATGCTATTTTCCACTACACACAAGTTATTAGGCTATTAAATGTTACATTGGTATCAGAGCACAAGGTTTCTCTTTTCTTGCTCAAGAAGGGAGGTCCTCAAGCTAGCTATAAATGGTTGGTACTATCAATTGCATGTGAGTAAGTAGAATAGGGATTTTTTAGCCTTGCAGTGCGCGTGCCTTTGTGCAATTAACAGGGCATCATCGTCGAGAGCTATGGTAATAGTGGAGTTCTACGGGGCTTGCCTACGGCTTAACCACTATTGAGCTATTAGAAGCTTGATAGGATCCGGTGCTGTTTGATGCTGAATGACCCTCTCTTCTATTCCTTGCAATTAATGGTATTCAAGCCACGGGTACAGTAGCTTGAGTGCTTTTTATAAGGGGGTAAAGAGGAGTAGCAACTAGGGGTTGAAGTGCCAAACTACACCTAAAAAGTTTACACCTAAAAGTTGTTAGATTGGCTGACAATAGTAAAGAGAGTGAAATTAATGTTGATAACTTGGATTTTGCTAATGAGCAAGCTACTAATGATGCCCCGATGCTTGTTAACTATCTTGTTTCTAGGCTTCAACAAGCCATGGGCAATCCATCCCTCCAAAATAAAGTGCAACGACAGCTTCGTGCTCATGGGATTCTCCAAGCTCCCCACCATGATGAGAGAACACCTAGGAAGCCTCCTTGCAAGACTTCCAAAAGAGGTCTCTCTCCGATTCAGGAAGAAGAAAAGGATCCATATGAAGGGCTCAAAAATTTGCTCCTTGATGACGCATCTCCTTCTCAAAGGAGAAATCAAGAGCCTCCACCGAAGGAACGAGAAAGAAGTGAGTCTCCCGCCACCTCGACGGAGATGGCTCCACGAAGACGGCGAGCTAAACACTCTCTATCCCCTCCAAAACGGAGAAGACTATCGCATACTTCTCCATACCATACTTCAAAGAGGGATGACAAAAAGCAAGAGAATAAAAAGGCGAGAAAGAGGACAGCCTCTTCTCCATCTTCTTCATTTTCTACCTCTTATGAAAGTGATGGTGAAGACAATGAAGATCAAGGCAAGAAAAAGGTGAGAAAGAGGTCACCCTCTTCTCCATCTTCCTCAAATTCTTCATCTTCTGAAGAAAGTGATGGTGCAACCTTTGAACCATAAAAAAGAAGAGGCCATAGGAAATCCTATGCCGCATGGAAGAGGTCGTCCGAGCTCAAGAAGTTCAAAGAGGGAGGGAAGAGCATCTATTTCCTTACCTACGATGGCACCTTTGGTGCTACGGACAAAGTCTTGACCATTATCCAACAATTCGATGCGGCGTTTGGAGATGAGGGCTTCACGGAGTCCTCTAAGCTACGCCATGTAGCTATGCACTTTCAAAAGTATGCCAGACAATGGTGGTCTAGCCTACGAGCCAACGGTGAAGCTCCACAAACATGGAAAGCTTTAAGAGCTTCCATTATGAAGCAGTTTTTGGCTACCGATTTCAAGACAAAGTACTCACCGAATGGCGAAGCTTGAAGCTCTCTCCCTATGAATCCATTCACAAATATGTAGACAAGTTTTGGGATTTACAACTCAAATCCACTGTCTTCAAGAAGTTGGATTTTGGAGAGCAAAAGCAACAATTTTGTGCGGGCTTAACTGAAGAAATGGCGGAGTATGTTAACTCCCAAAGGCTACGCACCATATCGACGGTTATACACCATACTATGGTGGCCTCTCAAACCAATTTCCAAACGGGGGCTAAAAGAAATTCTAAGCCCACAGAAAACAAGGGTTCCAATGAGCCTAAGGGGAAGGACAATGTCCAAAAGTCTCCTAAGGGAAACTCCAACAAAGCTAAAGAGAAGGGAGTTTATAAAGGCAAAAATAAACTCTCTCCTGAAGAGCTTGAGCGTTATCGCAAGGATAACCGTTGTTTCAAGTGCAGCGAGCAAGGGCATGTGTATCGCGCTTGTCCCCAAAAGAACACCCGCCATGAACCTCCTAGAGCTACCTTGGTCAAAATCCAAGAGGAGGAAATTCACCACAAAGGATATTCTCTATGCCTTGCTTGGGGAAAGGTAAGAGAACATGATGCTTTTATTCTCTTTGACCCTGGTTCTACATACAATTTTATATCTATAGAGTTGGCTACCAAGCTAGGCATACAAGCCTATGAGATGGGAGATGTCCTACCCGCAGACGGTGCTTTCAAGGGGCAAGAAGCTTCAGTCACTCCCTTAATCGGGAAATTGAGGCTCCATGTCCAAAGCTATGTGGACAAAGAGGACTTCTTTATCTTTCCTCTCAAGCATGAGGATGTAATCCTAGGGGCACCATGCTTTGATCGCATGGCTGCCAATGTTAAATTCCCTAAAAGGAGAATCTCCTTTAAGTTCAGGGAAAAAGATATGTATATAATGCTAAGAAAATGGGTAACACTATACCCATTGTACATACACAAGTTTTCAACAAGTCAATAAAGAGCTCTATTTCCGTGTACATGATTTTTGTTAAAGATTCTCAAAATGAACCTAATGTTTTAGCAAAAGAAAATATACACAATCAAAAGGAATTAGAGTTATCCAATTTTCTCAAGGGGTTTCAGGATGTCTTTATTGACGACATCCCTTGTGAGCTACCTTCTAAACGAGGTAATGATGACCATGCAATTGAACTTCTTCCAAGAAGTTCACCGCCTATCAAACCTCCTTATAGAGTTTCTCAAGCTCAACAAGAGGAGATTATGCGGCAAGTGCATGAGTTAGTTGAGAAGGGCATGGTTAAGCCTAGCTCATCTCCATTTTGTTCTTCTGTGCTACTAGTGCAAAAGAAAGACGACACATATCGTATGTGTGTCGACTATAGAGCACTAAATAGGATCACTATCAAAAATAGGTTTCCCATTCCATGGGTAGAAGACCTATTTGATAAGCTACAAGGGTCCACCTACTTCAGTAGGATTGACCTAAAAAGTGGCTATCAAAAAATAAGGATAGTTGATCAAGACATTGTAAAGACCGCAATTCGCACTACGTTTGGTCTTTACGAATACATTGTCATGCCTTTTGGCTTGACCAATGCACCAACCACATTCAACTGCTTGATGGAGAAGCTATTCAGGCCTCACCAAACCTTTCCTGGAGTGTTCATTGATGATATCATCATATACTCTAATTCATTAGACGAACACAAGAAACACCTCCAGGTAATATTTCACTTGCAAGAAAGACAACTGTGTCTTGTATAGAGGCATTCAAAGCACCATTCATCTTCTGAAGAATTCAACCTTCCACTCAAGGGCAAAGCACATTGAGGTGAGATATCACTTCATACGTACTTTTTGTGCAGAGGGAGAATGGACAACTAAAGCTAGGAAAGAAGCACACACGTGAAAATCTTGCAGACATGTTTACAAAGGTAGTCAAAAAGGAGAAGTTGAGCTTTTGATAATCTTCAATTGGAATTCAAGGATAAGAAGCCAGGATGGAGCGCAGTCAAGGGTTCGGCGGCCAAAAAGTGGCCGAAAAATGGTCAATCGGTTGGCCGGTTTCCGATAGTCAATGGCCGGTGTCTGATTTCTAGGCGAACTCGTCTTCTCAAGGACGGCCACACATGGGTACGTGGGAGAGTCCAACTTGGACTTGTCTACACAAGGGCGGCTACACACGGTTGCCTCTCATGAGAGAGGGCAGCCCGTTTGGCCTATAAAAGGAGGCCTCGTCTGCACACAAAATGCATTGTGAAGCTGATGAATCAAGGTGTATGTGAGGTGGTGAGAGTGAAGCAAGGTGGGAGCTCCATTAAGGGTATAATCCCTTTGTAAACTACTTCTAGTTTGAACTTCTAAAGCCATTGAGTGGCTTCTTTTTTGTGGATGTAGCTCACATTGGGTGAACTACGTATATCATGTGTTCTCTCTCTCTCTCTCTCTAACCTCTCGTGTGTGAAAATTATGTCTCTCCATTAAGTAAGCTACTATAATATCTACTTAGCTATGCCCTATTTCCTAACAAGTAGCACCTTTGTAAAAGGTCTTGTAAGATGACAGACACTTCATAAGATGAGTCGCACATTCCTCTAAATGTTTATGAAGATACTTTGTGAGAATTTTAATGATCTACCCATTTATTTGTGCTCTCAACCAAACCATTAAACTACGGATGGTAAGGGGAACAAAACATGTATTGGCTACAAGAATGTACTTCTTACCACTAGCTTATTTGGGAAGAGGACCAATGGATTCCAATCCCCACTTTTTGAATGCATTTTGAGTAATGATAGCCCCTTGTTACATGGATTATGCCTACACACTTTCCTCTCTTAGCCACAATGTTGACTCTCATCACCACAATTTTGGAGCATCGACAGTCACACATCGGCTACACATACTACATCACATGTAAATTTGGTCCCATAGGTCATATATGACCTTTGAGGACAATAATAAAATCTCTCTCTCTCTCTCTCTCTCTCTCTCTCTCTCACACACACACACACACACACACACACACACACACATAATGGTGCAACCAAAGATACTCAATGAGCTTGATCATGGATGCTTGTTTTGGGTATTTCCAGATTGGTATAGCCCTTGAAGACCAATTGAAGACTATGTTTATTCCTCCTTGGAGATGCTCTGTCTACCAAAGGATTCCATTTGATTTGGTTAGTGCATATGCAACTTTCTAGGGGTGGATGAATAAGGTGTTTGGACCCTACATGGGTAAGTTTAATTTCATGGTTAGTATCAAATATTACAATCCTAGGTATGAGCATTGATCAAAGCTAAAGCTACATTTCCAAAGGCTTGATGAAGAAGACAACCAATTGAATCCAAAGAAATGTAACTTGGAAAAACCTCAAGTTCATTTGTTAGGCCATGTGGTTGTCTCACAAAATGGTACAGAGGTTGATCCTGAGAAGGTGAAGGCTCTTGGGTTGATGGAACCCCCATCAAATGCTCAAGGTTTGAATTTGTTTGTACATAAACTCAAGTATTTATCAAGTTTTGTATTCTTTTGCAATATGTGTCTTATCTTTAGAAGATGGGTCCACAAGTTCATGGATTTCAATGGATTGAAGATGCACATAAGCTTTTGATAGGGTTAAAGAGATTCTTTGTCAGTTTCCTATGGCATCCTCCAAATTGAGGATGATTTCTATGTTGCTATAACAATGGCTATTATTGCTATTGGAGTTGTTTTACTCTAGAAAGTGGGTAAGTCCTACAGACCAATCTACTTCAACAACATTAAGGTAATAAGTCCTAGAGAGATGACCATACTAAGGCTAAGCAGTGGGTGATGACTTTAGTGTTTGCATGCCAAAAGTCTAAAGTCTAATTCACGGCAAGGTAGGTAGTGTAGCTTGTACCTTATTGCTTGCAAATTTTATGTGCTCCAATAATATGTTGAGTAAAGTGGTTCTGCATTTCAAATTAGGGAAGTGTATCATGAAGTGTGTGTTGGAGTTGCAAGAGTTTGATTTTGAGTTCATAATTGACCATACTACCAGGTCTAACTTGGTTGATATTTTGGTTAACAAGAATGTAGATTTGCCAATGTATCCCATGGTAGTACGAGAGAAAGCGAGTGAAAATCCTGACATAGAAAGGGATTTTGTGATGTGGTTGGAAAATGCTTATAGGAGGAGTGCAAAAAGTTGGAGGAGGTGTGGTAATTCAGGATTCCCAAGGGAAAGTAGTCTTTTCTAAGGCTTATGATCTTGAAAATGTATAGATTTTGGCATTTCCAAACTCATAATGAAAGGCAATGCCCTCTTGGTCATCAAGAAACTTGGGGGGAAATGGCAAGTAAAAAGAGATTCTCTTAAGCACGGGTTCTTGGGTTCTTTTCCATTAAACTCCTAGTGAAAGGTGATGCCCTCTTTGTCATCAAGCAAATTTGTGGGAAACAACAAGTAAAACGAGATTCTCTTAAGCACTAGTTCTTTTCCATTAAAATTTTGTTGAAGTTTTTTGAGGCAATACAATTCAAGCATGTCAAAAGAGAACCATTTGCAGCTACATGTAGTAGGTTTATATGTGGCACCAACCATGTATGTAAGCAAGGAGACCTTGAAAGAGGTTGACGAGTTTTTGGGTATAGGTCGATGCTCATTGGATGTGTCTAAGTTGTAGAAGAGAAGGATTGTTCAAAAAGCACGCAAGTTCACTTTTTTTTTTTTTGGGGGGGGGGGGGGGGGGAGCTGATGGGCTATTAAGGAGAGTCCTCTACCAAGACGAAATTGCAATGGTTTTGGAGTAATTTCATGAAGAGAGCACAAATCAAGGAAAATATTAAGTACTTTTGCATATTCTTAGAGTAGGTTTTTGGTGGCCTTGCATTTTGTGGGATGTTCATTATTGGTGCAAGACTTTCCATGAGTGTCAAACCATGGAGAGAGAACATTGTTGGTAGAACTAAAAATGTGAGGGAAGAAAGTTTGGATGTGATCAAAAGTTGAGCACTCTAGTAGTGTGTGGTACTTAGTAGACTCGGGAACTTGTAGTGAGCATAATGTGCACAATCGATCTGACTCTTCTTCATTGCCCCAATGCCCTGTCTCACATCAAAGGGAGTGGGAGCTAATCCAAATGGCTATGATAGTGCATATTGATGACAAAGGGATATGCTTCTCCGTACATAGTGATAAATTCTCTTCCTTTTGACTAAAATTATCATGCTTAATTGCTTCTCCACATGCAAGTTCAATACACAAGGTTTGATGGTTTGATTTTGGGGTCCATTGGCCAAGCATAAAACCCTTTATGCAATACATGATGGCTTTGGAAATCAGCATATAGTCAATCATACTATCCCCATTATGTTTTCTACATGTAAATCCATTAGTTCCACTCCACAAATATACACATTGGCAATGAGAATACCCATGCTATTACACGTGTAAAAGTAACTTTCCATAGTGATTCGGCTCCTTCTCATCCATTAAAGTGTGATCATACAAGAGAACTTCCTCCAACTCCCTTAAAATGTATGGCATATCAAATTGTTATCATGTTGCAATGTTTTTGTGTGAGCATTCATATCCCCAAAGACAATAACATCACCTTTGCCTTTAAAATAAGCAATGTCTTCCTCTAAATCAAAAAATGGACGATGTCTATCCATGCGAGCATAAAAGGGGGAATCATGATGAGGAATGTAGGTGCTCTTTTTGGTGTCATAATTTTCAACCATACATAACGTTTGTGCTTGTCATCTTTCACAATTGATACAAAATCTTCCAATCCTTTCTTAACCATACATGCTACCCCTCCTTGCCCTCTATGTTGCTTGAGATTATTTGACCACATCAATGAATGTACATTGTAATACTCCAACCCATTATTCCTTTGTGTATCATTCTCCCAAGTTGCACAACATTGGATTTGCTTGTTAGTTCATCAATGTCAACCCATGCATTCCATGAGTATCCATTGCAATTTCAAAAGCATAATTCAATTGTAACTTGGCCTCATAGGTTGCACATTCCTATTTGCTCGAGGGGCTTGCCTCCTCCTTGGGCACATTTTCTTCATGAGAGATCTCCTTGTTTTTCTTATTCCTCTCCCCATATGCCTAGCGATGCAAGTTTTATTACTTAATAGTGTGATCTTCACATACAAAACATTTTGTATCCCTCAAATAAATCCAACAACTATTATCAAGGATAATATTTTTTTTGGTCTCATCCGGCTGGTGCATACTTGGTCGTTCTTTCGCGCGAAGAGCTCCTTGCTTACCCACTCTATGTGCTCCAAAACCCATAACTCTTAGTGGGTTTTGAAGAAATCTTTGATAACAATGTCAAGAGAAGGAGGCGTCTTTAACTTCTCTTCACACACACACACACAGAGAGAGAGAGAGAGAGAGAGAGAGAGAGAGAGAGAGAGAGAGAGAGAGAGAGAGAGAATTGCTTCCACCCACTTAGAGAAAGAGAAAGAGTAAAAACTTTTTGTGTTGGAGAGGGGGGGGGGGGGGGGGGGAAGTTGTGTCCAAGCAGATGCACCAGGGAGAGTGACAGAGGGGGGACTTGCCATTGAGTTGACATGAGAGAAGAGGAAGAGAGAGGAGAGACAAAAATAGAGGGGAGATGGCATTGGAAAATTCACTTTTGACTTCCAACCAGTACATAGTCATGCAAACCTCCGTTTTCCCATTGGTTTTTTTGTTTAAAAAATCAAAATTCGGCAGCACCACGTAGCCGTGCCATGTGCCACATGGCAATGCTACCACGTGGCACCTCCCACGTGGACTCCCACAGCACAGAATGGAAATCCATGTGGCAAGGCTACATGGAGCCTTTCTTTTCTACGTTGAAAAGGATACCATTTTTGCAACAACAAAAAAATTAAATTATAATTGGAGCTACTCCATTTTGTTATATCAAGTGCTTTTTTTTCCTTTAAAAGAACAAATCATATATGCCAATAAAATATACAAGCCAACATGCCACATGCCATCCACATAAGCATTGTCTTGTCGGATCATGCCACATCTCTCTCTCTCTCTCTCTCTCTCTCTCTCTCTCTCTCTCTCTCTCTCTCTCTTTCGCACCCAAATCAATCGCAGCAATCCCAAAGAAATTTTATGCAAGCCACCCTTGTCTCCTTGTGTGTGCAAGGGATGTTTCCCATGTGCTTCTCAAAATGCTTCTTGGCTCAACCCATCCGTCATGGGAGCATTGAGAGAGAGAGAGAGAGAGAGAGAGAGAGAGAGAGAGAGAGAGAGAGAGAGAGAGAGAGAGAGAGAGAGAGAGAGAGAGAGAGAGAGAGAGAGAGAGAGAGAGAGAGAGAGAGTACATGCACCATGCACAAATGAAATTCCAAAGCATCACAACCTCTCGCCAATTCTATCACCGCTTTGATACCAATGAAAGCACACAACAAACTTTGCATTGTCATCTCCCACCCATATGTACTCCTTTATAGGCCACCTCGCCACTTTTTAGGAGGCCCCTTGACAATGCATGCATAGTGGACACTTTGCAAGGGCCATGCCCTCTTAGTCTTGCCCTTATTTAGAAAATACCCTCTGCTTGTAGAGGGCATGTCCTTTTCTATAGGGAGTGAATCCTCTGGGATACCTAAGAGATTCCATAACGTCTTCATCCACTCAAAGGAGCTACTTACTTGTTGTCTTTTACTCCCACATGCTTCCTTATGCATGGTGGTTGATATTTTGAACAGAATTAATGCTTCCCCTCTCTCGCATGAGTGTATTTGAAGTAGCTAATGATGCCACTTGTTACAGGCACCCCTCCTCTAGGAAGGGTGCATCAGTATTTTCCCAGCTATGTAGGGTGAGGTTTACATAGATATTTCCCTTTGCCATCTACTTTCTACAAACGGTGGACCAATCTATAGTGGGTTATCATGTTAGAGCCTTATTGAAGGCCTAGATAGATGAACTTTTGTCAATTGTTGTAAGTTCTTAATCATTGTGTGGTCATTCTTGAGTGATTGGTGGTGCCCTAAGTTGTGCTTAATAGTAGGAAGGAAAAGGTGGTATGCTTGCTCACTCATTCATGCACACAATTTCTTTCTTGGTGCATGCATGGAGTAGCTACATCCCTTCATCTTGCATTGCTAAAGGATCATTGAGAATTTGACAGTCCAAGCATTGCACAAGTAGGAAAGATAAGGCATAGTGTTCCAAGCAAGTACATCAAAGCAAGTACATCTAAGAGTAGGTGCGATTGAGGTTTCCATGGGACAAAGAGAGAAAAATAAACACATACTATACACCCTCTCTCTTGGATTAAATCAAAGGTGTCACTGATGGTGGGTGAGAGAGCTTTCAATCAATTTTCTTTTATCTCAGATATCAAAGGGAGAAGGACATGAAAGAAGGCCTATGCTATGGATGTCTAGGACAACATTATTCAAGGATTGCCCAAAAGAATCCAAGATGCATGAAGGTAATTTGGTTATGAATCTAATGAATGAGGAAGAAGAACACGAGGGAGAGGATTCTCAATTTGATCCAGATTATCCCTAGCATATTTTGACAATTATAACTGCCAAGTGTTACATATGAGAGCGCTTAGAATAAATCTAGAAGATCTAGAAGGTTCTAAAATCTTCTTAACACTTCTAGAACCTTCTAGAATCTACTAGATGCTTCTAGAATATTCTTCAAGTTTCTAGAACTTTCTAAAACCTTTTAAATTCTTTTAGAACTTTCTAGAATTCTTATAAGAGCTCGCATCTGAGACACCAAGAAGGTGTCAAGTTTATCAGACATAGTCCTATCACTTGGTGCACAAAAAAGATATCCATTTCCTGATCAAACACTTGTAATGATGCATGAGAGTGTCATTGGACCAACATTGGAAGCATTATTTGGCACTATTTTGATACATACTTTCATAATTTTCATGCTCATGAAAGAAACTACAACTTTAGACAAGACATTTTGAATATAAGTATATTGTGGATTTGGTTGATGGCAAGGGAAAAAAGATTTTGGATCAATGAGTGGTTGGCCTCCTCTCCGGATTCACTCCTATTGTAAGAAGGGAGGTCATAATTACCATGCATTAGTCATAAGTAGGGGGCTTTCAAGGATCCTTTGCTCGTAGGTGGCATCTCCTTTTCTATAAGTAGTGAATCCCCCAGTTTTGGCACATGTATCGCAACTATATGGTGACCCCTAATTCATACCTAACATTATTCTAAGTGTGAATAATCTACCATTATTCTTAAAATTATTCTAGAATAATTAATACTTAGTAATATTGATTATTCTAATCAATACTCCTCATCAAATGAGGAGTAATGGCTCATATGTTTTTCATAAAACTTGCCCAAAAAAGGTAATTTTAAGTTGATTATTAGATTGATTTAACTAATGCTAATTAGGCCAAAAGTAATTAGTACCCTCTTGTGCATTTGATACCACTTATTGGGTTTGGGAGGGTTAATTAAACTAGAATTTAGAATTAACATGATAATTAAGACATAAGGTCTGACCAAACCAATCAAGTAGGTCCATGCTCATGAATAAGAGGAGAGGTTAATTTCCCAAGGCCAAGCTCATGGATTATTCCCAAAGGAGAGCAGGTAAAGATCCAATTAATAGGAAAGGTATAAACAAGGCCAAGTAGCTCTCAAAGTGGGAATATATTGGATGGGTGGAGAGTGTAAATTTATGCTAGTGAGTTAAAAAGAAAGTGTCGAGAGTAGGCTTCTTTGGATTTTTCGAACATCTTTAAAACTGGAAACATGGGTGATTTACAAGGTCACAGACAAAGAGAGAACCGGAGTGCTTACAAAGGAGAGTTTAATTCCAACATTTCACACTTGGTATCAGAGTGTGGCATGTGGTGGTTTGCGGGGAGAGCCACACTACAGGTTGTGGGTAGCATTGTGGGCACTTGCAATAGCTATTGGCCTAGAAGAATTGCAAGAAGTTTTGTTTCTTCACCAGTGTTGGAATTTTTCTCAACGATATTTTTGAATTTTCTTATGTACTAGTACATAGAGTGAAGTGTTACTAAAGAGTTTATTAACACCAAATTTTTCATATGGGAAATTAGAAATTGCTCCCACACAATTGATGGTGGTGATTTTGAAAAAAATTATTTGCAACCTAGACTTGATCTTGGGAGTTAGATACACAAGAACTTCTCTCTCCCTTATTTCTATTTGATTGAAATTGCATTTTTTTTTCTTGTTGTTACATTTTGTTTGTTTATGCATGGATTGTGGGAAAATTTCCCAATGTGCAATTGTGAATATTTAGCACCAGTTGATACATATGCTGTTTAGTTTGAAATTATGTTGTTGATTTACATAAGGTTTGCGGTTTGAGAATATTATACATATTTTGTGATGCAATTTGACTTTTAAGCTTGTATATAACAAGAAAAACAAGAACAAAAACTTACTAGCATGGCTTCTGACATGGAACATGAAGAGATGGCAGAGCAGTTGCCTCCAGGGACACATCATGATGACACTCAAGAAATAGATGTTGAAGAGTGGCCCGATTCTTTGAGAATTCCATTGGATCAAATGAAAAAGATGAGGAAAAACAAATTAAATAAAAAGGCCAATAAGTGTAGATGTAGGGTGCATGATTAGTAATTGAAGTCTTGAGCACCAAGATACTCTCGGTCAAGTTTGGGAGTAGTTGTTGTTGCAGGCGGGAGGTACGAGGTGGTTTTCCTTCATTTTTGAGTTCTGGGTTCGTGGCTTTGGAAAAGTCGAAATGTGGAAATGTTCTTATGGTTTGCAGTTGGAAAGGATAGGTTTCATTTGGGATTTACAAAACAACCATTTTATATGTGTGTAGTAAATGGGAAGGGTCCAAAGTGGGATCATAATGAAGCAATTTTTGAAATTGAATGGGGGGTTAGTAAGCATATTTTAACACAGGGATATAGTTAAAATATTGTAATTGCTTCATTTCCTTATGACTCATATGACCAAGCTAGCTATGCCACAACTCAGTAGAAGGCAGCCCAGCTACATAGATAGAGTTCTCTTTCATAGAGACATACAAAAAATATAATCATCTAGACTTTTGGCCTTTGAGCATGACCAAGCTACCTTTTTTGATAATCGAGGAACCATTTCCAAACACTAAATAGTGTATCCAATCATCAAGGTGTGCTGCTGAAACCAAGCTTTTAGTTAGCTTTGGCACATGTCTAACACCTCAAAACATGAATTTAGTACCATTGTGCATACGTAACTTCACATCCTCAATGCCTTACATCTCAAGTTGATGAGAATCACCCAGCTTAACTGAACCATGTGTAGAAGCATCATTGGAGAACCTCTCTTTATGAGTGTGCATAGAGGATATTGTGCATGTTGCTGCAAAAATGTGGTGAAAATTAGGTCAAATGGACACTTCCATTGCATCCAAAATGTGCCAAAACTCCCAAAATAACTCTTAGGTTGCACAAATCTCTGTATGAGGAAATTATGGCCAAAAATGTGTCGATCGATTCTCTCAAGCTTGGGTGGTGTAGCTGACCTCTTTCTGTGTGTGTGTGTGTGTGTGTGTGTGTGTGTGTGTGGCAGGTTTGGGACGAGCAGTTAGGGCTAAATTAGGAGGGATACGAGGATGTGGAGGGAGAGACAGGCTCTGTAGACTCTCTCTCTCTCTCTCTCTAGATGGAGAGTAGTGACAATTTGGCTTCCTCTCCACCTAGCCTAGTGAAAATTGTTAATGAACTTGTCCCCACTTTTCACTACCTCTAGACCCGCCGATGCAGATGGTTAGAGGTAGGTTTAGCTCAATTAAAACTACCTCTCAATATTTAGAGATGTATGCTTTGAGCCATTTTTATAGAGATGTGCTAAGGCTTTGGTCACGCGAGGCACAACTTTCAAATTTTCACGTACTAAGCTTGTTTTTGACATTCTAGATGGCTACTGAACCTTCAAAGTGGTCATGCATATATTATCAAGGTTGGAGTGCTACCACGTAGAGGTTGACTGATCAAAGGTAGCCGGAGAAGTCAGCACATCGATGCCCAACAGTGTTGGTAGTTTGCAGTGTCGTCAATCAAACTCCTGTAACTTTTTGCAACTATGTCAATTTTGGCATACTTAAAAAAGCTATGCTTGGTAGAACGGAACTGGCTCAATAAGACGCACGCAACCACATTGTGGGCTCAATTATCTGCTCAAGTTACTGATAATTGAGCCTTGCATGACCATAGCCTAAGTAGATAAACAATATAACTTATTTTTAGATAGTGCAATCTATTTTTTCTTGAATATTATGTCTTTAAAATTTGCCTTCTAGGGAGTGTTCGGGAAAAGCCATTTTCCCAAACATACAATTTCCTTTTCTTGAATTTGCCAAGAGGAGATTTTAAAAAATTAGCCTATTATTTTTAACACTATTTTTCTCTATTTTGAGGCAAAATTTCTCCTCTTGCGCTTGCCCTTAACCAGCATTTTTTAAATTGAAAATGGCACGATATAAACTGAAACACATTTCTCTTGAACACTGCTTCTAGGCATTAAAAAAATAGAGCTTGGGCCTTCTATAACATAAACACACAAATTGGCTACGTATGAGTTTATTGCTACATGAAAGGAAGCCTCTGCTAGGATTTGAAGGACTCCTTACCCTTCCAAAAGAGAGTCATTGAGAAGTGGTACCCTTCTAATGACAAAAAATCAAAAATATTGGAAGACAAGTTTTGTAACTTAGTAACATGTTTGAATAAGAATATAAGCACACAACATTTTTGGCAAGCAACAATAGTAGAATTTCTATCTACAAGTCTTAGTGCTACATATGAAAACATTGAGTTTTGGAGATACATGAAGATATAAGAGACTCCTATTTTACAGAGTACTTAAATCCATTTCCAATGCTTCGGGGTGTTTGTGTTTTCTAAATCAGCAGGCATGCATCTTACATAGCATTTTTTAGTCTATTGACAAGTATCCTATGTGTTTTCAAAATTAGGTGGACATCTTAACGTGCTTCCCTTCTATTGACTAGGATCCTATTTTATTTCCATTCCTAAAAGGAATTTTTAGCAACTACTTCTAATGAAAAACTCATGAAAAAATATGATCTTCATACAATAGAAAAAAAAGTTTAAAAGGACAAATGGAGCCAAAAATCCTATTGCAAGAAGGTGGAAAGGAAGCAAGGTCGAAGGGTGCAAATTGAAGGCACTTGCTGAAATCCATGTTGATAGACCTTGAGCATGAACAACTATGAACTTCCAAGTTATATTTTATATTTTCTTGTTTCTCTTCCCCATTGGCTCTATTTGTAGCCATCCATGATATCCCAAATGACTAGGAATATGATGGCTTTTCTTTGGCATGATGGGGAAACTCAGAATAAATACTATGTATTTAGAAATTGATAGAATATGATGTGAAAAGAAGGCAAAATATATTCTATGGTTGTTGATTGGATGCTTCTGTAGAGAATGTAAGAGAGAGGTGGCTCTAATCTTGAGCCTCCACCTAGATGTAAACTTCATTAATTATCAAAGGGTATTGTGTTCTTCCCTAAAATTGTTTCGCTCTAGGTTTGGAGCAATTCGCCCAATTTTGCCCTTGCTTGGAAGTATCCACTCGCCATTTGGTAAGACTCTGCACTCCAATGTGTGTGCAATCCAAGGAAAACACTTTAGATGAATACTCTCCTCCATAAGAACTCAAGAATGACTATAAATCAGCTCCAAATAGTACACAAAGAAGTTACAATGATGAAGCTCTCACCCTGACGGCTCTGATACCACTTGTGAAGAGTGCATGCATCATACGGGTAAGGGAACACAAGGGTGCATGATGGGTCATCAAAAATATTATGCCAAGTTAGCAAAAAATTATTATGTCATTGGAAACTGCAAAATGCTTGGGCCTCATACCGGCTCAACTTAGAACTCCAGTCACTTCCAGATTGGCATTTGAGGGGTTGACCACCAATGCAACTCCTGTATAAGGAAAATTCAATCTTTTGATTGGCAAGTATGAGGACTATGAGTCATTTTTTACAGCACCCATTGAGGGATGTGATATCATTTTGGGTATGCCATGGAACTACCAAATGCAATCGGTCCTAGATTATGTAGAAAAGACCCTCGCTTTTGAGCATGAGGGCATGAGCATTAAAATTTTTGATGATGCAAGGATTGGCTATTACCTATTTTAAATCATGTTCAGGATCATTTAATTTGTGAATATCGCTAAATTTTTTCGGGTTCCGGTAGTGCCTTACACTCTAGCACCATAGCTACCCTCTTTTCTTCAAGAGCTATGCGTTGAGATTTGTGTTTCCTCTCTAGAGCCATGCATTTCCTTTAAACTTCCGCCTGCTAAGACTCCTTTTCCTTTTTGACTTTGGCACATTGAGCCTCCTTTTCCCTTTTGGCTTCGGCTTGTTGAGCCTTCTTCTATTGCATCATCTCCATCATGAACTTTACCAAAGCCTCCACAAAATAAGGTGCAATGCATAGCGTAGATGGGGAAGAAGGGGGATCAAGTAGTCCTCCTCCTGTTGGGACATTCATACTCATCACCTTCACCCAAAATATACATTCCGCTTTGGGTGATGACCATGCACGAACATTGGGGTACTAGGGATATTTGGGTTCTTGGGCGATAGAAAGTCTGTGTTTTTGGATGTAGTAGTGAGGAAGATGATGTAGTTTTCTTGATGAATCAAACTCTATTTTTTAATGTCTAATACTCTATTTATTTACTCTGTCTCAATTCTCTATATATCTTCTTGCTCAATCTGAAGTGAGAGTGTATGTGGCCCCTAATTAATGCATCTTTTAAACACTCTATCAAAAGCAAAAACAAGGTGAAAAGTAACAATGGCCTACATAAGAGGATGAGAGAGAATATGCGTGACCCATGACTCAATGACTCTCGTTATAGAAACAAGGAGAAGCCTAATAAGGCATTTTTAAGAAAAAATGTAAAGCAACTATACGAATTGTTGGCTAATTCAGGAGCACCATCTTGATGCTTCTTGTTGCAAGAAGCAAGTTATAGGGAATAAGTTGGTGTATTATGGCAATGGCGCTCTAGGGTTTAGTGGGGTGCTCTGCATTTTTTATATGGAGTTGGATCCAGAGGCTTGTAGTTAACCACATCTCAGGTAGAATCCTTGGGGTAAGGGTCAAGTGGGTAGGCCAATCCTTCACCATAATCAACATCTACGTTCTTTGTGATGCTAAGGCAAGAGCCAAACTATGGGTGG
Source organism: Adiantum capillus-veneris (assembly GCF_014529385.1). NCBI lineage: Eukaryota > Viridiplantae > Streptophyta > Polypodiopsida > Polypodiales > Pteridaceae > Adiantum > Adiantum capillus-veneris. The sequence continues at coordinate 123,976,468 of NC_140949.1, forward strand.
ATCTCAAGGAACAGCCTCTCAAATGTGACTGATGCATCATGGGAGACTTCAACATGGTTGAATTTTGCAAGGACAAGATGGGATTGGCTAGTCTGCTGGCTGGTTTTGAAAAATCCAAATGGTAGGCACTCTACGAGAAATGGGTGCTGCTTGATTTGTGGAATGCAGTTCTCTAGAGTAGCTCTCTTGGCTTGACATACACGAGCTTACAACATCTCCCACCAGGTGGACTGGCTTACTCATCTATGATGCTATGTGTTGATACCTCCAAGAGCATGTCGGATCACTTTTCCCTAAAGTTTTACATAGCTAGGGCCATTAATGACGCATGTTGCTTGGAGGGGCAGAAGAAGAAGTTAGACTCAGGGGAGCATCTCTTTAAGGACCCCATCTTCAAGTCTTTAGCTAAGACAACCCTTAACAAGCTAAGATAGGATGTGGGAGCCGCTGATGCTGGAGCGTGGCCCTCTTTGGTGCATAGAATTCAATCAACAATAAAATGAGAAAGGCCCAAAGTGAAAAAGTCTTAGGGACGCGAATAGGGAGTTGAAGGAAAAAGCAGAGGAACTAGCCAAAAGAAAGCAAGAAGGAAGAGCTCTTGAGGAAGAGCACAAACGATGGTTGGAGGCCAAAGCGCGTCTCGCTAATTACTTAGCAGATCAATAAGACCCGACTGTTGACCAGAGAGCTTCCCCTCATACCCCAACCCGCTAACCAGGCTCACTTCTTCAAAGCTCTCAAAATTAAAATAAGAAGGGATCTATATTAGCAATCACTAACGAGAGTGGGAATGTAGTAAGAGACCATAATGTTATGGCCAGCTCATGCTCGACCATCTCAACCAAATTATTGATCAGCCCAAAGTTTGCGCTCAGGGGGTCAACGAGGCCAAACCCTTTTGGCTTGGTACGGTCAAATGTGATATATTGCCTACTAAAGCAAAAGCATTGGAGATGCCAATCTCTATCCATGAATGTTGGATTGCCTTGCAGGCGATGGGGAAGGAAAAGTCCTCTGGTTGGGATGGACTAATTGTCAAATTTGTTAAAGAGTTCTGGGAAAATTTTAAAATCCCAATAATGCAGCTAGCTACCAGGGATCTATTAGAGGGGAAATTGGATGCCATCCTAAAAAGAGGTCTGATAAAACCTATTCCCAAGTAGGTATGTTGCTCTTTGCTAAAGTATTGGTGGCCTGTCTTGATGATGAGAATTGTGTACAAGATCATTGCTAAGGTGATTGCTCTAAGACTGGCTCCAATCTTGAACAGAATCGTCTCCCCCCACCAACATGGATTCATAAAAGGAAGGTCAATTTATGACAACATCTTGGCTGCCATGGTTGGCATTGCATACGCTTCTTTCACCAAGCAAGAATGTATCCTCCTCTAGCTTGACCTAAGATAAGACTTATGATAGAGTCTCATGCTTTTACATTGAGACAATCATGAAGGCTTTGGGCTTTGGACCCAAAATGTGTGCGATGGTTTGCACGTTGGGGGAAGGAAGTTACTCTGAGCTTCTCTTCAACAACAAAATAGTGGGAGGGTTTGAGGTCAAGCATTCAATCAAGCAAGGTTTCCCCCTTGTCCCACTTCTTTTTTCTATTGGCTCTCACCCTCAGGTGACTTCACTCGACGATAGTACGACGAAAGGGGAAATTCAAGGTCTTTCACTTCCTGGCGGAAAACAACAAATCTTTTTGCAGACGATTATTTGCTCTTTCTTAAATCCAAGTAAAAAAGAAGATCCCTCAAGATTGTTCAGCTTTTTACCTCTGCCTCCAACTCAATGTACAATATTGAGAAATCAAGATTGATATCTCTCTCAGAAAGTGACTGCTTCAACCCTGCAAAATGGTCAGGAGAAGTTATAGGCAAGGGCATTGTGTTTAGGCACCTAGGCGCTCCACTTGGAGTGGGCATTATGGATAAACAGAGATTTGACTGGATTTTGACCAAAATAAATAGTAAAATGAGAAGATGGAAGTTTGTTCTCCTCTACCATACATTTCATTTTTATCACCACTGCTAAAACTGAGCAAATCCAATTAAAAAGAATTCTTGAAGCCTATCAAACGGTTCCTCTGGAAAAGCAACATGAAAGCCACAACCCCTTGCCAATGGGGGATATGAGAATGGATAGCTAGACCTAAGAATCAAGGTGGAATTGGGATTATTGTCCCCATGGTGCATGCAAACGCTTTGTGTGCCAAACTTGGTGTCTCTTTAATGGACCAAAAATAGGAATGGGCTATCATGTCCTGGAGTATGATAAATGACACAAAGCTTGTCTTTGTGGACATCCCTGGATCTTGGTGGCCGCAGAGGGAAACTAGCACGAAAGTGTAACAAAGTAACTTCAACCCTAGAATGGGGGGAGAATTTCAGATACTTCAAGGAACCCTCTTGCAAGTGGTCTCTCTGGCTCTCCAAATTGGAAGGGGCTCCTTAAACCCCTTTTGGAGGGAAGTTGCATGGCTAGTAAGCAACAAAGGAATTTCTAAACTTTCTCATCTTTGAGATGACAAAGCTTTTGTTGGAAGGATATGGAGCTCATGGTGTTGCAACATAATTTGGGGATATATGAAAGGCTTCTGATCAACTAGACGGAAGTGCTGACAACCTCAATTCCACGTATCTACAGATCAAAAATAGAATGGAGAGACTGGCATTGGCCAAAAGGCCAAAAGACAAACTGTTCTCGCTTTCCAAGATTTGGAGTACCTAATGTGCTGGTGTACAAAGCGGATTGGTTTGCCCCACTCAACAAAATCTGGTCAAAAGAAAAAATGGTCAAAAGAACGCTGGAAAAAGAGTGTTAATACCATCTGGGAGATTAAAGGGCTTGAATACATGAAAGTGTTTTGGGGAGCCTTGCCTACTGGGATTAAGGTGCATGCTCCTGGGATCGGCTCTGACACTTGCTCTGGCTGTAGGTCAGCCTCTGAAGACCCCCTTCATTTGTTTGGCAAGTGCCCTACTTTGTGGGGGTGGCCACTAGGTTTTGCAAATGGGTATGAAGGACTTGAAAGATCATCTTCTATACAGATGACGTGATCTTGGGAGGGGGTGGAATTCAAAGTCAGGTTGTTTTCATGTGCACGAAAACTACCATATTCTGCTATCTGAACCAGGATTGAAAGTATAAAAACCGTCAAGATTTTGAGGACAAATTGGATGTAGCTCATTTTGATGATATTGTGCATCTGAGCATGGAGCTCATACATGTCGTAGGAGCAAGAAGAGGGTCAGCTGTGACAAGGATGAAGAATGGATTCATGCATTGAGCTGCTTAGGATACTCAAGAGGGTAGGTGTATCATATTTGGTTTGGTATCCTCTTTTTTTGTGTACAAGCCTCTGCAAGAACCCTAGCCCCCTCAATGCATATGTAGTGCTTGAGGGAAATTGTTTTCTTTTTTAGTTAATATAAATTCTCTCAACTCACAATTGTTAGTATGGCAAAAATAAAAATAAAAATGTAAAGGACTTCAATGTGGCCCTTTAATGGAGGGACTCATTCACTAATTAAACAAAAGCCAAAAAAAAAAAACACCTTTCTCCCTTCTCCTCTAGTGAATGTTTTAACATGCCAATAGGGGAAAAAATTGTCATCACTCTCTATCACAACGGCTAATTATGCAAAAAACAAATCTTAGTTCATATCTCTCTCAAAACTTAAATAGGAGAATTTTTTTTTTCACCCAAAGAGCGTAGCTGCCTTTGTGATGTAGCTCCAAGCTTGAGGGTTCAAGGCTTGGCACTGGTTACATTTGATGGCTGCCACCCACTTTCTCACTGGAGAAGTTGCTCCCACGGTATGGCTCCTGTCATGCCTAGGGTAAGACCAGGCAATCCAAGGGTCAGAACTCATGTGGGGGTCCAAGGGGTGCGATATTTTTAGCGGGCTATGAGTCTATATATAGCAAGGTTGGCTGGAGAGTTACATGTGCTAGTCTCGGATAATGTCAAGCCTAGGGTAAGACCTAGCTAGCCAAGGGCCAAACTCACATGCAGTCAAGGGGTGCTATCTTTTTGCATGTGCTAGTTCCCGCAATTTCAGATTGGTATAAGAGCTGAGGGGGCTCAAGGAATCCATGGCAAGGAAGGAGAAGCGTTGTGGTTCTTGGGCATGGAGATGCATGCTTGTTCTCTCTCTCTCTCTCTCTCTCTCTCTCTCTCTCTCTCTCTCTCTCTCTCTCTCTCTCTCTCTCTCTCTCTCTCTCTCTCTCTCTCTCTCTCTCTCTCTCTCTCTCTCTCTCTCTCTCATGCGAGCTTCCATGTTGGGGGCACAGCCGCAAGAAATTGCTCATGGTTACAAGAGGCAATTGGGTGGAGCTTGCGTGAAGAAAAGCGGGACCAAACCCTAAGGGAGAGATAGAGGATGTCGACCTACACCAATTGCAGAGAGCTCTAGCTTGTTGGTGCTGGGGAGAGCTACATTTTTTATATTTGCAAAGCATGGCGAGGATGACCAGGTGATGCTCTGTGTGTGTGTGTGTGTTCTTGCCTGCACTAGAAACAAACTGCCCTCGTTGCAAGTTTTTTTTCCTTTCCAAATTAAGTGGGTGCCCGAAGTTGGGCACCCTACCTCCATAAGGGCCATACCCATGATAGTGATCTGTAGGTTGGCAAATTTGGCAAGGCATCAAGGCCTCGGCAAGCAATTCTTACCATGCGACATGGCCTTCATTTTAGGTAAGGCAGCCTCAAGTATGGCCTTGGCTCTAAAGCAATATAGCGTTTGAGCATGGCTTAAGCAGGCCTACGCAAGGCCATCAGATTTGGTAAAATACTCTTGGCAAGGCCGTTTAGGCTTGGTTCTAAACATGACCAAGCAAGGAGGGTGTTTGGCAAGGCTGTCAACCTTCAAGAGTATCAATAAGGATCTTTTGGCTCAGCATCTTGACAAGCATGACCTAGATAAGAGATTCCATTGGTAATAAGTTTTTTGCTCCTGAATATCAACAAGGAGAGGTCTCGACCAAGAGATCTCTTGCCAGAGAGGTTTTGTAAGGCATTCTGCAAGGAAATTTCAGGAACCCAGCAAGTGGCACTGCTTGTGTGCCTACGCAAGCCAAAACTGTCTCATGGGTTTTGAAGCTTCACAAGATTGAACATACAAGGAGAAGAAAGGGCTTGTCAAGCCCAAAATTATGTCAGTATAGCTCTCAAGGAGGGTAGAGCACATACTTTTCTAGGAGGTCCGGTAAGTACGTTCAACTTAGAGATTTTACTTTTTCATTTTAACAATTTATCCAAACTATCAAAAGTTCAAGCATGATAAGGCTACGATGATGCAAAGGCACACATTGGATGCACATTGAAATCTATAGCTATGAGCAAAACCCAACGTCAACAATGGTATTACAGAGTGCTACGACCTCCAGTGCCAAGGGTGGTGGTTACACAAAATCAATACGTATCTTAAATTTAAGTTTCATTTTGAACTTATTCCATTATGCATGATTTTTTACAATGCCAACTTGACAAGAAAACATTGCTTCAACCAAGCAGAGTTTGGCAATTAGATGACATTTGATAGCTAACCTTCAAGATCTATCTCTTGTACTATTGGGAAATCTCATGGTTCTCAATAAGTTGCATGATTCAGCAAGGCCGTTCCTCTATGAAAGATCAACAATGCCGATTCTCTTTTGCTTTGACATTTGTGTGTCAATCCGAGAACCAATTAGCTAAGAGCAATCATGCTCAATTCTGTCTTATCTCCTTGATGAACTTATGCAAAGTAAGGCTTCATTTTGGGGCATTTTTCCTATAAGCTTCCAAAGTTTGGAATATGCTAGTAGCATATGAACTCGGGAAAACTTGGCAAATGTCTACCTGCTTTTTATTGGAATTCGGTATGAGCCAAGCCACGAGGGCATACAGGGTACATCCGATAGCTCTAAATTTCTCAGCATCCATGTCTATGAGCCAGATTCAAGCGAAGGCAACTACTATCAAAGGGGGGACAAGTGCTTTGATAGACTTACTGCAAAACATAGCTTCTGTTCCGCATCCAATTACTATCCATTGATTTAGGATTAAGGATGATGGCACATAAGTTTAACAAATGGAAAATCACAGGATATAAGCTCACAATTACTTTTGGCAATGATGAACTGTGACGTATCCATGCCAGTACACATCGTACAAGGTACATATAACATCACCTGACACTGTTGAAGCCAAGGGCTTATCACTTATGTTTTTGATATGCGCGCATAGTGGCATGCTAATACAGTGGGATTCATTCCATTGTTTCATCGTTTATGCTTCTGCTATAACATTATCTAGTCTATTCAGAACGAATTGAGACTGGTCGATTGACTTCTGATCAATGTACATGTCTACAGCGGTAGGCACTTTACATCATTGGCTCTATGCACAAGGTCTAGCCAATATAGATTACGCTTTTTGTGGTAGCAAGTAGGCATGGCCTATCTATCGAGCAACTAATTCATGAGATGACATGAATAACCTGAGAGCACCTCAAAGTAGGGGATCTCTTGTTTGAACACCCAAGAAAATTTAGTATGACTACCTTCTTTGGTGTGTTAGACATCTTTCTCTTTTGTTTATAGAGAGATAAGATTCTTTGATGATCTAGTTGTGAATAAGAGTCCAACTTGAGAAGATCTGTTGATAGTTTTCATTAGTGATTATGTCTCTTTGAGTGGTATTTTCAAGGGTATGACCCAATTAATACACAATCACTCCATAGGTTTTGAGGGTCATGGATTGATCTCCTCACAGTTGTACTTTCAAGGAAAGGCGTGTGCAATTTGCCAAGGTGTAGTGGACAAGCTCAACTTTCCAAGTTGATTCCAATCACTATTAGACACGATAGATTTTGTTGGTCACTTTCAACTGCTAGTTTGGCCAAGTTCATGCAGAGTCTACCCAAGGGGTTTGACATTAATGATTCTAGCCAAGGGGGTTGGATTGCAAAAGCAACACCCACGGTTAATGGTGCATCACTACTTGATTTTCACTAATCTTTCAATTATTGTTACTAGGCCTTTTTAGGTAGGAGATTTGGTCATGTGCATGTGACTAGGGGTAAGTGAACAATATGTTCAACCTTCATGTTGGCCTATGATTTGGTTTTATCTCATTATTGAATATTCTTTGATTGAATTTTCTAGGTAGGATGTATAAGTTTGAATGCTTTCATTCATTTTTTCTCTTCAAAAACATGCTAAGGTCATATAGAAGCAAGGAATTTTGGGCCGTAGTGTCCAAGATACATTTTTGCATTTTGCAGCCAAGGACCTACATGGTAGAGTTTTGTTTGGCACATGTTGTCACAAGAGGAGCAACATGGTCTAGGAGTTCTACCGTAGCCCGAGCAAGCGTGAGTGAGCATACAAGAACCCGAGCGAATATCTATGATGATGTTGTTGTCAATGCATATGGCCTAACAAGAAAACTATGCAAAACATTATATTAGTTTCTTAAAAAAAATGGATATAGTTTCCTTTGTACATGGATCAATATTTCAAAACAAACCAATAGCTATTTAAGGCACCACACATGAACATTTGAAATTCTAACCAAATTGTTCCAAAGAGTAATACTTCTCATCAAGGACTCAAAACATTAGAACATTAACTCAAAAGTTTCCATCAAAACATGACAAGAACCATATGAAAATAACAAGACATGAATTTTAATTCTAACATCAATGCTACAAATTTCTCAATTCTTATGATTAGTCACATTCATTGTCGATGTAGACTTTCCCCCTCCAATGCATTGTCAATGCATATGACCTAACAATAAAATAAAGAAAAACATGCTGCTAGTTTTTGAAAAAAATTGGACAGAGCTTCCTTTGTACATGGATCAATATTTCAAAACAAACCCATGGCCATTTAAGGCACCTCACAGGAGGATTTGAAATTCTAGCCAAATTGTTCCAAAGAGTGAATACTTCTCATCCACGACTCAAATTTTCAACAAAAATGCAACAAATTTCTCAATTCTTATGATTAGTCACATTCATTGTCGATGTAGACTTTTCCCCTCCAACGCATTTTCAATGCATATGACCTAACAAGAAAACAAAGAAAAACATAATACTAGTTTTTGAAAAAAATTGGACAGAGCTTCCTTTGTACATAGGTCAATATTTCAAAACAAACCCATTAGCCATTTAAGGCACCTCACAAGAGGATTTGAAATTCTAACCAAATTGTTCCAAAGAGTGAATACTTCTCATCCATGACTTCAAACATTAGAACATCGATTCAAAAGTTTTCATCAAAACATGACAAGAACCATATGCTACAAATCCCTCAATTCTCACACTCATCGTCGATGTAGAAATTCCGTTTTCGACGCGTCTCACAGATTTCAGAATCGTATCGCATGTCTGTTTCCATGCTCCGAGCCATCTCCTCTGCGGAGACCGGCATGGAACTTCCAACCAACAAGAAAATGCATCATCAAGACAAAATACTAAACAAGACATAGAAGCAATATCCATAAACACTAAATACCAATGTTGACATCAAAAGGATAAAAAAACATAAGCAATGTCAAAGGCATAGTAAGACGTGGGCCTCATTAGTCATCAAAGGGATTGGCACGCGATGGCATATCACCCTCATCATCAATATCTAAGGAGGTGGAGGGGTCCTCTCTGCTCCGCTTTCTACGACGGAGTAATGGTAGAACATATCCTGAAATCAATGGCTCATCAATGTCGAGCGCAACACATGTCTGTCCTGATCCCACACAAGTCGCCAATGCAGGGGCTGTACCACATCCAAGATCCAAGCAAATACCTTCACGCCGATAAAGGAGCTCCACAAAGCATGCAACAAAAGAATGGCTCCGCTGCAATCCACCTCGCAATGGTCGCCTGATGATGATCTAGCTTGAGAGAGCTCTGGAAGATGATGCATCATAAAAGAATCTGATGACTGCATGCCAAGGCAAGAAAATAGGACAGTGCTCTCTACTACAAAGCACAGTGGATGCATACCTACTCGATGAACCATAAATAGCACAGAGCAAAGACACTGTAACAAAAGAGGCACGGTTAGAGAAAGCAACAACATAAATCATTAGAGTATTAATACAAAGCATGTATGTCACCTCAATAGGACCGCCAAAACTTTCAAAATGACCATAGGCTCCATGATGGAGTACTAAAATACGCCGATGAACAACCATCTCTGCAACACGACAAAACCTCTCCACCCACCCAATGGCCTCTCCTGTTCAAAGCATTAATTATTACAAACACTTACAATGATTATTACTATCGTATGGCATGATCATAAACAAAAGGATCGCACCCGCCGTAGACACCATGATTAGAAGCCAGCCTGAATCTGCTAGCGTCGAGAATGCCAAATGAACTCCAGCACGCACATGATCCTCACTGCAAATGTCCCAGTGAGGTAGAGTAGAGGAGCCTACTAGAGACTCACCAAAGGGGAGATCGAAGAAAATGAAATCAGCAGCCCATGGAACGGCTCTCCCCGCGCGAGTATATAGTGTAGCCTCCGAACGTGTCCGTGAAAGATGCTCATGTACGGGGATCCATATGGGATTCCGGACTCCCGCTCTGAAGTCTGCAGCAATGGCAATGTAGTCCCCCACTATGGCCATGCACCGTGTGTCAACAAAACTATATATGTTTTGTAGTGGAGACTCCACAAGATAAAGAAATGAGATAGTCTTCCTAGCCATGATGGTGCCAGAAGACACTGGAGCATCACAACAAGATAAAATTAGTCATCTATGAAGCATATTTTTGGAAAGCATTAACAAACTTTTATAAGACATACAAGGCATTGAGCCCACATCCTCCTCGACGATCGTATCCACAAATGTTTCCTTTTCCTTTTGAGAGTTGCGTGCATCTTAAACAAAACATTTTAAGTCAAAATACTACTAACTTATGGTTGTTTGGCATGCCAAAGAGTGAAACATACCTGCTTGTCTCGCCTCTCGTCTATCTGTTGGTGGATTTTGTATCACAGCATCCCTCGACATCATGTCATGCAGCTCTCTTTCACGACCAAGAACATGTCCTTTTTCCATATCTATCCACCACGGACAATTCTCAATCTCCCATGCACTCAAGGTGCGCATACTAGAGGGGTACATGCATGTGTCTTGAGTAGCCATCTGAGTCCACTGTCTTGCCAAAAAAGGCATGGCAGGTAACACATTCTTGGATACCAAAACCATAAGGAATCTACAATGAACAACTAACAAGTTACATGAAGCTCATCACATAAACATAACAAATTAATAAAATTGCAATTAATAAATTGTTCACCTGAAAGACAAACGTTGTGCTGCCATTCGTAATGTATCTACCTTCTTCAATGCTTGCTTCTCCACATCCTTCATCTTTGCTCCAAGAGACACTTCAATTGGAAAAAAAAAGGGCCTGGCTTCAAATTTTATCTCCTCAAAATAGAATGTGAGGGTAGAGTCATGTGGCAAAGGCACAATGCCAATCACATCCATAAGATCTGACACAATCTGAAATGCTCTTTCACAGACTCGTGCCAAAAAACCCTCTCTACGAAGCCACCTACAAGTCCAAAAAGAGTGAGAGAAAAAAAAAAGACAGTACAACAAATTCAAGATTAATTATCAAGGATCATCTTACATGCGGAAGACGTGATCTCCTTTCTTAAGACCATATGCACCCCTTGTAATCTTGTCCGCTTCAAGCAAAGAAATCCAATGAATCTTGTTTTGAACGAGAGCATCTTGGAGTGCTATTAAGTTCAATTTCTCCAATGTAGCCCAGCTATCATTACCCCATTTCAGAGACAAAACCCTTGCTAGCCAATTCGTCCCAAGGTTGTGTTAAGTATGGAGCCTGATTTACCCTTGTAATTTTTTGTGGTAAAAGCGCACATTTGTAAGGCCCCCACTATGAGGAGAAGCCATCGCGTGTGAAGGAAAATCACTCGCCAGAAACCAAAATTTTCATGGTCCAATTTTTTCCCCCTCGCTGGAATACTATGGCCAGATGGCGGCCGGAAAGTGGTCGGAAAAGAACCGGTCGGTTGGTCGGTGGCCGGAAGTCAATGGCCGGTGGCCGAATTCAATGGCTGGTGGCCGAATTCAAAAGCGGACTTGTCTTCTCAAGGGCGGCCACACATGGACGGATTGAAGGGTCCGATTTGGACTTATCTACACAAGGGCGGCTACACATGGCTGCCTCTCATGAGAGTGGGAAGCCCTTTTGGCCTATAAAAGGAGGCCATTTCTACACACATTTCATAGTGTGAAGTTGATGCAACAAGGTGAGTGTGAGGTGGTGAGAGTGAAGCAAGGCGGGAGCTCCATTAAGGGTATAATCCCTTTGTAAACTACTTCTTGTTTTGAAGTACTAAAGCCATTGAGTGGCTGCTTTCCCATGGACGTAGCCCACATTGGGTGAACCACGTATATCGTGTGTACTCTCTCTCTCTCTCTCTCTCTCTCTCTCTCTCTACTCTATAATCTCGTGTATGTAAATTTGTCTCTCTTCATTAAGTAATCTACTCAATTATCTATTTAGCTACGTCTTATTTCCTAACAGGTTGGGATCCACAATGTTAACTGCAATATGAGTATAAAAATGACAATTACTCTAATTACATATTGTACCATTCGCCACAAATAAAGAGTAGATGCAAACAAATAAAGTACCTTCCCAATACGATCTTGATATTTGTGTGTGATCTCTTGGTGAATCCTCTCCTCTTCCTTTTTGAAGTCTTCGTCAGATAAACCATGCTTCACATTCTACATTCTCTTCTCTTTCTCTTTTGTCATTTGAATCTAAAATCCAAAATAGGCAAGACTATATTAATAATCACACATACCAATGACAAAAGAAAGCATTTAATTTGATTCATACATCATAGACCAATCTGCCAAGGTAACGTCGAGTGAGTAGATACCAAGGCTCGGAACCTTTGGCATACTTTTTTTGTACGACGGAAATAAGATTTTGATCCTTTTCAGGTAAACCGTTTAAGTACATCACATGATCCGCCGCACAAATGTGTGTGATATTAACGATCTCATCACGAAGATGAGTGGCAACCAGAGCATGAGTACTCATGCATCACGAAGATGAGTGGCAACCAGAGCATGAGTATTCATGCTGCATTGATATATCATGTAAACATTCAAATATACGATAACTTAAATACTAGCAAAGTTGAACAAGCAAAACACTTACAAGTTCATTCTTTGCAAACTGCTTAGCAACGCAATCTCAGGCACTTTGGTAGGATCTATGATAGTGCACAAAACACGACAACGCTTCTCCTTAGAAGTGGAAAACCTTTCTTTAATTGCCTCTGTCCATGCCACAGTACGATGATTCCCTTCCCAAACATAGAACATGTGATTGACAAGATCTTGAAACTTTGGTTTCTTTTTCAATTCACATTCAAATTCATCATTGATCTCATTCCATAGAGGTCCCCATGTTGCTTTGATCTCATCTTGAGTACACACAAAAGTTAAACTTTAAACAAAATCCAAAGAATGTGCACAATGGCAAAAAGATAGAAAGTATTGATATACCTCTCACAAGGCTCTCCTCTCTTTTGCATGTCAATAAAGAGACAATGAAAGCTCCTTTTTCTAGCATATAGCCTTCTTTTGTGAAGGCAGACTTCAACCCACTAAGATCGTCTCTCAACCCTCTCACCCTTGCATATGGAATCAATCTGCACAAGGGAATAGAGGGACAATCAAAGCAGCTAAATATACGTGTGCTCTCAAGCATAGTTGCTCCCCTATGCATGAAGATTTTTTGCTCATCCTCCATTTCTGCGGCTGCACTAACCTCGTCCCTTATCTCCCATGGGACTATCTGCAACCCATTCTCCTCAAAGGCTAGTGTCTCATCTATCTCATGTAAAGATCCCTGCCCCATGTCCATAGATAGAATCTCCTCTTCTTGTGTTTCTAGCTCCTCTACCATGATAGTAGCTGAAACCGAAGAGACTTGGTCACTACTGTCCACCTGACCATAAGAGATTTGGTCACTACTCCTCCCTCTCCGGGCACGACCACGGGATCTAGGGCTGATCCAACGTAAATAAACAATTCAACATTTTTAGTAACCTTCAAAAAGAAATCAATTGTTGACGGAAGCACATAATGAACCATAAAGTATTGTTATGGAATAATAAAATGAAACAAAATTGAATATAGAGCACTATTTCAAATACTATGCATAGCCCATGAGATACATCTTCAATAGATTTTAGAAACCAAGGCTATTTATTTATTCCAACATTATTAAAAAATGTAAAAAATTCATAATAATATTTAATTGCAGATATTTAAAACTTTGAAACACCTGGCAGGAGGATGCCCTCTTCGATTAGATGTACCATTTTTGCATGCCATCGATTGCCCTTGTTGTGAATTGACCTACACAAGTCAAAGCTAAACTTAAATTTGCAAACATGGCATAAGTAGCTCTACATTTAAAATAAAGTTGTATTAGCAAAAAAACAAACAAAATGCACAATCTCTAGTTGGTTGGACATAATGATACATCATTTAACACCATTTGGTGGGAAGCAATTGGCTAAGCAAGCCAACCACGAAAAAATTTCAAGCCTGTCGATAGGGCCGCGCGCCGGCGTTCGGTCATTGGGACAACCCACAAAGAGTAAATGTTTAGAAATTAGGTTACTTTTTACACATTTTTTCCTCTATTTTAGCTTGGAATTTCTTCTTTTCCCCTTGCGCTCAACAAGAATTTTGGAAATTGAAAAATGACAGGAAATTAAGCTGACACACATTTTGTGTGCATCGTGTGCATGGATGGCCAACAATGTCTGCACATGTTTATGATCCGTTTGTTTGTGAACTTCTGACAATTGCTGAATTTACTATGGAGAATAAGTTTGCACAAATAGAGTTTTGGAGGATGCTCAATAAGGTGGTTGAAGTCCAAGGGTATGATAAGCCCGAGTTTAGAGGTTTCATGGCTGATGAAGCAAATGAAAATTGGATAGCAGTTAGAACCGTTTATTTTGGAGGTCCCAATATGGCTATGCCTGCCAAAGAACGATCATGTGTGTTCCATTGGGAGAAATCCATGATCCGTCATACTGTGAAGTGCATTAAGCCTTCCTCCCAAGAAGAACACAAGATTAAATGCCGCAATTGGCGAATCGCATCGTCAGAGAATCAAGCAAAAATCTGCAAGGGAGAACTTCGTCGCTATTGGAGAGCTGGGCATGCTATTGATGGAGAGGTTTCATGTCTAGAGACTTGGTTGGCTTGGTGGGATGTCAGAGTTTCACATTGGGGAGGACGATTTGTTATGCAAGATGAGTCTGGCATTTTTATCGCTAACACTAACTTGTCTAAGAGCAAACATGCTAGCATGTGGGCATGCTTGGGTTTCAAAGACAAAATTAGTTTGTATGAAGCTGCAGGGGCAGACATGGCAATGGCAGTGCTACAAAGTGTAAAGTATAATACTTACCTTAAAGGTGCAAAGACATGTAGTGGTCAGGGTATACAAGACCTTGCCCAGAGATTCTTTAATCGATCGTCCACAGCTTCGGGTGCTACAAAATTGGTCAATCTTGCTCACTCTTCGATGAAAGAAATGGGTTTGCAAAGTCAAGAGATGAATAGGTCATATAGTAGGGAGAAGAGTGTGAAGAAAAAAAGGTCAATCTTTGTGGATGGTGGTGTTGTGCTAGAGGAGGATAGCCACATACCTGATTTTGTTACAGTTACTGAACACATTAGTGGAAAAAGACATGCAAATGTACAAGGGGATACAAAATATTGGCCAGAGGTGAAAGTTGCAAAGACGGTATGGGCGATTAGGAGAACTGAACCCAGACGTACGATGACATGTTTTGGGATTTTGCAGGATCAAACAGAGAGATGTGGAGGATTCATTAATGAAGGCTCTAATGACATTAAGAGAGGGATTGCAGCACCTTGTTTTTGGGGTCGGAGAAAATATCCCTCATCTGGGTCAAATCCTGGGGGGATAATAGAGGGTTATGTTTGGTTTTGCAATGCTAGTAATTTGCACACATGGAAAATTCATGACATGGTGGTGGGACCACCCGGACCTGCACCAAACGTTTGGAGTGTTGTTGAGGGCACTAATCTTGTGCCATATGAGGCATAACAACTACAAGCTAATGGATTTGTCCTTCATCAGCAACATGGAGCAAGAGGTGTAGTTCTGAATGGGGGGATTCGAGATGCAAATAGAGTTCCGAGTGCCTTTCGACCAAGATATAGGGATGGCAAGGTTGTCAAGTGGCGATCCAAATTAACAAAGGAATTTCAGACGAGAATTGATTTGGGGAAATGCTTGGTGGCAGAATTGATTAAAGAAGTTATTATTGTGTGCAATGAAACACATGTTTTCTATGTTGGCACAGAGGGCTCAAGGATAAAGGGAGTTTCATACTCTGTGACATTATCAGACTTTCCAAGGTGAACTTGCGAAGATTTTTAGAAGAGAGAGTCCAAGAGGCTAACATATGTGCCATGCAAGCATATATACTATGTGTTTCTTCATGTTCTAGGTTTGGACTCTCATGCCCATGAGAGTCCAAACCCATGAGAGCCCATGAGTTCATGCACCAAGCGGCTTTGACAAAGGTAGAGCTCTTTCAAGCTCTTAGTGGAGTACAACTGAACAAGCGGCTTTGACAAAGGTAGAGCTCTTTCAAGCTCTCAGTGGAGTACAACCGAACACGCAGCAGTAGATCAAGTTTTGTGCTCTAAAGTTTTTGTATGTCATTGTGGGGTTTTTGTCAATCTATGATGGCCCCTATAGCCGTGCCTCTGGGTGTGAAGGTTTTGCACTATATGTGTTTTGTGGTCCTATGATGAGCCTTGTTGTGCGAGAGAATATCTAAGGTTTTGAGCAAGTTTTTGAGATGTACCAATGAATTAGATGTGGATGTATGGTTCTTTTATTTGAAAAAAATAAGATATGACTGGTTCATTTTACTCCTCTATGTTGAATATCTGAACTATTGCAATATTGATATGCTTTTTTTATATTGTATATATTCGCTCGATTTCCTGTTCGCTCGGAAGTATTTGCTCGGGGTTAGGGATTCCTCATGGTCTAGGAACTCATGGAGTTAGGTTTAGCCAGTGTGGAGAAAAATTTAGTAGGGTCCCTCTCACTCATGTCGCTGAGTGTTTACGGTTATCTCCACACACACTCATGTCACTGAGTGTAATCTACTCAATTATCCACTAAGCTACGTCATATTTCCTAACAGTTATGGGCCCTAGTGTTTAGCAAAGGCTGATTTGGAGCGGCATGCACATTCATGAGATTAGTAGATTCTAAAGCATTTCGCACTATATGTGCAATATCTCTATGAGACTAATTGTAGATCTACCAATCACCAATAGAGGTCATGGCTCGATTTGGCTCTCTATGTATTTGCACTCTATTTCTATTATCAACCCAGTATTTACTTAATCTCTTTGTGCATTGAGTCTCCTAATTGTGGTTAGTATGGTTGCACATGATGCTCTCATCATTATCATGAATGCAAGCCTAATCTATCGACCCTAATCTATGTACTTATCAAGTGGTATCAAAGCAAAAATAAGGTCTAGCACTTCCTAGCCTCATTAGTCTTGGTTTTGGGTGTTTGTAGATGCATAAATCTCTTTGCTAGATCATCTATGCACTCTCTCTCTTGCTTAGATGATTGTCATTCAAATCCTCTTGCATTGCACTTAGGTTTTTATGGTACAATTGGATTGTTGTTGTTGTGTGTGTGTGTGTGTGTGTGTGTGTGTGTGTGTGTGTGTGTGTGTGTGTGTGTGTGTGTGTGTGTGAGCATTGTGTTCAAATCATGAGCCGATTTTTTGAGCTTGTAATTGCCTCAAATCCCTTGCTAAACATGTGTGTGAGTATAGAATTTCTCAATATCGCTCTAATGAGCTATAGAATGCTCTAATTGGGTTTGTTTTGAGCCTTTTTAGCTCTCGGCCAATTGCAAAAACATGCTTATTACCTGCGAGCTCAGCTCTATCGACAAGCAACTACTAAAGGTGCCTTGGCCTAAGGCGATGACCTTGACGTTGGGGCCCATGGTGGGGTCGCGTGGTCAAATCATCGCTTCCTTTTGAGGGGGTATGTGGTGGAACTCAAGTAACATTAAATCCAACTTAGCACCACTGGTCGGGACCACTAGCAATGTTGCATGCACTCTACCTCTCATTCAAACTTGCCACCCCATACGACCCCTTTTTTGAATGCCTTTTTGCGGTCCAGAATCCTTCGTTCACACGCCTCTCGGACTTGGAGATCAAAGGTCCACTACCCCGCATTCACACGGCTCCTTTACACCACAATAGTAGATATTCCCACGGGCATTAAAAAAACTCCAAGTTCTCACCCTTTTTTTGGTTTTTGGCAAGTGTTCTCACACAGCAGCCCAGAATCCTTCCTGTTGGGGGCATTCTCGCAGCTTGCAAGCCTACCTTATCTGGTCACTAGAGGAGCCTCTATCCCCACAAGTGATTTGGTTGCTTATCCACCACAATAGGGCACTCACACGAGAATCTCTACCACACTCTTTTTATCCCCATCAATTATCTTTACGTGTTCTTCCCAAATAGTAACCCAAAGCTTTGTAAAGTCTACCTCAAAAGAATTTCCCGAGCTTCAATTTTTTTGTGTGTGAAGAGGAGCTCCATAAAGTGGAGAGTGGCTTCACAAGAATATCAATTTTGTAAAATCGTCGCACGAGGATAAGACACTGCCCCAAGTTGGGTAAGACCTTCCTCTCACACACTTCTACGAGTGCACCATTCCTGTTACATGCATTTTGGGGGGTGCACTACGGGCAAGGATAATCTCATGGTTTTTGAAGGCCAAGGATTCCACACTTGGAAGATAAAAACCAAGGGGTATTTAATGAAGAAGCAGATGTGGTCCACGGTCAAGCCATTGGGAGAGGAAGAGAGAATCGGGACTAGAGACTCTCACACACAATTCATAGCACGGGATGAGAAAGATTTAGGAATCCTTCTCACCGCTGTAGGGGATAATTACATCCACTACCTAAATGAATGCAATATTTCATATGATGCATGGGTCACGCTTGAAAAGTATTTTGGATCCATAGCCAAACACTCCAAAATCTCTCTCAAAATTCAGCTCTATGGTCTTACCATGAAACCAAGAGATGATATTTCTTCTCTTGTCAACCAAATGAAGAGCATATGCACCCAATTGGCATACATAAAATGCCCGGTGGAGAACGAAGACCAAGTAGCTATTCTACTCAAAGCGGTATCGGATGAAGATTATGGTCAGATTGTGAGAGTGCTCAAAATAAAGGAGCCCGTACCAAACCTAGAGGATGTCATTAACTCGCTCCAAGAACACGAGAAGAAGATCCGAGATACAAAGACTTTTGGAGGAGCTTTTATTGCTACATCATCAAGGAACCAAACAAAACAAAGATGTAAACACTTCAATCGCACCAACCACACATCTGACAAATGTTACACAATCAACCCTTGTGTGCATTGTGATAAAAAATAATCATGGGTCTAATTGGTGTATGTACAAAGATAAAGGCAATGTCAACATTACCTGAAGAATCTAATGGAGAAGTTTGCTATGCAGATGTACTTTGATGCACTCAATTTGTTCTTTTTCTTACACCCTAGTTGCTTACACTTCTCTAGGGGAGGAACTTGTCTCCCCTACAACCTTGTTGACTACCATTTCTCAAGGGGGGGAACACCCTACTGCCACTACTCTCTAAGGAAGACACTCTTTTGTACACCTAACTAAATGGGAGACTTAGACCCCACTAGAAGGTAACTTTGACATTTGATGTGCTCAGACACAAATAGAGGAGGATTGTTACGAATTTGTGCCTAACGCAACACCATGGAGCTCTCCCCCTACTCTACCCTGTCTAGATTCAATGCATCTGCCTACTAGACTTGCGTACCACTTTTATTTGATGCTTCCATTGACTCCATATGGTACACCCACCCACACATACACTCATGAAGAGGCATGCATGACCTAGAAGACATTTGGGCTGATTTTGATGCCTACAATCATTGGTGATGTCATTCAAAGCTTTTCCCAAAAGTTTATATAATGGCTCTCTATGTATTTGCACTCTAATTCTATTATCAACCCAATATTTACTTATTCTCTTTGTGCATTGAGTCTCCTAATTGTACTCAGTGTGGCTACACATGATGCTCTCATCATCATCATGAATGAAAGCCTAATCTATCCACCTTAATCTATGTACTTATCATTGATTAATAGCAATAATGCAAGGAATTGTGATCTCTATTTACCAGTCATTTTGGAGGACTATCTATAAGCGATGGGGATACACATATCAATACTATCAGTCAACTAGAGAGGATAGGTAGATTACAAGTGTTACTGTTGTGCTAAAAGATATGCTAAGCGCGTACATTAGCACCAAGAAATCCAATTGGGAAGGTTATCTCTCTAGTTGGATTTTGCTTACCATGAGGCAAAGCATGTTGCAATTGAGTTTGTTCCCTTCATGTTTAGGTCAGGTTCTCAACCTCGAACACCAGTTATGGTGGGATTGTCTACTGATGAGAAATCTTAGTTGTGGTAACTTGTTTAGCATACTCTAGTGAGTCATAACTAGAAAATACACACTATGTTGGATATGGGTTGGTTTCACCAAACGGTTGCAAAGGGATAATAATGTATCCATATGTTTTTTCTATTTCATTGAACCTCCTCTGCACCGTGTTCTAGTCAAGTGAACAATTGGATCCATGAACGATGCCGTTGCGAAAAACATAAGTATCCTTATGAAAATATCACCACTTTTGTTTTTGGGGACGAAAACATCTCTCCAAGGTGGGAATAATGTCACACCTAGGGTAAGACCGGACAGGCCAAGGGCCAGAACTCACATGTGGTCACAGGGTGCTATATTTTTAGCAAACTATAAGTCTATATATAGCGAGGGTGGGTGGAGAGTTGCATGTGCTAGTTCCTCACGGTCTCAAAGCTCCTTGTGGGTGTAATGTACAACAATATACAATTGTAAATATAAGGATATGTATAAAGTTCTCCCCACTTCCTTCCCCACATTGATAGTTTTTTCAATCAAAAGTTTGTTATCATTAATTTTCTATGTTGCACTAATGTACAAGGTTTTTCCAATAGTTCACAATTGCTCCAAAGAGGCCAAAAACATTGTGTTGCCATGCAACCCAAATTAACTGGCTTAATCCAATGGTCCAATATTGCTCAACACTCTACTAAGGCCAAAAAGAATCCATGTGCTGGGCCACACAAAAGAACCTTCTAATAAAAGAAAATGACACACATGCATGATGAGTAAAAGTAGGATTTGGCAGCATGAAAATGAAAAGGCAAAAAGTGAAGAATCAAGTTATAGTGCCCATCAACTTGGCACAAAAGCTAAAAAAAGACACTTTGTCTTCTCATGAATCCTAAAAATGCTCTTCAAACCATACCCCAAGTCAAAGGTGTAGCACTCATGAACTACAAAGGAAAAGACACTTTTGTCTTCTCATCAATCTTGAAAATGCTCTTCAGCCAATACCATAAGTCAAGGTGTAGCACACATGAGGCCAGTGGATGTGCTTGGATGTGTGTGTGTGTTTGGGGGGAGGGGAAGAGAGAGAGAGAGAGAGAGAGAGAGAGAGAGTGCTCTCTCCCATGACATTGCCAGGCAACTGTTTTTCATCTTTTGTAGTGTGCCACTCTTGTACACATTGAGCTCTTTCCACCACACAGTGCGCAAGGAAGATTCACAGCATTCTCCTTACTTCGAGAGAGAATTTGCATGCCCATTCATGGGATCTACCACACTAGCCTGCACACGTGTGAGGTGTGAATCTACGCATGTTTCTGGCAATCTTTACAACACACATAGCATCCACCACAATGGCAGCTCTTATTCAGACATGCCCAACAATGTAACATCCAAACTCCCACTGGCTTTAACCTTCAGCATACACCTACATGAATCAAGGATAAGCCCAGGCTCACCTTTAAAGGTGAGTGCAAGGGAGAGACTCATGGTATTCATCCATTAGACAATATAACCATCAGCTTCATCATGCGTAGTATTGACTACCAACTTCCAACTAGCGTCAACAGTGCACAATAGTGGATGTAAACCTCGGTAGCAGTATACGCTCACATGCGCACACACGCGCCCGCACACACACACGCACACTACATCAATACCATGATCAATGTACTGAGTTTCTTGTCCCGATGTATAGGGTAATTGGAACGAACCTTCATGTTGATTAAATTATACAAGAATGATAAGAATACATAAATGTTTGAGCAAATAGAGCCAGGACATGGTGTTCTTTTGTATCCAAGTAATTGATTTAAAACAGCAACACAGACACACACATATACATCAATACCAAGATCCGTGTTCTAAGTTTCTGACATAAATCTAGAGATGCGAGGCAGACGCACGGATATTTATATCGACGTTTCAAGGCAGACTCAACCAAAATGAACGCTAGCACTACAATAAGTATTAAATAGGAAGTACCAAAACAATTTGAAGGTAGCTGATAGGTCATAAGCACCACAGAAGATAGAAAAAAATAACATAGTGTCAACAATCCGAACTTGGACCAAAACTCGGACCACAGAAGATAGAAAAAATTAGAAGTGTCAACAATCTGAACTCGGACCAAAACTTCCCAAGGTGAAGTCTGCTTTATCCATCCACAAGCAGCACTTGCATGCATGAGCAATACTCTTTCAAACTTCAAAGAGGATCTTTTCCCCATCCAATCAAGCCTCAGCGGACTTTTACACTCAGTTATACCAAGTTCCCAACTGCCCTCTAAAGAGCTTCTAGGGGTGAAACTCCCAACAATACCATTCTTTACAAACTATCTGCACGCTTTCATTACAACTGTCAATAAAGGACCAAAATAAAGAAAAAACATAACAGTGAGGTAGAAAGCCCCAACCTGCTTGTTTGTTGCCTGAATTAGTATACAAAAAGTGCAGATATGTAATCAATTTGACAAATATCTGTAAGTAGGAAATATACAACACCCATAAGTAGTTACGCCTACCATCTCTGTGGTACAAAGTCCACAAGAACATTACTGTTGATCCTCATTAGTAATGGCAAACTCAATGAGATGCACTTACATTATCCGCCATTGGCCTGCATTTGACAGTTTGCCCATGGACCATGGCCATTGTGTTCAAGAACATTTCTTTGAGGCTGGCGTAGAAAGAGGGTGCGATCATTCAGCCCCAGCAAATCGTATCTGCCACAGAACCACCGTTGTACGACCATCTCCTTCACGGGCCTTCCATCCTTGGCGCAACAATATCCCCCGTGTACGTGTACACTCAGCACTATTGGAAGTAAAACAAACATCACTTGCCCCTACATAGAAACCCCAGACGATTCCTTGTCGTCCTATGTACCATGAATCAAATTCTTTAATCATGGCAGACTCGACGTTCCCGTCCAACGCACAGAGCCATGGCTTTGAACATGTGTCCTAATCTATTAGCTGGAGCCTGGAGTGAAGCTCCAACTGAGAAACTTTTCACATGCTGTACATGAGTCCAGAAGTAATTTCCAATGCAGAGTAGCTAAGCTACGCCTGAAGCACTTGGCAGTGTACTACATGACTGCCACTCTTGCTTCTCCCCGAAATGTTAGACCAGAGATTACTGACAACACTTTTGAAATGCCCCTTTCCTCCCATGTTTTCCCACAGCTGTGCGCTGTTGTGCATGTTTGCGACGTCCACAAGCACCATGCTCAAGTTGTTCCTTACAACACACAATTTGCCCCCAAGGGGAACCATTGCAGCTGCTTCAAATGCCTGAGAGTTGCCCAAATGAAGCTTGCTGTCTACTGATTTGTTCCACAGCCCAGTCGCATGGTCAAATACCCTCAACCTGCACCCATCTGGACAATCAAGAGCATACAATCGCCCATTGAGAGACGTACAAGGATTGCGCCAACCAGCCACCATTCCATCGAAAATAGGCGACCAGTGATTTGAGGCAGGTGAATACACTTCACTCATCACCTGTCTATGGGTGCCAAGCCCTTTGACAAACCATTCCCCTCTGTAAACTACGCCTATGAATGGAACCATAGCTGTGCTCATGTCCGATATAAAACACCACTTGTTTTTGTTAGGATCAAACATTTCTGCAGACCTAAGAGACCGCTGAATGCCCTCACATTCACCTCCGGCCACATACAGGCAATTGTTTATCACACAACTGGCAAAAAAGTGGCGTCGCCTCAGCATCTCTGGGGCATGATGCCACCTGTTAGTTCTTGGACTATAGTATACAACCCTCCTCATGGATCCCTTCAACCTATCCTTACCTCCAAATAAAAAAAGGAGGTATCCACACAGGACCGCACTCCCAAAGCCAAGCACCTCCGAATATTCAGCTGGTATTGGCGGCAGAGGTTGCCACACCTGATATTTGGGGTCAAATGTGTGCCAAGCAACACGTCCATCTCGATCCCGCTTAATCACATAGATCCATTCTTCTGCAATACCGAGCTGGATTCTTTGAGAAAAGTAGTAGTTGCTTGTGAGGAGGCGGTACCACTTTCTGCAAACCAGACGGAGTTTTCTATGGAAAAGACGAGGAACTCGAAGTAAACAGGCGACGACCAAGTCATTAGGGAGGCCTGGGATGAGGTCTGGAGGGAGCTTCTTTCTCTCCCCCTTAGGAACTCTGTTTCTTTTCGGCTGAATGCTCGGCTTCAAGTCTGGTTGCACACAGTGCCTTGCGCCTGGAACAAGCCTCTTGGCTCCCACTGCTGTGATTGCATCTACTCTGCAATAACACGCAGATGTATCCACCTGAAACGTGAGAAAAGCTAGAATTAACCAGCAGTAAAAAACCTTTTCAAAACTGTTCCTGTAATGCACAACCAAGTGCCTCCTCTGCTTGCATGAGAAAACAACTTTGCAGAGAATATAGAGGACTTCCAAATCATGACGAGCATGTCACAACCGTGCCATCCCCCAATTGAACAAGCTCTTACCCTAATGTCGTACATAAAATGCCATAAGCTCACCACCAGTTACTTGTCACTTGGCAGTATAACTGGCTTATGAGAAGACCCGAGCTACATCTCAATGACATGATTTGCACCTTATGGAACATATGGGTACCTCTCTGTCCAGGCTGGCAATGAATTCACAGTGCGTTACGAGGATATCCATTCTTTACTGCATAAAGCTTAGCAGTTCTTTCCCTGCATACTATTGCTGCTTATAAGCCTGTCCACAAAATGAAGAAGGCTGCCAACCAAGGAATCCTCCAAACCAAGCTGGATGTCCCATGCATGGCATGTGCCACAAGTGCGAACATCTCTTCTAAACCAAGCATCCCAATTCACAAGATATGAATGTGATGATGCATTTTATGCAGTTGAAATTGAGTGAGTACGATGATTCACTCGATCACCATGGCTGCAAACTTATGCAAAATTGCGAAGGCACTCAGCACGGTACGGCAGTTTCGGAACAAGTGTGTTTGTGCAAAAGATTGTTTAAGTGTTGCTGTATGTGGTATTTCCAGTCGACATATTCTTTGTGCGTACGAAATTTAGAACAACTTAGCAGCACTTTGCAAGAAGAGTACCAGGGCAGGCTGGAGACCACGATGCATGACGCGGGGAAGCAGGGCTCGCCTTTGTATTCTGCCCTCAATCCACCACTCCAGTCTTCAAGATCGGATCACATTTGCGCAAATTGAAAATGTACATCGTTTTGCGCACGGTCAGAAAACCTCAATCAAGAGATGTCCGCTGCCATCGTTGCCACACTGAGGTCGCCTTTCCTTCCCCCGTCTGACTTGCAAGTGCGGAAATTCCCAGTAACGTGAAATGAGCACGTAGAGAGTGGGCAATGTGCGCGTTTCCGGGCTCTTGAGGAATTGGATGCATATATGGGTGCCCACCACTCTGAGCAGCTCGCTAGCCCTAGGTACGACTCTCTCTCTCTCTCTCTCTCGTCTCAAATACGCAACATTCTCTCTCCTCTATGCACACAGCTATACTTCGCTTAGGCTTCGCAGAATTCTAGGGAATGGGCCGAACTTCTAGGATGAGAGAGAGAGAGAGAGAGAGAGAGAGAGAGTGTCTCTGAGCAAAGGTGTGCTAGTGCTAGAGCGCGTGTGGGTAGGAGAAACACAAGCTTCAGCTTTTATGCATTTGCTGCTGTGCTGCATCCTAATGTGACAAGAAAATCAAAACAAATCTATTGATGTCCAAACATCACCACTACTGTACAGTGTTCGGGAAAAATGTGTCTCAGCTTAATATCAATATCGTGCCGTTTTCAATTTCCAAAATGCCTGTTGACCACAAGGGAAAAGGAGAAATTCCGCCCCAAAATAGAGAAAAATAGTGTAAAAACCTAAAAAAGTAACCTAATTTTCTAAATTTTCCTCTTGGCAAATTCAAGGAAAGGCATTTTGTATGTTTGGGAAAATGATTTTTCCCGAACACTGCCACTACATCAACTAAAAGTTAAGGTAGAGACAACTCCCTTATTAAAGTCCCAATCTCACATGGAGAGATGGACTGACCCGGGACCCCAAATTGACCTTAGGTTGTCTCTACACACCGGTTGCCCAAGTTTGTGCAGTAGGTGCACTAGCTTACGTGGAGGCCATTGGGCGCAAAAATAATAGTCGAATGATAAGGGAGGTGGACAAAAAGTCGAGCAAACAAGATGCCCATCCACACATGGGTGGACGTTGAAAGCGATGACCCCACTCTTCAAAACAGTGTCTGCAAACAATGGGCTAAGCACCATATCTTGATTCATTTGCATGATAATTATCTCCTCTTGATTAATCATTTAATTTTACGCTAATTGATTCGATCGATGGATTATTTTGATCTCAAATGATCAATTAATTGAATGGTTACTTCGAGTATTATGTTATTTTGCAATAGTCTCTGTGTGTTTTTAGACTCATTTCTTGTCTTTTTGGCATTACTAAACTGCAAAATAAAAGCACCTACTTTTCTCATTGATTGTCTCTGTGCATAGTCCTCATCGTCAGCTTTCACTAGAGCCATAACCACAAAATTTGAGCTCTGTTAGTTCCATTAATTATTTCCTAATTACCTTGTCTGTATGTATGAGGGTGTGAGCCTCTTCCTATTAAAGAATAAAACAATTTTGGTTGACCCTCTCACCACTCTAGCCCATGAGGCTAATTGGGTAACCTCTATGTCCTAAACTTGGAGAGTAGAGGTCATGGGGTCAGTTCGCTAATTTGATTTATGGGCACCCAGTTTGCTAGTTTGATTTTTTTGGGTCATTGTGATTGAATTGCTACTTGATTTTGTTGGCGTAATCTCAGTCGTAAATTCTACTTCAATGGGTTATTGAGCCCGGTGGACCTAGTTCTCATGGGCACCCACTTTTTTGTACCGGTAGCGAGGCGCCGACTCAAGCTCAATAGCACAACA
Source organism: Adiantum capillus-veneris (assembly GCF_014529385.1). Taxonomy (NCBI): domain Eukaryota; kingdom Viridiplantae; phylum Streptophyta; class Polypodiopsida; order Polypodiales; family Pteridaceae; genus Adiantum; species Adiantum capillus-veneris. The sequence goes on from NC_140949.1 coordinate 124,002,996, forward strand.
ATGATGTGCATTTCATTGATGAGTACACCACAATAGTCTAAGCATGGGAAATTCTAGAGCAAAAAATTGGTTCCAAGACCAAGAAAAGCACAAGAAAAACTTGTACAAATCGACTATGCTTCAAGGGGAAGCCATTAGCACAAGCTTATCTTGTTCGATTTTATGCATCGTTGAGCCACATCTAGCAAATGGTATGTGGCATGTTGAATTTTTGTCTCATCTTCATGTAGCTCACACAAACAAAAACATTGATGCTAATTTGAGAGCCACGGCTCAACTGCATTTGCAATGCAGTTATGTAGGAATCCATTATACTTTGGGGGGTTCAGGTCTTTAATTCTTCATCTTGGACCCTTTGTGTCGGATTGCAAGGGCCTTGCTATGCATCGTGTGCGAGCCATTGAGGCTGCAAACACGCAACCTAGATGTAGGCAATCTCAACAAATGCAGTCGGTCTGTCACTCACCTCTATGTAGCAGTATGAGGGAAACTCATGTACGCAAAGAGGAAGAAGTCCACAACTCCTGCTCGACCACTACGCCGTTGATGTACCATCGTGTTGCTCTATGTTGCTCTCTCTCTCTCTCACACACACACACACACACACACACACACACACACACACACACACACACACACACACACACACACACACACACACACACACACACACACTATCATTAAAACTAATATCTAATACTCCCAACTGATTTTCTCATGTTAAACTGATCATTTAATATGGGGAAGTGCCAGGGGAGTAAAAGCTAGAATATTGGTAAGACTGCCAAACTGGTCTCTGTTAGGGATCCAAAGGGGGACAATCTGCAAAAGAGCAATGTGCTTCAATGGGGCTTAAAAGACCTAAGGTTCAACCCCATTAAGACTTCCATAGGCTAAAGTTCCTAACTTTTAATTGTATAGTCCAAAGGCCAAATTAGGGGAAATATTGGATAGTCATTAAAAAGTCTTCCCACATCCCTAGGAAGGAGGGGGTGAGCCCTTATTGTAGGGGATGAGAGAGAAACACACACACACACACACACACACACACGCACACACACACACACACACACACACCAAAGATCCCCCTTTACACAAAAGGAATACTGGACACATGTCAGGCTCCTAGGCCAGTTGCCCCCAAGCTCCCCTCAAATCCTATTGGATGGCCATAGAGGTGGACCGATGAGAATTAGGCTAGAGTAAATTTAGTCTAATCAATTTTTAAAATGCTTGATAAAAGAACCAATGGAAATTAAGCTCCCTAGAAGACTATTGGACAGTCTACCAAGGGGTCCAATGAGCATCCAGCAACCCTATGGCTTGCCTGATTCCTATTGGCCAGAAACTAAGAGGTCCAATGAGAGTTTAATTGAATTATTTAATTACCTAAATCTCTCACAAAAGGGAAAAGGGGGACACTTGTCAAAAGGCTATCAATTATGCTTTTAATTTGTGATTGGCTAAGCTTTACAGGAGCCAATGGGAGTGTCAGGAAATAAGACATAGCTAAATAGATAATTGAGTAGATTACTTAATGGAGAGAGACAGATTTACATACACGAGATTATAGAGAGAGAGAGAGAGAGAGAGAGAGAGAGAGAGAGAGAGAGTACACACGATATACGTGGTTCACCCAATGTGGGCTACGTCCACGGGAAAGCAGCCACTCAATGGCTTTAGTACTTCAAAAGAAGAAGTAGTTTACAAAGGGATTATACCCTTAATGGAGCTCTCGCCTTGCTTCACTCTCACCACCTCACACTCACCTTGTTGCATCAACTTCACACTATGAAATGTGTGTAGAAATGGCCTTCTTTTATAGGCCAAAAGGGCTGCCCTCTCTTATGAGAGGCAGCCATGTGTAGTTGCCCTTGTGTGAATAAGTCCAAATCGGACCCTCCAATCCGCCCATGTGTGGCCGCCCTTGAGAAGACAAGCCCGCTTTTGAATTCTGCCACCGGCCATTGACTACTGGCCACCGGCCAACTGACTGTTGTTTTCCGACCACTTTCCGGCCGCCGTCCGGCCATAATATTTCGGCGAAAAGGAATATTCCGACGAGGGAAAAAAAAAGTCTCGGGGGCTTCCGCCCCCAAGGCCCCTAAAGTTGCCCCTGATTTTTTACTGTGAAAAACTTGGTTTCTGGTGAGTGATTTTCCTTCACGCACGATGGCTTCTCCTCATAATGGGGGCCTTACAAATGTGCGTTTTTACCACAGAAAATTACAAGGGTAAATCAGGCTCCATACTTAACAATCTCCCACTTGGAGATTGATCTCCAAACCAAACCTATCACTGCTTTCCATTTTGGCTTCTTATCCTTGAATTCCGATTGAAGATGAGCAAAAGCTCAACTTCTCCTTGTTGACCACCTTTGTAAACATGTCTGCAGGATTTTCACTTGTATGCACCTTTCCTAGCTTTAGCTGTCCCTCTTCCAAAAGAGTGCGTATGAAGTGATATCTCACCTCAATGTGCTTTGTCCTTGAATGAAAGGCTGAGTTCTTCGCAAGATGGATAGTGATTTGGCTATCACTGTACAAGACACAATTGTCTTGTTTGAATCCAAGCTCTTCTAAGAATCTGTGAAGCCACATAATTTCTTTGCTTGCCTCCGTCATTGCTACATACTCTGCTTCCGTGGTAGAAAGTGAAACCACTTTCTGCAGCTTTGAAGCCCAGCTTACTGCTGTGCCTCCAACCGTGAACACATAGCCAGTAGTGCTCCTTCGAGTATCTTTGTCACCTGCCATATCTGCATCAGCATACCCTTCTAGAAAAATATCAGTTTCTCCAAAATACAAAGAATTTGTTGTTGTCCCTTTTAGATACCTAAGTATCCACTTCACAGCTTGCCAATGCTCTTTACCTGGGTTGTCCATGAACCTACTCACAACTCCCACTGCATGTGCAATGTCTGGCCTTGTCCAGACCATAGCATACATTAGAGAACCTACCGCTGCAGCATATGGAACTTTAGACATATAGTCTATCTTCTCTTGTGTCTTTGGACACATATCCTTTGTTAGTTTAAAGTGACCAGCCAAAGGTGTAGAAACTGGTTTTGCATTTTGCTTTGCAAACCTTTCTAGTACCTTCTTGATGTAATCTTCCTGAGATAGCTTTATTGTCTTCTTCGTCCTGTCCCTTGATATTTTCATACCAAGTATCCTCTTTGCAGCACCTAAATCTTTCATTGAAAAAGATTTAGACAGTTCCTCTTTTAGGTCTTTGATGTCCTGCATGTTAGCACTTGCAATCAACATGTCATCAACATACAACATTAGGATGATAAATTTCCCATCTCCCAAATTCTTCGTGTAGACGCAGTGATCTGAGTTGCCTCTTGTGAATCCATGATCCAACATCCATCGATCAAACTTCAAGTACCATTGTCTTGATGCTTGCTTTAAACCATACAAGCTCTTCTTTAATCTGCAAACCATTTTCTCCTTACCTTTTACTTCATACCCCTTTGGTTGAAGCATGTAGATTTCCTCCTCTAAGTCACCGTGAGGGAATGCCGTATTTACATCCATTTGCTCGAGATTTAGATCATGAGCAGCCACAAGGCTTAAGACAAGCCTAATTGAGTTAATTTTTACAACAGGAGAAAATATTTCATTGAAGTCAATACCTTTATTTTGAGAAAAACCTTTTACCACAAGCCTAGACTTGTACCTTTTCTTCCCACCTTCTTCTTCCTTCACCTTGTACACCCATTTGTTTTGAAGTGCCCGCTTACCTTTAGGCAACTCAACCAATTTCCATGTTTGGTTGCGATGTAGTGAGTCCATCTCCACTTGCATGCTCTTCGTCCATTCTTCTTTGGATTCATGTTGCATAGCTTCTTCGTATGATTCCGGCTCTCCAGAATCTGAGATCAAGAGATGGTTGAAGGAAGGAACAAACCTTTCTGGAGGTCTACTTGCTCTTGTAGATCTTCGGGGAATAGGTTGAGGCTCCTCATTTGGTTAACGTTGTTGCACATTGTCACCATTTGCAGTCCTTGAGTCTTCACCGTCCTCAAGCTCCATGTACTCATCACCTGTTTCTTTTGTTTGATTTCTTTCCAAGTAATCTTTGTACATATTTTGTTCGTTAAAAATTACATCTCTACTCCTTAAGATTTTACCATCTTCAGGATTCCATAGGCGATACCCAAAGTCACCTTCTCCATATCCAATGAAGAAACACTTTTTAAACTTTGCATCTACCTTTGATCTTAGGCTTCTATCTATGTGCATGAAAGCCTCACACCCAAACACTTTGAGAAATGCATAATTCACCGGTTTACCTGTCCATGCCTCTTCTGGAACTCCCCCATCCAATGTCGTTGAGGGTGACCGATTGATTAAGTACACAGACGTACTTACAGCTTTCGCCCAAAGCTCAAGCGATAGGCCTGCGTGTAGCCGCATGCTTCATGCTCGCTCCATGATTGTCCTGTTCATCCTTTCCGAAATCCCATTTTGTTGAGGTGTCCTTGGGGTTGTCCTTTGTCTCCGAATGCCATTGCTAGCACAAAAGCTTTCAAAAGCTTGGCTGCAATATTCGCCTCCATTGTCGGATCTGAGGCATTTAACCTTGGTACATGTTTCATTCTCCACAAAGGCTTTCCACCTTTGAAATATGGAAAATACATCGGATTTATTCTTCATGACATAAACCCATGTTTTTCTAGTCGCATCGTCTATGAATGTTACATAGTACAATGAGCCACCAAGTGATGGTGTACTTGCAGGACCCCAAACATCAGAATGAACCAACTCAAGTTTTTTATTTTTTCTTTCATTTCCCGATTTTTGAAATTTTACCCTCTTTTGTTTACCATAAACACAATCTTCACAGAACTCTAAGTCCACTTCTTTCAAACCTGGTAGAAGCTTCTTTGTTTGAAGGATTTGCATTCCTTTGGCACTCATATGCCCAAGTCGGTAGTGCCACACCGCACTGTCAACTTCCGTAGTTGCTACACAAGCTGAAGGTTGCGTGCTAACAGTACACAAGTAAAGTGTACTGACTTTTTCTCCCTTGGCAACCACCAAAGATCCCTTTGAGATCTTCCACCGTTTGTTTCCGAATGCAATGTTGTGACCTTCATCGTCCAATTGTCCTGTAGAGATCAAATTTTTGCGAAGAGAAGGAACATGCCTAACATCTTTAAGCTTCCATTAATTTCCGTTAGTAGTTTTGACAGAAACTGTACCTTTGCTGACAATCTCACAAGCTTCATCATCTCCCAAGTATACATACCCAAAATTACCTTTGGTATAGTCTTGGAAATGTTGCTTGTGTGGTGTCGCATGGAATGAAGCCCTGGAATCTACTATCCAGGAATTAGACACATTGTCTAATGAGAGAATTAGAGCATCTTGCTCTACTTTACCTGCCACATTGGCCTCCGATGTTGGCTTGTTGTCTTGAGACTCAGTTTCCTTCTTCTTCTTGGACCAGCAATCCTTCTTGACGTGGCCCTTATTGCCGCAGTTCCAACATTCAAGAACTGACTTTGTGCGTGACTTGCTCCGTCTTGAGCGATCACAACCCTTTTGGCTTTTGAACCTCTCCTTAGGCCTTCCTCTTGTTTCCACTGACAATGCAGCACTTGATGATTCTCTTGTGATTCTTCTTCGTATTTCCTCGCTTAGGAGAACACCCACAACATCATCAAACTTAAGAGTATTTGTGGCAGAAATAGAATTACTTACAGCCATCACAAGGCTGTCCCAACTATCCGGTAGAGATGATAGTATAAGGAGAGCTCGCACTTCGTCATCGAAATTGATTTTCACCGATCGAAGTTGACTTATGTTTGTGTTAAAGTCATTTAGGTGTTCTACAACTGAACCATTCTCTGCCATCTTTAGATTGAACAAGTGCTTCATAAGAAATACCTTATTGGATACCGATGGTTTCTCGTAGAAGTCGTCAGGTGACTTCATCAAGTCCTTCGTGGTCTTCATCTCCGAAACATTGAAGGCCACCATTGACGCCAAGCTTAACCGGATTGTTCCCAGTGCCTTTCGATCAAGGACAATCCATGCTTCATCTGCCATTGTTGCGGGCTTCTTCGCAAGACCACCTAGTGGCAAATAGAGGTCCTTCTGGTAGAGATAGTCTTCAATCTGCATCTTCCAATGTTGGTAGTTTTTGCCGTTGAAGTTCTCAATCTTGAGCTTCCCTTCCTCCGCCATAACTCCCAGTCAATTCAAGGAATCCTTTCCTTGAGATAATTTAGCTATGAGCAAAACTTGCTCTGATACTAGTTGTTAGGAAATAAGACGTAGCTAAATAGATAATTGAGTAGATTACTTAATGGAGAGAGACAGATTTACATACACGAGATTATAGATTAGAGAGAGAGAGAGAGAGAGAGAGAGTACACACGATATACGTGGTTCACCTAATGTGTGCTACGTCCACGGGAAAGCAGCCACTCAATGGCTTTAGTACTTCAAAACAACAAGTAGTTTACAAAGGGATTATACCCTTAATGGAGCTCCCGCCTTGCTTCACTCTCACCACCTCACACTCACCTTGTTGCATCAACTTCACACTATGAAATGTGTGTAGAAATGGCCTTCTTTTATAGGCCAAAAGGGCTGCCCTCTCTTATGAGAGGCAGCCATGTGTAGTTGCCCTTGTGTGAATAAGTCCAAATCGGACCCTCCAATCCGCCCATGTGTGGCCGCCCTTGAGAAGACAAGTCCGCTTTTGAATTCGGCCACCGGCCACTGGCCATTGACTTCTGACCACCGGCCACCGGCCAACTGACGGTTGTTTTCCAACCACTTTCCGGCCGTCGTCCGGCCATAATATTTTGGCGAAAAGGAATATTCCGACGAGGGAAAAAAAAAGTCTCGGGGGCTTCCGCCCCTGAGGCCCCTAAAGTTGCCCCTAATTTTTGACTGTGAAAATTTTGGTTTCCGGTGAGTGATTTTCCTTCACGCACGATGGCTTCTCCTCATAATGAGGGCCTTACAAATGTGTGTTTTTACCACAGAAAATTACAAGGGTAAATCAGGCTCCATACTTAACAGGGAGGCCAGCATGAGTAAATAGCACGAGGGGTCCACCAAGATGAGAGAGAGGGCTGCATTTTACTCTAGCACAATGCTAGACACACACACACAACTCATGTGTGCAAGAAGAACTCCATCTCCTTCTCCAAGCATTGAGAAGTAGAGGCCTACACCAACAACTCTTGGCTATGGAATGCAAATCCAACCAAGAGCCAAGCTTCAATGGCATGCTCATCTCCTCTACCATGCTAATTACTAAGCTAAGCTATGCTATTAGAGTGATTATGTGAGGAGAATACTTCTTTCTCGTAAGGTACATCTTCTTCCTCTCAATCTATCCTTGTTCCCTGCTAGCTCTCACCATTTATGAAGGTGTGTGAGGTCCTGGAACTGAGGCTAGGGACACTAGGTGCGTTTCTCAAGCATGATTTGGTGCATGAAACTTCCATCTTCATTGTACCAACTAGTTTTGTCAAGGAACACAAAGATTGTGTTGTACAAAAGTCTCCTTTGATGGGAGAAGCTATAATACAAAGTCTTTATGGAGGGGGACAGGCTCCATGTAAATTTAGACCTCAATTTTTGTCAATTGTTCTATTTCTCTCTCTTTTCAATGCCAAATTAGCTAGGTGCAAATTTCTATGTTGCTTTCTCAAATTAAGTACTCTCTCTATGCTCATTAGGAACTTGTTCTTAATGAAATTCTCAGTATGTTATCAATTTCCCCTACACACAAGTTACTAGTGCATTAAATGTTACATTGGTATTAGAGCTATTGGTTTCTATTTTCTTGGTCAAGAAGAGAGGTCCTCAAGCTTGCTACAAATGGCTGGTGCTATTAACTGCAAAAGAGTAAGTAGAATAGGGGTTTTTCATCCTTGAAGCACGCCTACTTTATGTAGTTAACGGGGATACTGTTGAGAGCTATGGTCTTAATAATGGAGTCATACAGGGCTTGCCTATGGCTTAACCATTATTGAGCTATTAGAAGCTTGCCAAGAACCGGTGTTGTCTTGGCTCTGTTGAACCCTCTCTTCTATTCCTTGCAATTAATAATATTCGAGCCACGAGTATAGATGCTTGAGTGCTTACCTTTGAAGGTAAAGAGAAGTAGCAACTAGGGCTTGAAGTGCCAAAGTACAAGTAAAACCTAAAATTTTCTAGTATGGCTGGCAATGGAAAAGAGATTGAAATGAATGTTGATAGCTTTGGTTTTGCTAATGAAAGAGCAACTAATGATGCCCCTATGCTTGTAAACTATCTTGTTTCTAGCTTCAACAAGCCTTGGACAATCCATCTCTCCAAGGTGAAGTGCTACAACAATTGCGCAGCCATGGTATTCTCCAAACTCTCCACCAAGAAGAGAGAGTACATAGGAAAGCTCCTGGAGAGACTTCCAAAAGAGGACTCTCTCCGATAAGGGAAGAAGAGGATGATCCATATGAAGTGCTCAAAAATTTACTACTTGATGACGTATCTCCCTCCCAAAGGAGAACCCAAGTTTCAATGGTAGAGCCCCCACCGAAAGAACGAGAAAGAAGTGAGTCTCCTACCACCTCGGCGGAGATGGCTCCATGAAGACGGCGGCGGGTAAAACGCTCTCCAACACCCCCTAAAAGGGAGAAGACCATCGTATACTTCTCTACACCATAATTGAAAGAGGGAAGAGAGAAAACAAGCGAAGAAAAAGGTGAGAAAGAGGTCACGCTCTTCTCCATCTTCTTCGTCTGAAGAAAGTGATGGTGCAGACAAGGAGGAAAAAGGGAAGAAAAAGGCGAGAAAGAGGTCACCCTCTCCTCCATCCTCCTCATACTCTTCCTCTTTTTAAGAAAGTGATGGTGCAGCTCTTGAACCACCTAAAAGAAGAGGCCATAGGAAATCCTATGCCGCCTGGCAGAGGTCGTCCAAGCTCAAAAAGTTCAAAGAGGGAGGAAAGAACATCTCTTTCTTTACCTACGATGGCACCTTTGGTGCTACGGACACAGTCTTGGTCTTTATCCAACAATTCGATGCGGCGTTTAGAGATGAGGGCTTCATGGAGTCCTCTAAGCTACATCATGTAGCTATGCATTTTCAAAAGTCCTCCAGGCAATGGTGGTCTAGCCTACGAGCAAAGGTGAAGCTCCACAAACATGGAAAGCTTTAAGAGCTTCCATCATGAAGCAATTTTTGGCTACCTATACCAAAGACAAAGTACTCATCGAATGGTGAAGCTTGAAGCTCTCTCCCTACAAATCTATTCATAAATATGTAGACAAGTTTTGGGATTTACACCTCAAAGCCACTGTCTTCAAAAAGATGGATTTTGGAGAGTAAGAACAACAATTTTGTGCGGGTTTAACTGAGGATATAGCGGAGTATGTTAACTTCCAAAGGCCACGCACCATATCTGCAGTCATACACCATACCATGGTGGCTTCAAGAATCAACTTCCAAAAAGGGGCTAAGAAAAATCTTAAGCCAGAGAAAACAAGGACTGTAACGAACCTAAGGGGAAGGACAACGTGCAAAAGCCTCCAAAAGGCAATGCCAATAAACAAAGCTTAGGAGAAGGGAGTTTATAAAGGCAAAAATAAACTCTCTCTTGAAGAGATAGAGAGTTCTTGGAAAGATAACCGTTGTTTCAAGTTCCGGGAGCAAGGGCATGCCTATCGTGCTTGCCCCCACAAGAATACACGTAATGAGCCTCCTAGAGCTACCTTGGTCAAAATTCAAGAGGAGGATGCTCATCACAAAGGATCTCCTCTATGACATGCTTGGGGAAAGGTAAGAGAACATGATGCTTTTATTCTCTGTGACCCTGGTTCTACTCATTACAATTTCATATCCACAGTGCAGGGAGCAAGGGCATGCCTATCGTGCTTGCCCCCACAAGAATACACGTAATGAGCCTCCTATAGCTATCTTGGTCAAAATTCAAGAGGAGGATGCTCATCACAAAGGATCTCCTCTATGCTATGCTTGAGGAAAGGTAAGAGAACATGATGCTTTTATTCTCTTTGACCCTGGTTCTACTCATTACAATTTCATATCCACAGAGTTGGCCACGAGGCTAGGCATCCAAGCCTATGAGATGGGAGATGTCCTACCGGCCGATGGTGCTTTCAAGGGGCAAGAAGCCCCAGTCACTCCCTTAATTGGGAAATTGAGTCTCCATGTCCAAAGCTATGTGGACAAGGATGATTTATTCATCTCTCCTCTCAAACATGAGGATGTAATCCTAGGGGCACCATGGTTTGATCGCATGGCTACCAATATTAAATTCCTTGAAAGGCAAATCTACTTTAGGTTCAGCGAAAAAGATATGTACATAGATGCTAAGGAGTTGGGTAGTACCATACCCCTTGTACATAAGCAAGCTTTCAATAAGTCAATAAAGAGCTCTATTTTCGTGTACATGATTTTTGTGAAAGATTCTCAAAATGAACCTAATGCTTCAGCAAAAGAAAATATAAATAATCAAAAGGAATTAAAGTTATCCAACTTCCTCAAGGGGTTCCAAGATGTTTTTATTGACGACATTCCTTGTGAACTACCTCCCAAACGAGGCAATAATGACCATGCAATTGAACTTCTTCCAGGAAGTTCACAGCCTAATAAACCTCCTTATAGAGTTTCTTAAGCTCAACAAGAGGAGATTATGCGGGAAGTGCATGAGTTAGTTGAGAAAGGCATGGTTAGGCCTAGCTCATCTCCATTTTGTTCACTAGTGTTATTAGTGAGAAAGAAAGATGGCACATATCGTATGTGTGTCGACTATAGAGCACTAAATAGGATCACTATCAAGAATAGGTTTCCCATTCCACGGGTAGAAGACCTATTTGATAAGCTACAAGGGTCAACCTTCTTCACTAGGATTGACCTAAAAAGTGGCTACCATCAAATAAGGATAGTTGATCAAGACATTGTAAAGACTGCACTTCGCACTACGTTTGGTCTTTACGAGTTCATTGTCATGCACCAATGCCACATTTAACCGCTTGATGGAGAAGCTATTCAAGCTTCACAGAAGCTTTACTGGAGTGTTCTTTGATGATATAATCATATACTCTAATTCATTAGACGAACACAAGCAACACCTCGAGGTAATATTTCAAGTTTTACAAGAGAATAAGGCTTATATAAATCGAAAGAAAAGTGAATTTTTCTTATAAGAGATTCAGTATTTAGGTCACATTATCTCTCAAGATGGCATCCAAATGGATCCATCGAAGTTAGAGGTAATAAAACGATGGCCTAATCCAAGGAATTTGCATGAACTAAGAAGCTTTATAGGTATGTGTGCATACTATAGACGCTTCATACAAAAATTCTCACAAATCTCGGGACCATTACATGACCTAACAAAGAAAAACATTAGGTATATATGGTCCACCAAGGAGAATAATGCTTTTGAAAAGCTTAAAGAGAAGCTTATCCCTCAACCTATGCTTACATTGTCGGATTTGTCAAAGCCATTTGAAGTCCAATGCGACGCATGTGGTGATTGCCTTGGAGCTGTTTTGCTTCAAGAAGGGAACACCATAGCCTAAAAAAGTTGAAGGCTCGACCCTGTCCCGACCCTGTTGAGCAAGCTCTAGGGATTTATGAGAAGGAACGCTTAGCAGTTTTACATGCTCTAGACTCGTGGAAGCACTATGTATTGGGGACTCCTTTCATTCTGCGAATGGATCACCAAAGCCTTAAGTACTTCATGATGTAGACCAAGCTCTCCAACAAACAAATAGGTGGACAAATTTCCTTTCGCAATTTCATTTTCATATTGCTCACATTGCTGGCAAGCATAATCAAGTGGCCGATGCACTCTCAAGACGGCTGAGACTGAATGCGGTATCCATAGCAACTCACAATGATCTATCTTCCATGATAGATGAGTATGCTATGGATCCCGATTACAGAGATGTGATTCCACCCTTGTATTATGGAAGAAGGAAGAACCATTCACCCTACAATATGGTTATATTCTCTATGGCAATAGACTATGTGTTACTAACTCACTACGTGAGAAAGTAATGTATGAATCTCATGCTCCTCCTTATGCGGGGCATAGAGGGATTCAGTGTACCCTAAAAGGGATAGAAACATACTTCTATTGGCCTGCCATGAAAGCAAACATACAAGAGTATGTTTCAAAATGTGTTTTATGCCAAAAGACGAAGTTTGATAGAGGGAAGCAATTTGGATTGCTTCAACCTTTACCAATCCCTAATTCACCATGGGAGAGCATACCGATGGATTTTATCTTTGGATTGCCCAAGTGTATCCATGGGAATACAGGAATATGGATGATAGTAGACAGGTTTAGCAAACAAGCACATTTCATACCTGTCAAAAAGACTATCAAGGCCCATCAAATGGCAACCCTCTTTATATCATAAATCTTCAAGTACCACGGCTCGCCAATGTCCGTAGTGTCGGATAGAGATCCTAGAGTGACCAGTAATTTCTAGAAGGGTCTCTTTGAGTATTTAGGTACAAGGCTAAATTTCTCTTTGGCCTATCATCCCCAAACGGATGGCCAAAGTACTATGCTAAATTAGCAAAAAGGTACTATGGTCCCTTTGAGATTCTTAGGCCAATCAATGAGATGGCCTATCAAATTAAGTTGCCCAATCATTGTCTCATACACAATGCTTTCATGTGAGCCTACTAAAGCCTTACAAAGGAGAGCCACCTCAAGAAGCTTGAAGACCCACCGAAGATCGAGGACCAAGAAGAGGTGTTGCAGCCGGAGTCCATTCTCCTACACGAAGACAAGGTATTACGAGGCGGTAAGACTATCCAACGATATCTTATCAAGTTTAAAAATTATCCTTTTGAACATGCTAGATGGATGTAAGGCATACAATTAAAGGATAACCTAAACCTTGTCAATGCTTACAATGATTCCCTAGAGTAAGCAAATGTAAATATGTATAAATGAACAAAGTTTTTGTCTTATAAGACTCTTTTTCTTTATTGTGCGCACATGTTAATGAGTATGCATGCTTAGGATCATGTTTGTGGAGATGAAGTCTCCCGAACACCAAGTAGAGCTTGTCACTCTACTATGGAAGATTGATACGGACTAATGTGCAGACATGCTTGCGGCAACTAACGCTCTCAAGCACCAAATGCACTAGTCATCCATTCTGGAACGGTGCCGTACGGTAAAATAGGGATCCTCTACCCGCTAGCAAACGGACTAATGACTAGGATTTATCTTCTCTACCTCATAGTCGAGGACAACTATGATTTCAAGAGAGAGATAATGTCATAAAAACTAATATCTAATACTCCCAAATGATTTTCTCATGTTAAACTGATCATTTAATATGGGGAAGTACCAGGGGAGTAAAAGCTAGAATATTGGTAAGGTTGCCAGACCGGTCTCCGTCAGGGATCAAAAGGAGGGAGAATAGGGATCCAAAGGGGGACAGTCTGCAAAAGAGAAATGTGCTTCAATGGGGCTTAAAAGACCTAAGGTTCAACCCCATTAAGACTCCATGGGCTAAAGATCCTAATTGTAATTGTATAGTCCAAAGGCCAAAGTAGGGGAAATATTGGATGGTCATGGAAAGACTAAAAAGTCTTCCCATATCCCTAGGAAGGAGGGGACGAGCCCTTATTGTAGGGGATGAAAGAAACACACACACACACACACACACACACACACACACACACACACACACACACACACACACACACACACACACACACACACACACACACACACACACACACACACACACACACACACACACTCCAAAGCTCCCCTTTTACACAAAGGGAATACTGGACACATGTTAGGCTCCTAGGCCAGTTGTCCCCAAGCTCCCCTTTACACAAAGGGAATGCTGGACACATGTCAAGCTCCTAGGCCAGTTGCCCCCAAGCTCCCCTCAAATCCTATTGGATGGCCATAGAGGTGGAGCAATGAGAATTAGGATAGAGTAAAGGTAGTCTAATCAATTTTAAAAATGCTTGATAAAAGAACCAATAGAAATTAAGCTCCCTACAAGACTATTGGACAGTCTACCAAGGGGTCCAATGAGCATCCAGCAACCCAATGGCTTGCGTGATTCCTATTGGCCAAAAGACTAAGAGGTCCAATGAGAGTTTAATTGAATTATTTAATTACCTAAGGCTCTCACAAAAGGGGAAAGGGGGACACTTATCAAAAGGCTATTATGCTTCTAATTTGTGATTGGCTAAGCTTTACCGGAGCCAATCCCAAATTAGCAAGAGGGGTCGACCAAGATGAGAGAGAGGGCTGCATTTTACTCCAGCACAATGCTACACACACACACACACACACACACACACACACAACTCATGTGTAAAGAAGAACTCTATCTCCTTCTCCAAGCATTGAGAAGTAAATGCCTACACTAACAACTCTTGGCTATGGACTGCAAATCCAACCAAGAGCCAAGCTTCAATGGCATGCTCATCTCCTCTACCATGTTAATTACTAAGCTCAGCTATGCTATTAGAGTGATTAGGTGAGGATAATATTTCTTTCTTGTAAGATACATATTCTTCCTCTCAATCTATCCTCATTCCCTGCTAGCTCTCACCATTTATGAAGGTGTGTGAGGTCTTGGGATTGAGGCTAGGGACACTAGCTGTGTTTTTCAAGCATAATTTGGTGCATGAGGCTTCCATCTTCATTGTACCAATTAGTTTTGTCAAGGAACACAAAGATTGTATTGTACAAAAGTCTCCTTTGATGGGAGCAGTTATAATACAAAGCCTTTATGGAGGGGGGGCTGGCTCCATGTAAATCCGGACCTCAACTATTGTCAATTGTTCTATTTCTCTCTCTTTTCAAGTATTGTCAATACCAAATTAGCTAGGTGTAAATTGCTATGTTGCTTTCTCAAATTAAGTACTCTCTCTATGCTCTTTAGGAACTTGTTCTTAATTTAAATGCTCACTATGTTATCAATTTCCGCTACACACAAGTTACTAGTGCATTAAATGTTACACACACACACACACACACACACACACACACACACACACACACACACACACACACACACACACACACACACACACACACACACACACACACACACACACACACACACACACACACACACACACACACACACACACACACACACACAGACACACACACACACACACACTCGCTCGCTTGCACACAACAAGAAGATAATTTAGGAGAGAAGGAGAGCAATAAAATTACTTTGGTACTTTGAGAATGAAAAAAAAAAAAGGCTACAGGCCTTTTATGTGGGTCGTCCCATTCACATATGGGCGTCCGCACTTGGCCAATCAACACTAACCTCTTATGTAAATAATTCTATGGTGCCCCTCTCATCGACGATCACCCAGTCCCGGACACTGCACCTATGAGAGCGACAAGCCCACTGACCCATGACTCCATACAAACAATAATAAGAATGTCGTCCTACGTTAACATGAAGCTAGCATTCCCCCCTCCTGATGTAAATTTCGTCCTTAAAATTTATGAGTGTGGCAACTGGGAAGCAAGAACTCTATCCCTTTGCTTTATATGGATCTTGTAGTATTTAAACATCTTGATGAGAGTAGTGGGCCATGGACGTGCTCACAATCAAGAAGTTAAATACTACAAGATGATGCACTGGTCCTCTGCAATATGGTGACTTCGTAGCTTCACTTGAACACTGCAAAATCAACAAGAAAATAGCACAGTAACTGCCTTCTCATAAAAATAGAATAAATAAAATTTTATATAATGAGTATGCATAAAGAGTAATCGGTGATAAAGTATTAAACAAACGTATTTGTGCATTCTACATTAAACCACAACATAATTAAACTCATTAGCACTTATAGAGGTCAACAAATCAAGGACTCTAGCTTTGCTAGTTTTATTGTCAACAGGGCAGTAGAAGTCAACTTTTAATCCCATAGTCAATCCTCCTAATTCCTCCTAGTCATATCAGAGCTGTTTAATTGCGAGAGAAAATTGTTTCATGTTTCAAAAATAACTAGAGGCTGTACCTAGATGACCCTTAAGTTGAGATACGATAAAGGAAATCACACATAAACTCGTCCCTAAAAAGATTCCCTTTGGTTGACCCCCCAAAGTGTTTTTAATGTGGATTTTTTCCACATAGAGCCTTAATTGACTTTTGATCTCAATTTTTTCTTTTTGGTGGCTTTACTGCTTGTTGATTTAGAATCATGTATCCTTGGGGGGTCATCTTGACACTATTACCCTCCCCACGCTCATCACAATAGCCAAACTTTCTTTATAATCTAAAGCTAAAGGGCAAGAGAGATTAAGCCCACTAGAAAGCACTGATACATGGGACACAATGCTTCATAATAGCAGATTAAGAATTAGGAAGGCATCTTTCTATGATATTACCGACACTCTACATTGGTTAAATTAGCTTTGTTGGAATCCTTGATTAATAAACCTAAACATGGGACTATGAGGTAAATTATATTGATTCTAAAGCAAAATACTAAGCAAGTATGCTAGATACTTTATTACCGACTGCTCTTGAAAAAGGGAAGCATGAATGCTAGAAAAGCAACATAGCAATAAGAATAGACAAGAAACACCTGTTTTCCACCGACAACAATTTGTTGATGCGACTTGGTATGGATATGACAAGGACCTCATGATGTTGAAGAGTCGAGCTATTGCAACGTTTTTGTTTTTCCAAGAAAAAGATCCTTCTATTATTTAATGAAAACTGCCCGTATGGCTACAACCACCTCTGCAAGAGGTGGTTACAACAAACATGATGGGGAGACTCTCCCAATGAAAGAACAACATATATACAATGAGGCTAAATCAAGAGATGGGAGGAGGGAAGAGCCACACAGGTGGTCAGTAGTGCCATCTGAGCACACCCTAGACACTGGTGAAGAAAGGCCCAGGGCTCTAGAGTCGAAGGAAAGCCTCGCGGCGCCCCCGCATGCGGTCGGAGCTGCCCTGTAGTCCCTCTAGCTGTCCTCTGAGAGTATGGGATCAGCTCTAGCTAAAAGTCACGAACAGTCTCTGCTAATGGCACAGAGGGAGCCTCAAAAATGCGGAAACAGCGGGCCCGCCAGATGAACCAAAGTGTCAGGCCACTGATGAGCTCCCAACACTCCTCTCTCTCACTGCACCACTCCTGTGGAGTAAGCTCTGTAGAGCAGGCTGGAGTGTAGGTCTCCCCCCCTATATCACTATCATCATGCTGGTGGAAGATAGCTCAAACTGAAGTGCCAGGCCCGTGAGAGTGGACCAAGCCGCTGCCCCCCAAGTGTATTGTCTAGCCGTGGAGAGAGTAGGAATCATCCGAAGAACTTGTAGCCACACCTGCTGGGCCGAGGGATAGTCCCAAAGACAATGACGCTGACTCTCCACCAACGGGTCACAGGCTGCACATGCGGCCGAGAGACCACTATGCACAAACTAGCTCCCTACTGCTGTAGCTCTGTGTGCAACCAGCCACCACTGAAACAAAGTGACACGCCTCGGCTGTCTGGAGTCCCACAGCCTCTGCCAAAAAACTGCTAAGAACTCGACTGTGAGGCCCTCCTCCTGCCAATGACGTGCTGCAGATGGGCGGGCCTCTCTCTGCGCTGCAAGTATATGATGTCCAAGCCGAACAATGTACTGAAATAAGGGGACTCCTGGGTGGTCTGTAGAAGAGAAGGGGTCCCTCCATAGCCACTCACCAGGATCCCATTGTACTCGTGCCAGTGGACAACACTCCCAAGCCCATAGCCTCCAGTGTCCAGTCTCAAGAGCTGCTGGGTCAGGGTCTATGACGCAAGTCCTCCCACATATTCCCACAACTTGAATCCTCTGGAAAAAACACTCTGCTACCTGCGGGGCCTCTACTGCAACTCATTGTAATCGTCCCCCACCCTGAAGCTCGAAGAACAGGGCTGGGACAGTCTCTGAGCAGGCCCTGGCTGAAATGAGAACCTCTAGTCGTGTGAAGGCTCCCATCCACCAGGGTGCTACTGGCTCGAGAGGCGTGAGCCACTCTGCTAGAACTGACTCTGAGATGTCCTGACACATGCTCTACACCCCTCTCATGCCCTGTAGCTGGAAACCCTGCACCTCCTCTGACAAACCTGTGAACTCTAGCCAGTCACCTAGGGAGCACGCTCGACCTGCTGCCATGGGACCCCAGGAAACATGAGGCCGACTACCAACCAAGTGGCCTCTCTGAGTGCTAACCATGGGGTTGCACACGAGGGGCTGCCGTAGGTGCTCCTTTGTGCACGTCGGCTGTCTCTGCTCCAGGCGACGCCGTAAGAGCTCCCAAGATTGAAGCAAACTCACAGCGAAGCGGTCCTCCAGTCTCTTGCTCAAACCAACTTGGCGCATCTGTGTAAAGATCCATCTGGTCGAAGGTTGCCAAGGGCCTCCTGACTAAGGCACCCTGGCACGAAGCCTCTGTAGCAAGAAATCCTTCCAGGGCTCCTCACCTGGAAGAAGTCCTCTGACTATGAACTTTCCAAGAAGGGCTCTGCTCTGCTGTGCTGGATCAGTGATCCCAAGCCCTCCCTGAGAACAAGGAAGCGTGATGACCGACCAAGCCACCTTGGCTCGAGCTATTTGATTGTCACATCCTAACCAAAGGAAGTTCCTGATCAGCCTCTCTACCTGGTTGATACAAGAACTCGTGAAAATCCAGCAGAAAGTGATGTACCACATAGTCGCCAATAGCACCTGGTTGGCAACTACTACTCTACCAGCCAACGAAATTTGTGCTGAGCTTGAATGTAACAGATTTCTCCTGATGGACAGGAGAAGAGGAGCAATCTGCTGCTCGGGAAACAAGTCCAAACCAACCTGACAACCCAAGTACTGAACTGCAGTCCCTGGGGGAATCCACCTAAAACCCTTTCTTGGCTTCCAATCTGGCAGAGGAGCACTACCAACCGAGAAAGCCAATGTCTTTCTCCAGTTGATCAGTGCGCCCGATGCACAACAGAAGGTCTCCAAAGCCTGCTCATATCTGTGAAGATTGGCCTCCTGGCCATCTAAGTACAAGGCTGAGTCATCGGCAAACTCAGCGTCCAGTAGCTCATCTCCCCGAATAGGGAATGCTAAGCCTCGTAAACCAACCTGCTGAGACACCAAAAATCTGCTCATCGCCTCCGCATAGAATAGAAAGAGAAAGGGGTCAAGAGGAAAACCCTGTCTGACCGAGCATGTGAGCATGAAGCGCTCACCTCTCCCTCCTGCCAAAAGCACCTGACTGTGAGCCTGTCTGTACAAAGCTGACACCCCTTTGATCCAAGCATCTGAGAAGCCCATCCTGCGTAGAGTGCCCTCTAGAAAGTCCCAGTCAACACTGTTGTATGCCTTCTCAAAATCGAGAAGAAGAATCACAAGGTCCTCACCACGGAGCTGTGCCAGGGCAGAAGCCTCGCAGAAAGTAAAGATGTTGTCAAGGATACTGTGTTCCTTGACAAAACCTGTCTGAGTCCCATGTATAAGGCTCTCTAGAAGTGGCTAAATCCTCAAACTCAGAGCCTTGGCAAGAATTTTGTAGGCTGAGTTGAGGATGGTGATGGGGCGTCACTGTCAAATCTCATCCAAGGAGCCACCCTCCTTGGGAATGAGGTAGATTAGGCCCTCACTCATGTTGTCAGGCATCACTCCTGTGTGCAAAATGTACTGAAAAGCACTACAAAGATCTGGGCCAAGCAAGTCCCAGTACTCCAAGAAAAAGCTGGGAGTCAACCCATCCTCACCTGGACATCTACCACGAGGGAGGGCCCTAAGAGCCGTGTGCAGCTCCTCAAGCTGAAGTGGCATCTCAAGCCTCTGGCGCATCTCCTCTGTCACAAGACATGGCATCTGTGCCCAAACCTGCTCCCTGCATGCATCCTGCCTCTCTGACTGAGGCTCAGCCGACAGTAACTCACGATAAAATTCAGTAGCAACTGCACGCATATCCTCGCGCTCACAAGCAACTGACCCATCGGGCCTACTCAACTGAATGACTTTGGCATGCGAGTGCTGAGGTCCCACTGTCTCAAAAAAAGCACCAGTCACTCTGTCACCCACCTAAGTCCATTGAGATGCCTGTCGGTGAAAGGCAAACTCATGACGCCTCTCCTCTGCGCTAGCAAGCTCCTGTCGAGCCTGCTGTAACTGCTCCTCCAACCATGGACTATCTGGATGCTGCTCCTGCATCCTCTGTAGTGAAGAAATGCCTTGTCTAAGACGTTGCTCCGCCTCTCTCGCTGCAGCCCAGCGAGCCAGAGACTCCTGAAGAAAAAAGTGGCTAAGCTGAGCTAGGCCTGAGTCCACTCTGTCTGCAGGTGAAACCTGGCTTTCCATGCCCTCTGTCCAGAGAGCCTCTACCCTCTCTTTGAGTGGTGAGTCCAACAAGACCCTCTCTAGGATGCGAAGCATCGTGCTCCCACTTCTCTGCCTATCTGCCACTGTGAGGATCACTGGTGCATGGTCCGAGAAGGATGTCCCTGCCAGGATGCCCATAGATTCACTCCTCCCACTCTGCGGTCTGATCTAGAGAAGGCAAGACTATCTGGGGACCTCACAAAACCAGAGTGTTGCATGTATCCGAGACCCTCAAAGTCATACACAACCTCTCCCAAGCTGCCAACTTGACTCCATGCACAATAGCATGGCTGCCACCAATCCTGTCAGAAGGGTCCTCCAACATGTTGAAGTCCCCTCCTATACACCAATGATCGGCCTGCGGCAAAGACTCAACAATCTGTGACCAAAACTCTGCACGAGCACTCGCCACATTGGGCGCATAGATGTTCAGGAAGCCCACAAGGCCTCCCTGAACCTGCATAGTAATCCACTGAGCCCTGCCTGGCACAATAATCCCTTTGCCCACAATGGCCTGCTGCAATGAGTCCGCAATGGTCATACATACCCCACCCTGGATGCCTCCAGGTCCAAAAGCGGATGACCAAAAGGTATCATATCGTCCACGCAAAATCTGACCACATCGCCGAATGCGGCTCTCACACAGATGGTGCTCCTGAAGCATAAGGAGATCAATATCTCCTTCCACAAGGCAATGCTGAAGCTCCTGACGCAATTGGCCCCGCTGTCGCTGAAACTGGGGCCCACCTAGTCCCTGCACGTTCCATGAGACGATCCTCATGGGGAGCGAGAGAGAACAGATGCCGCCACCACAGCAAGACGGGCTATCTTCGAGGCTGGCTTGGATGGGGAGTAATCCACATCCGAGCGTCCTCTAGATAGGCGTGACTGTAGTGAGTGCCTAGCCCAAGCCCAAGTAGAGTGAGACGTGCGTAAAGAAACCTCCTCTGTCCAAGAGTCCTCATGAATGTATACATAGCAAGGCAAACACTGCGTATCAGCAAATAAGTACACCACAATGTGCCTACATCCTGCTGAGTATGGGGGTGTCACCGCAAACTTGGCCAATGGCCACAAAGTCTGCAGCTTATCTGTAACTCCAAGTTCTCCCATGTGGTGAGAGAACTCTAGGACCTGTGTATGCATCCATCCCACCACTGAGTTGAGGGACCACTCTGGCTCGACCCTACCACAGAGGGGGAAGGAGAAAGCAACTGCTGAGTCCAAGGCCTCTGTCCCCCTAGCGGCGAGGAACAAAACATGGACCCTGAAGCAATGGACCCTGAAGCAGGCTGCCTCATGGTCTGTTGTTGCGAAATCGCCGAGAAAACGAGTAAACCCGTAGTCGAAGAAGTCCCAGCAGCGTCGAATGTCAATGCTTGTCAGACCACGAGGGATAGCTGCAAGGGAAGACGTCTGAATCTGCAAAGGGGGCCGCAAGAAGGGTTCACCCTCTCTTGCTACGCGACTCGTGGCAAAGGCGCTGCCAAGAGATCTCCTATCCGCCGGAGAGGGACGTGTCCCCTGAGTCGACTATGAAACTGGAGCAAGAGGGGGGGGGGGGGGGAGAAGGAGCTGGGGGAAGCGGAGGAGAAGAGGGGCGGGATGGGGCGACAGAGGTAGAGGGGCGAGGTGGAAAGGTGACGAGAGCAGAAGGCGAGGGGGGAGGATGAGGAAGAGGGGGGGAACTCTAGGGGGGGAGAGACTGTCGATGGTGAAGCGGAGGTGGAGGCTAGCAAAGGGATCTCCTCCTGCTCAAGAGGACCAAAGCGGTTCCTCGTGGGAACCCACTGCTGCTGAGTAGGCACCTGAGGGCCACTCTGAGTACCAGGCTGTGGCCCTTGGCGTCGTCGGCCACGGGCCTGCTGCTGCCACCCCTCCTCCGCAGGAGCCCCAGGCTCGGAGGGTGGCTCTGTATGTGTGCGTTGTGCCGCTGACTGTGGCTGCGGGCCAGCCCTGTCAGCAGGCTGGGGCTGAGGCTGTGGTGCAGGTCGCGGCCTCCTCCGTGGACAGGCCTTTGCTAGATGGCCCATCTATCGGCAAATGAAGCACTGGTTCGAGAGGCCCGAGTACTCCACACTCTGTCTAAACCAACCCCCACTCACCCGAGGCAGAAGGATAACCTTCGGGAGCGTGTGGGTATCTCTGACCAAAACTCAAACTGAGGGGATGCCTGCCGCCTTGGCAGCTATTGATGCTGCCGTATGAGGTGTCTCCAGGACAGTCCCTATGACGGAGCCAATCCTAGAAAGAAGCGGTAAGTACTCCCTCCGTAAACCCGGAAAGCAGACTGAGATGGGGATGTCTACCTCCTCTACTAGTACATCCGAAGCCGGGTCCATGTCGCCACTGTCGAAAGTGGGCGTGTTATGCTCGGATGGCCATGGACTCATAGCTATGACCTTGGATGCCATCTCGGAGGTCTCAAAATCGATTTGATAGTAACCCCGTCCGAGAATCTGCACATCCAAGATCTTGCCCACCTCTGCAAGAAGGCGGGCCTGGAGAAGGTCTCACAGCTCTCCTCTGCTAGGTCGGGTATCGAGAATCTTGCAGATGACCGAAGTCGCCTGCAAAAGTGCTCTACCTCTGTGGCTAGGCTCGCTTGCTCTGCCGGTGAAAGAGCAAGTCGAATGGTGGTCTCAGCGGGGTTGGGCGAGGGGGCTTCGGGCGAGTCCCTATGTGGCGGAGCTGGAGCCTCCATTTGTGTCTACTGCTGTGTCGGAGAAGTGGATAAAAAGATAACGCTGCAAACGACCTTGAAGAGCACTATCCAAGAAGGAGTACTGCCAATGCCGGCTGAAGGATACCTTCGAGAAGAGAGGCGAAAAAACAAGGAGGCCGGGGGGGGGGGGACGCAATGCGGATTGGGTTGGGATATGGCTGCGGGCGGGGGAAGGTGGGACAGCGTGCTGGAGGGGTTGCGAGCTGGAATTGGGCACGGCAGCAGGGGGGGGGGGGGGGGCAGCGCACGGTGCGGACAGGGGGGGAGGATGCGCAGGAAAGCAGGCAAGGCGGGCTGCGCAGGGGGCGGGCAGGGCAGGTTGCGCAAGGGGGGTAGGGACGGAGGTGCAACGCAGGAGCAGGGAGGAGGAGAGGCGATGGCGAGGAAGGGGGAGGAGGGGGAGGGGGGGAGCGAGCGGTAGCAGTAGCGAGCAACGGGGGTTGCTATTGCAACGTTTTTATATACACATTAGCAAACAATACAATATACCTCCAAGAGGCACATAAATGGAAAAAGGCATCAACCCTTTATTGAACAAATGAAAACAAAATATAGAACCCTAACCTATCTATTTGCACCACACTATAGGATCAAGAGAAGAGGATATTGTATAGATTCGTTGGCTATCCTAAGGTTAGGCCTCTATCCTCATCATCAAGATAAATAAAGTCATCCTCAATGAGACCATGAGTTTCATTCATGCAATCTGATAAATCGTCCTCATCATCCCATAGACATAGGTTCACTAGAAATTTCACTAGGCGTGGGTACTCATCTTGCTCAAAAGGGTAAGCTTGTGCAATTGGGGAGATGCTCTCCACTGGTTAGGGATCACTCGTGGTCATATAGACGTAACAACCATTTTAACTCCTCAAAATTTTCCTCACATGCTATATCAGCTACCAGATCCAAGTATAGGGTAGATCCAGTAAAACACTTGAGAAAGGTAAAGAGGATACCTCTCACCAAAAGTAAAAGCAAATAACTCTAGTGAACTAGCCATATTTGTACATACATATATTTTGGTTAGGTTACAAATAACATAAAGGTTGTTTCATTGTGTGTGTGATGTAACATTGTGAGTTTTGGGCTATGGGACAGATCTTGTATGCTTCACTCTTGTTGCTTGATGTCTCTTGCTCCTTTACTTTTTGTTTTGGTTTTGGTTTTTGTATAAGGTTTTATATATATATATATATATATATATATATATATATATATATATATATATATATATATATATATATATATATATATATATATATATATATATATATATATATATATATATATATATATATATATATATATATATATATATATATATATATATATTCCCTAAGATTTGGAAGTTGATAGGCTAGGGTGGAAATTTAAGAGAGAAGCGAACGAATGATTGATGTGAGAAAGTATTCCCCCCTTCCTCGAGTAGACCATACCTTTTGGAAAGATGCCCTCCCTTTTTAAATCAATTGTTCCACATTGTAATAAGCTACGTGATTCATTGAGCTGCAAGGGTGGTAAGGTACGCTCCCAAGAACTAACTTAAAATGTTTCTTCATGTAAAAATTTACAATGGAAGGTGTCGATTCATTGGTGCTTTTGTAAATACTACCAGTAGTAGGTGGGGGTTGTGTAAAATCTTGTACATCTATGTGTTGGAATTAGGGTTGTAGAGAAACACACACAGCTTGGAGAAGAGGAAGGAAGCTCAAGGCACACAATAGAGAGTGTTTAACTTAGTGTGCAATGGAAAGATAGATAGCCCTAGAGTGATGGGCGTATATACAATGCACGAGGGAAAAAACTTCCTAAAGAGGGAAAAATTTCCCCGGCGGTGCTAGTGTGTTCACACACATCACTACCACATGTATATGGTAACAAATCCCCCCTGGAGTGATGCGGTGAACGAGAGCTGGCACATGAGTAAAGGGAAGTGCCATGCCCTGAGGACATGATGAGTCCACAAAGGGGAGTAAGCCCAAAGCTTTGCGGAAAGCTTCAAGCTTCTCACGAGACAATGCCTTTGTGAAAAGGTCTGCAAGGTTGTCCTGTGTTGGCACATAAGCCAAGCTGATCTCTCCTACTGAGAGCCTCTCCCTGACATAATGGTAATGCACCTCAATGTGCTTTGTGCGAGCATGAAAAATTGGGTTCCTCGCAACTGCCAATGCGCTCTGACTGTCAGTGTAGATAGTGTTGGCAGTGTCCTATCCAACACCCAAATCAGCCATAAAGCGTCTGAGCCATACACACTCAATCGTAGCTGTGAAGACTGCCCTGTACTTAGCCTCACAACTTGAAGTGGCCACAATAGGTTGCTTCTTGCTCAACCATGATATACATGAGCTGCCAAGCATGAAACAAAAACCACTTGTGGACACTCGCATGTCAAAACAACCAGCCCAATCTGAGTCCGAAAAAGCATTTAAGTTTGGCGGCAATGATCCCCCCTTGGGATAAAACAAGCCAAGATGTAAAGTGCCACTAAGGTAGCAGAAAATTCTCTTGACAGTCTGCCAATGCTTAGACCCTGGGCTATGTATAAATCTGCTGACCTGTGAGACTGCAAACTGAATATCTAGCCTCATATTGCATACATAAATGAGGCAGCCAACAACAGTTTGGTAAAGAGTGACACCAGCCGGATCGCCAGCATCATGTAGACTCAACTTCAAACCTGTTTCCATGGGAGTGGCAATAGGTTTGCAATCCTGAAGTCCAAACTTACATAGCAATGTCTCTATGTAACTTTTCTGACACAAGGCAATACCACCATCACACTGCTTAAACTGTATACCCAAGTAATGATGCAACAACCCCAAATCTTTCATCTTGAAAGTAGCATTCAAATTAGCCTTAAATTCAGCAATATGTCTCTCATTTGGTCCAGTGATCAGCAAATCATCAACATAAAGAACCACAATGAGAAGTACATCACCCTCACGCTTTACATACAATGTGCTTTCTGTTGGACTGTTATGAAAGCCTCGTTTCACCAAATGAGTGTCAGCTTTCTCATACCAAGCACGAGGAGATTGCTTCAACCCATACAAAGCCTTCTTACATCTGCACACTTTGTCCTCTTGTCCTTTTATGACAAAACCGCGAGGCTGCGTTAAACTTCCTCAAATATGTCACCATTCAAGAAAGCAGTAACAATGTCTGATTGATGTACATCCCAACCAAAATGAGCTGCCAATGCACATAGAAAATGCATAGTAGTCATACGACAAGTGGGAGAAAAAGTCTCTTCATAATCAATGCCTTTTTGCTGTGCCTAACCCTTTGCAACAAGTCGAGCATTATGGCGATCGATCTCACCATCCGGCTTGCGTTTTAACTTGTAAACCCACTTCGTACCAATGGCCTTTTTTCCAGGAGGCAAATCACATAAAGTCCATGTGTCATTTTCTATAAGTGCATCATATTTTGATTGCATGGCAGCCATCCAATTTTCTGAATTATGTGCTTCATCAAAAGACAGAGGCTCCTCAACATCATGTAAGCTAGACACAGCCAAAGCATAACAATCTGATGCATAAGATGCATGGCGAGAGCCTGAACTAGTACGACTAGACAAAGGTGCATCCAATTTACTGTCACGCAAAGTGTGCACCAGCCATTTTGGCATACCTCTAGCCTGCTCATTTTCAGCCCTTTCCTCATCAAGTACATCATGTACATCTGCATCAGTAATAGGCTGATCTAAAACATTTTCAGAAACCCCCATAGGATTGACATTTGCCTCATTGGAACTTACATTCGTATTTCCACCACTGAAAAGAGGCAACAAAGTGTCATAAATGTCCTATGAGCTTACATTACTGTCTGTAGTACATGACAGCAAGGACTGAACAGAATCTTCCACAAACACTACATCCCGAGAAACCAGAATACGTTTTGTTTGCGCATGATACAACTTGTAACCTTTTCTTTCAGCACTATAACCAACAAAAATACATTTGATAGCCTTATCATCCAATTTTCTATGTTGTGTTTGTGGCACCAAAGCATATGCCAAACAACCAAAAACACGCATGTGCTCAATACAAGGCTTTCTATCATGCCGTGATTCATATGGAGTAATAGAGTGCAAAGCTTTCGTAGGACACCTGTTAAGTACATAAGTGGCACACATGATGGCCTCAAGCCAAAAAGAATGCGGCAAAGCTTGACTTTTGACCATACATCGTGCCATTTCTGTCAGTGACCTGGTTTTCCTCTCAGCAACACCATTTTGCTGAGGCGTAAAAGGCACTTTACATTGGTGTTTTATCCCACGACTAGCCAGAAATGCATTAAATTCATGAGACATATACTCCCCCCCTCGATCGGAACGGAGGGTGCCCATAGTACATTTCGAGACATTTTCAGCCATAGCCAGAAATTGTTTGAAGCACATAGAAACTTTGGACTTCGCTTTAAGCGGAATACCCATGCATGCCTGGAGTAATCATCAATGAAAGTCACGAAGTACAGGTAATTGCCCAAGGACGGAGTTTGCATGGGCCCACAAACATCACTATGCACAAGCTGCAACCTTCATGTGGCCCGAACTGAACCATCCTTTGGAAACTTAGAACGCTGCATCTTACCCAGAATACAGCCTTCACAAACATGTTTGACAGGTGCTTCAAGAGGCGGCAAAGAAGCAACCATATCAGAATTTTGCAAACGCAGCAAACTGGAAAAATTCAGATGACCAAAACCTGCATGCCAAAGTTTTGCATTTGAAATAGCCTTTGAATCTGCAACAGCATTTGCAAAATTTTGTCCACACTTGTCATACAAAGTAAGCTTATACAGCCCACGGCACAAAAGGCCAGATGCAACAATTTCATCACCAAAACTAAGATCATGAACTGTACATCTGTCATCCACAAATTTGACTACAAGTCCAAGTCTAGCAAGTGCGGATACAGACAAGAGATTCTTCTTGATCCCAGGTACATAAAGTGCATCAACAAGTGTGAAAGAACTGCCATTTGCAGCAGTAAGAACAATCTTTCCAACTCCCTGAACTGGATAAGAGGCATTGTTGGCACAAGTGACTGAATTCCCATGAGGGACAGACTCGAGAGAGGTAAACAATTCACGATGTGAGGTAATGTGCTTTGTAGCACCATTGTCGAAATACCACATATGTGAATCTACAGCAATTGACAAGCATGCATCATGAACAACAGGATTGTAAGTGCACTCTGCGCTAAGAGCCCATTCTGCATCAACATCATCATTACAGTCTCCTTTCATAGAAGACTCAACAATGGATGTATTTGTAGTGGAACTAGCATTTGCAGTGGAACCACCCCCTTTCTTCTTAGCCTCTTTGGCCTTCAACTTAGGACACGACTTGATCAAGTGATCATTAGCTTTACAATAATGGCAACGCATCTTCTTTTTGCCCTTATCACTAGAATTGCCAGACAAAGTGCTGCCAACAGAAGCATTAGGAACATAATTTTTGCCACTCATAGCAAAACCATAAGAAGTGGCTGCATTACTGTTACCACCCTTTCTTTGAGAAGCAATAAAAGCCTGTTCAACTGCACGACGCTGCCTAGTCCTGTTTTTTCTAGAAAGTGACTCTTATAAAAGCAATGTGCATAATGCATCAAACTTGACAACTTCAGGATTTCCTTGTGTCATAAGTCTCCAAGTACTAGCAAAAGTCTGGTAAGAATCTGGTACTGCATCAAGAACAGTCTGCACTAGGGAACTGTATAAAATGACTTCATCTGCAGAAATGAGTTGCTCATTGATATCCTTGACACTAGCAAGGAAAGTTTCCATATCATCTTCCTCATGCATAATCTTCGACTCCAGCTCTTTACGCAGCAAAGCAATTTTAGCCTCATTGCGACTTGCATAAAGACCAGCCAAAATATCCCAAGCCTGTTTTGCAGATTTCGATGAACGGATGTGAGTAACAATGGTGCGCTTCACAGACAATGCAATTAATGCATGAGCCTGCACATCCTTAACATCCCAACGAGCTTGTTCTGCCATAGGCAAAACAACTCTAACCGCAGCAAGACCTGCAACATCCTCAACATCGCCTACATCCTCAGAACCAGGACGTACATCAATGCCCTGCACAATATTCTAGACGCCCTTTGACACAAGAACATGTTGCATCATATAAGCCCACATAGGGTAATTGTCCCCATCCAACCTGTCCTCAACAGCAAACATCTTGAACACATCTGTGTTGTTGTTGGCAGCCATGGTAAATGCTGCACCTGATGAGAAAACTGCCCAAAAGTAGGAGAAACGGAGCGGGAACAACACCTGCTATATAGCACAAACCGTAGAAGACTATAAGGTACTTGTTATGCAGAAAACGACACTGAAAAAAATTCTGCACAAAATGACGAAATTGCCTGTGCAGACCTGCCTATAGTGGAAACGGAGGCCGAAATGATCCCAACTCAAAAATCTGAGCAGACCAAGATTTTTGAGCTTACCCAAAGTATTTGTCGACCTGCGAACGCTCGCCAAAGCTAAATGAAATCGGAGAAAGTGAGCAGGCGTGTACTGAAGCAGCTGGCGACTAATCCCGAGAGGACGCAACCTGCTCTGATACCAATTGTTGGAATTAGGGTTGCAGAGAAACACATACAGCTTGGAGAAGACAAAGGAAGCTCAAGGCACACAATAGAGAGTGTTTAACTTAGTGTGCAATGGAAAGATAGATAGCCCTAGAGTGATGGGCGTATATACAATGCACGGTGGAAAAAACCTCCTAAAGAGGGAAAAAATGCCCCGGCGGTCCTAGTGTGTTCACACACATCACTACCACATGTATATGGTAACACTATGGATGAACTACATGAGGAGCTAGAAGCTTCATACGACTCCCTCCTTCTTGAGCTAGGTGGAACAAATCATCCTTGCTTCAGGACCCAACTAGCTCTGAAACATGTGTGGAGTACTCCGTGATTTTTCCCTTCCCGTTGTCCTCAATTGGCTTTGGAGTTACACGATTTGGCTTAAATGGTTCTGTAGGAGACAACAAAGAATGCAAATAACTTTTAGGTACCCAATCGTATGAAGAGTAGGGAACTACCTTCTAGGATTCACCACTCAACCTCCCTTTTATATAGCTCTTGGCTTGAATCCCCAGTCCACATTGGTAGCCGGCCTCTTGGCCCGAGTCCGTGACCCCCCCTGGGATGCCCTTGGCATGACATTACTTCCCCCTTGGAGAAGTGTTTTTGTCCTCAAAAACAAAAGTGGGAAAGTTCTTCTTAAGAACACTAATGTTTTCCCAAGTGGTGGCGCCTTCTTCAGGTCGATCTTTCCACTTGATTAAAGCTTGACAATGTACACGATGACACGTACGTAAATCATGATAGTCGAGAATTCACTCAGGTTCATGAGGTGGGGTAGGAGGTTCACTGCAATCAACCAGAATCTGTTGGTCAATGACATTGCCATCCCCATGTAAATGCTTACGTAAATGGCTTACATGAAATACCGGATGGACACGAGAGTGTGTCAGTAATGAGAGTTTGTAAGCATGATCACCAACTCGCTTGAGTATCTTGAAAGGCCAAAAATATCTTGGAGATAATTTAGGTATTGGCCCAATCTTCAAACTTTTTGACTTCTCTGGCACATGCAAAAACACCTCTTCCCCTTCCTCAAAGGTAACTTGCCGACATTTCTCATCAAGCGTATTTCTTATACTGATCCTACGCTTGCCGTACATTCTGACGAGCGAGTTTCAGCATATCCATATGGTCTTGGAGAAAATCCTTAACTTGCTCGAGTTTTTCGATTGCCAACCCCACAGTAATGGGTGACCTAGGTTGAAAACCATACATGAGCATGAAAGGACTAAATCCCATCGTTGTAAGCAATTTCAAGAAGAGGTAGATACTCTTCCCAATCTATTTGTTTCTTGCTAACGTACGCTCGTAGCATATCCTCTAGCACTTGGTTAACTTGTCCAGTTTGACCATCCGTTTCTAGATGATCTGTTGTATTGAGGTTTATTTGTGTACCCGATCATTTAAACACAACCCTCCACAAATGACTCTTAAACTTGGGATCACGATCACTTGCAATGTTAATTGGCAATCCATACAACTTGTCACAATAACTAATATCTAATTCTCCTAAATGATCTTCTCATGTTAAATTGATCATTTAATATGGGGAAGTACCAGGGGAGAAAAAGCTAGAATATTGGTTAAGCTGGCAGACCGGCCACAGTAGGGATCCAAAGGAGGGAAAATGGGGATTTAAAGGGGGGGCCATCTGCAAAAGAGCAATGTGTAGCAATGGGCTTTAAAGACCCTAAGGTTCAGCCCATTAAGACTTCCAAAATGCTAAGGTTCCAAAATTCAAAGGTTGTGTCCAATGGTCAAGCTGAAATTGGATGCTTTTTGAGTGTGCCAAAAAGTCTTCAAGACTCCTACATAGGAGGGGGCGAGCCCTGTAAGTAGGGGATGAGAGAGAAGCACACACATGCACTCAAAGGCTCCCTTTACACAAAGGGAGTAGGGGACACATGTCAGCTCCCTAGGCTAATTGCCTACAAGGTGCACTCAAATCCTATTGGATGGCCATAGAGGTGGACCAATGAGAATTAGGCTAGAGTAAATCTAGTTTAATTCATTTAAAAGCACTTGATAAAAGAACCAATAAGAATTAAGCTCTCTAGAAGACTATTGGCCAGTCTCCCAAGGGGTCCAATGAGCATTCAAGAGCCCCATGGCTTGCTTGATTCCTATTGGCCAGAAGACAAAAGGGGTCCAATGAGAGTTGAATTGATTTATTTAATTACCTAAAGCTCTCACAAAAGGGGAAAGGGGGACACATGTCATAAGGCTATCACTTATGCTTCTCAATTTTCATTGGCTAAGCTTTGCAGGGTCCAATGGGGTGCCATCATGAGTAATTTGCAAGAGGGGTCGACCAAGAGAGAGAGGGGGTTGATTTTGGCAAGGCATTATCACACTCACACAATCTCAGGTGTGAAGCAAGAAGACTCTCTCTCTCTCTCTCTCTCTCTCTCTCTCTCTCTCTCTCTCTCTCTCTCTCTCTCTCTCTCTCTCTCTCTCTCTCTCTCCTTCTCAAGCTTTAATGGAAAGCTCATCATCTATTCTAAGCTTGTGAGAAGGGAGGCCTACACCAACAACTCTTGGCTTCGTGATGCAAATCCAACCAAGAGCCAAGATTCAATGCATGCTCATCTCCTCTACCATTCTAATTACTAAGCTATGCTAAGCTTTTATGAGTGATTATGTGAGGAGATATACTTCTTTCTCGTAAGACTACTCCTTCTTCCTCTCAATCTACTCTCATACCCCGCTAGCTCTCACCATCTTCAAAGGTGTGTGAGGTCTTGGGTCTAAGAACGTCAGGGATTTGATGTTGTCTTTTATAAGTGTTTGCTTAGTGCTTGAAGCTTCCATCTTCATTGCACTAGCTAGTTATTAAAGGAACACAAAGAATTGTATTGTAAAATGTCTCCCTTGATGGGGGGAACCTATAATACAAAGCCTTTTGGAGGGGGGACCGGCTCCATGTAAATCCGGTCCTCAACTGTTGTCAATAGCTTAATTTCTCTCTTTTGAAGTAATTTTCATGCCTATCTAACTAGGTGTTATGCTTTTCATTGCTTTGCTCATTAGGAATCTATTCTAATGAAATGCTCATTATGTTGATGCTATTTTCTGCTACACACAAGTTACCAGGCCATTAAATGTTACATCGGTATCAGAGCACAAGGTTTCTCTTTTCTTGCTGTTAACCCTCACGGCACACGGACACCCCATCACCTACGACGGACGTGTATTATGTATTTGGTAGAGTCAGGTACCGGGCTTGTCGGACCAATAGGAAAAGGGTAAGAGTGATCGCCGATGAGAGGCGCACTCTAACTGGGACATTCAAGGGATTAGTTGGCTAAGCATGGGCGCCCAAGTGTGAATGGGGTGAGCTCATATAAAAGCCAACTAAACCTAAAATTCATTCATTCTCTCATTTGTGCAATAGAAGAGTGCTCTTGCTCCATCTCCATCTCCATCTTCTTCTTCTTCACCTCCTTGTGTGTGTGTGTGTGTGTGTGTGTGTGTGTGTGTGTGTGTGTGAGAGAGAGAGAGAGAGAGAGAGAGAGAGAGAGAGAGAGAGAGAGAGAGAGAGAGAGAGAGAGAGTGCGATCTAGCATTGCAACGACGGCACGGCGGCGGCGAAGCGGCGGCTCCTTCTTCTTCGCCGCGAGGAATCCTCCACGAAGCAAGCGTAGAGCGGTGAGTGACACACCATCGCTTTCTTTGAGCTCACTAGTTAAGCTAGTTGTGTGCTTGGAGCCGTCTGTGGCTCGCACACAGTGTTAGGCAAGTCCCTTGCTTCGACAGTGCGGCAAGGAGCGCACATTTTTGGCGCCGCTGCCTGGGAAATGCCCAACACTAAGCTCGGTTAAGCACCTTACGCTTTCTTGTGATGCAATTTCAATTGAAGGATTTGTGAAGAAGGAAGGTGTGTGGTTGTGTGGAGAAGGATTTGTGAAGAAGGAAGGTGTGTGGTTGTGTGGAGAAGATTTTTGTTACACTGTACTGTCTTTTTTGTTTTCTGTAAAGAAGGAGTTACAATTTTTTTGCAATGTATTGTTAGAATTAAGGTATTAGCTATGGAATGCTAGTTCCGTAAGGTTAGTTTTGTAGATCTGTTAGCTACTGTAGTACTGTGTAAACAGTGTTAGAGTGTGTGTGGCAGTATCTCTATTAGCTGTAAGTAGATAAGTTAGGTGTAGGTTAAGTGTGTGTGTGCGCGCGTGCGCGGCGACTTTAAAAAAAAAAAACCTTAAAAAAAAAATAACAAAAAAAATTTAAAAGAAGGATCGAGCTGGGGATCATTCCCCAAGCCCAAGCTCAAACCCAGACCTCAGTCCTCAGTTTTAAAATATAGTTTATACACCTTTTTATATTTAAAAACTATTTTTAGGATTTCGAGGACTATAAAGACTATTTTTAGGATTTCGAGGGCTTCACGTAGCCGAATAGGGAGCTGTAAAGCACGACACGTTCCTTTAGCCAAAACGCTCGTCTTGAGCTATTACATGCCATATTTTGTGGCTTGGTTACAAAAAATAACCAAGAATAACGAAAAACTTGGGTTATAAACACCTTTAAAAAAAAAAAAAAAAACTAAGTGAGCGGCCTTCACGGGCACTCACCAACGCGCTTAGAGTGTGGAGGTCACATGTACCTACGCTCTGGACGAGTGTTAGAGCACGAGCATATTGGTAGTGCCTCCATTTACGCGGGCACCCATTATTCCTCCACCCTAGGTTCTGGACCTTCGGCCGGGACTCAAGGTAGCGCGAACCAAGATCCTCATATCGCGTCTAGTGATTCTTCCTTTGACTACGAAGTCATGGAGGGGTATCCCACACCAAACACTGATAGTTCAAGTCAAGACATGCATGCCATGGGCCCACGGCCCGGGTCCAGCGTGTTTAGCCGCTTAAAAGAGACCCTTAGTAGAGCTACTCGCTCCGAACATGCGGTTAATGAAATAAATGAAGGGAGTGGGGAAGTAAATTCGTCATTCATGCCTAAAATAGACCCTATGCTTCTTGAGAGTGTGCATGTGAATGTTCCATCCACTGCACCTCCTGATCCTTTAGGACTATCTCCCTCTGAGGTTCTACTACCCGATGGTAGGAGTCTTGCCGAAGTGCAAGAGATCGAACGCTATATGCAAGCAACAAGGGAGAGGGAAATTGAGAACCTACAAAGGCTAGAACAAAGTCGAGCCCTGAAAGCAAAGGATCCTATGACAACAATCATGCCAGCCGAGCAACCGAGT
The DNA here is from genome assembly GCF_014529385.1 of Adiantum capillus-veneris. NCBI lineage: Eukaryota > Viridiplantae > Streptophyta > Polypodiopsida > Polypodiales > Pteridaceae > Adiantum > Adiantum capillus-veneris. The sequence continues at coordinate 124,037,899 of NC_140949.1, forward strand.
GCTCCCAAGGTAGCAGTCACATAGGGGCAAGCGATGGGGAGAAATAATGCTTCCACCTTGAGGGAAACCTCCAGCACGCCAGGCCTAGATGGGATATTCCTAAACAAAAATTGGGAGTATGACCTACAAGCGAAAGCTTTAACTGATCGGTACACAGGACACACCTATCATGTGGGTTGGTTAGATGTTCTACAATCCACATCGGGTGCTCCTAGCATAGATGAGCAACAACAGAACGTCTGTGATGTCCTCCATAGGATTGTCGAGTTAGAAAGACAGAACACAGGGATCAACATGCCTTCAATAGGCCTAATGAGATTCTTGGATACGGGAAAGGCCAACCAACCAACCCTATCACAAATGGAGACTCCCTCAGTGAGCCCCATTGATCCTCCATATGTTGTTTCGCCAGGAGCCTCAGTACAATCTGAGCCCACAAGTGGCAGCTTTACCTTCCTAGATCTAGCTCATCTTTCTCTTAATGACACTACGGCTACCATGCATATCCCAGTGGTGAGCGTGACAAGAAGTACACCATGGAGTTCATTTGTTAATACTGCGCCGATGCCTAGTAGCACAATGCCCCCAACTATACCTACATGTATGTATCAATCATGTGCACCTGTCGTACCTCAGCCTCATGTAGCTCCTACACCTCCGATTATTCCAAGAGATTACAATCCACAATGGCATTATCCAAGATCTTATGCAAGTGGATCCATGCCATTTAATAATAACATGCCATATCATGCACCCCCTATGCCTAGGGCCACGCCTGTAAACTTTGGACCACTGTCTGGTACACCACCATACAAAATATGGGACCCAAGAGCCGCGCGTATGCCAAGGCCAAGGCCAACTCCCATCTCACATGTGGTTCCAGGAGCACATACACCCATTATACCTGCTCAAATAGGAGATTTGGCAGCATTTGCTCAAACTATCGGTCGCTCTATTGCGGAAAACATGCGTAGTGCACCTGATAGAGAGCCTAGGAGCAAGGCAGTTCAAGTAGCTAAGCTCACACAGAAATTTAGTGGAGACGGAGATGCTAGAAAGCATATGGAAGTCTTTGAACATGTGTGCAATTACTTGGAAGAGCACAATGAGCTACATAAGTGTAAGGCTTTGAGTTTGACCCCAAGCGGAAAGGCTGGAGATTGGTATAGAACCTTAAGAGTAGAAGAGAAAACGATCTACTCTACTCTTAGGAGATTGTTCTTAAAAGAATACATACGAGAGGGAGTACTTTGGGGTGTAGCCTCTCAGCTCCAGAAAGCCCAACGAGAAGAAGGTGAATCCGTGAGAGACTTCATTAGTCGCCTAAAGAATTTGAATTCTCGATGCAATCCAAACGAGCGATTCAACAACAACCAATTGCTCGATAGATTCATTAGGGGACTACGACATGAAAGTATCTATAATGGCCTAGTCATTAGAGGTATCACTACTTGGGAAGCAGTCACCATGAATGCAATCCAATTGGAGGATAATTTAATGATTGCAGGAGAAAGAGTGTCTGCCAAGCCGAAGTCTAGTAGCTCACAAGCGTCAGGACATGAGCCAATGAAGATAAAGCCAATCGTGAAAGAGCAAACGATATCTGAGATGACTTTGGCAGATCTCACCAAGGCCATCCAAGAAAGCCTTAGGGGTAATCGTGCTCCACAAAACACTCATATGTATCCAAGAAGGGAGCAACAATGGTGCTCAATTTTCTTGGGCCCACATACTACGAGTGAATGCCCTACTTTCATAGTAAAGTTTAACGGGACTTGTAACACGTGTGGTAGGTATGGCCATCAAGCGAAGGATTGCCTAATGCTTAAATGCATCATGGAAAATAGACCGCCTATAGCTTGGGCAGACTCACCTCGAGTTCCTGCATTGATGCCTACCCCACCCATGGAGCAACAGTTGCCATTACAGCACATGGTCCCTAAAACCCAAAATGTGGTCCAAACCACACCGTTGCCACCTCCAGTGCTAGGACCGCAACCCCCTCATCCAAGAGTTACACCTATGAAACAAATAGGTTGCGAGTCATCTAGTACTTATGTAGATTGCAAAGAGGACATAGACTCTAGTATCACCTATGGAGTCGACATGCTTGAGGAGTGTCCCATGTACTATATGGAAGACCATTGGGGACAAATCAAACCGGTATATGAAGCTACTGCGCTAGCAGCAAGAGGCCAAAACATTAATAGTTTTTCCCGGAGACCACCTCTTCAGTGCTACGAATGTGGTGGACCACATCGAGTAGCTGAGTGCCCCATTAGAATGCAAAAGAATGCCGCACTAATGCCAATACTCACTTGTAATCGTTGTGGCATAGATCATTTGATCGCACAGTGTCCTAACAACCCAAACGCACCGAAAATCACACCATTGAACATAATAGAGATTGTTGATGGGACACCACCAACTATAAACATAGCACCAATGAATGCACTCACACGGTCGATGCTCCAAAAGCAAAATTACATCCTCGAAGAGAGAGATGCTGCATCCATTGGCCGAGCGAGAAGGAAGAAAACATGAAGAAAGAAATCCCTTAATGCTTCTAGCTCAAAATCTAGTTCAAAGACTAACATAGGGACAGGAGAGGATCCCGTGTATATGAATGACCCTGAGGATGACTCAGATTCGATAGAGACCACGGAGACCAAAACTGTTACTACAAAGGAAAAAGCCAGTGAGGAGGATCACGAGAGGGAATTACGACGAACACCAAAAGAGTATTCAAAGTTAAACAACCCAGTTTCGAACCCCCAAGATAAGCCACGAGAGACAAAAAATGAGGATTGAAAGAGAAAGATTGGAACCTATCCAAACCCAACAGTGGAAATTGAACGATTCCAACAACTGAGGGGTTTGGTGGAAGAAACTCAATGAAAATTAGAACCTGAACCCAAACATATCCAGATGTCGGACACAATGTTTCCCAAACAAGTTCAACCTCACAAGAACTACAGGCCGTTAGCTATACCCAGTATCATTCGGGAAGAGAGTGAGGGTAGGACATCTGAAAGTGGACACACACCTTTCCTACTAGAGAGAATGTTCAATGAGGGAATGCCCGACCCCCTTGAGGAAGTGGAGATTCCATCTTCACCATTCTCTTGTCAGGGTCCTACGTCCCACAAGATGCCATTAAATGTTGCCAAGCTAATGGATTTCATGTCCTCAGAAACACGTACGACTATCATATCTAAGTTATACGGAGATCTAGAATTATTCCTAGCACTGCGAGCGCTTCTCAATGGAGAATTACAGGCCGGATTACCACAGTTTGCACATATGAACAAACCTGACTTGGTGATGAATGATGAGGAACATTTAGCACCACCATCTGACCTAGCGGGACATGAATCTGTAATTGAAATACTCGTTAACAAGTTGGGGCAATACTTTGAAGGTGATGAATCTAATGCTACTCTACCAATCACTACTAAAGGATTAATTGTAAAGGGGGTCCTTGACGGTGGTGCGGGAGTCAGCATGGTGACAAAGAGTTGTTGGGAGTCTATGGGGCGACCTCACCTTGAAGCCACAAGCGTAGTGGTAAAAATGGCTAATGGATCTATTGTTACGCCTATTGGAATGCTAAAGGATCTAAGGATCAAGGTCTTGGGACACAAGGTAAGGCAGACTTTCATTGTTATGGATTTTTCCAAGCATCCTATGTCATTTGAGATGATCTTAGGGCGTCCATTCATGAGGGAAGAAAAAATGGTGCATGATGGTCCAAAAACCACGTTTACTTACAGTTCCAAGACTCTGTCATTCGAGTTGATCTTTTAAGTGGTCGAACGCATCCTCTAGGAAATAAATTCATCATTGATAATCGATCAGACACAACAATTCACTCAGCTCCATTACAGTATTGTTACACGTGTAACGAAGACACGGATATTGGGGAGAACTCTCCTTATATGGATATCCTACCCGGAATGGTTGAGTCAGACAATGTCGATTGGGTACACCTAGCGGCAACTATAGATACATGGGGAGCTAGAGGAACAACCTGGGTAACACCAGATGGGGAAGAGATACCACACATTGCACTAGTAAACATGTTAGGTGTAGCGCATGTAACATCCGATGATAAGAAAGAGGCACACCTATCTGAGAGTGAAACCGATGATTCCTCAAAGGCTTCAGGCCAATACACATCAGAAACGGAATCTCAGGGAGAAATGGATTCGGAACCTGAGGAAACATCGGGTGAGCCAAGTATAGAAACTGAACACTCAAGGACTAATACGACCATCTATGGTAATTTATATGAGAGCGAAGAAGATACAAGCGAAGACCTATCAAGCGAGTCGAGTTCAAACATTTACCAAAATCAAAACCTTAACAAGAAACAAAGGTCATATAAGAGACGACGATATCGAGCAAATGTGAGAGCTAGGATAAACAAGGAAAGATCTACTGCAGAATGGCTTAGCTATCTAGGGGCATGTGATGCTCATCGAAAGCTAGTAGACAATTGGGGTGAACATCTCCAAAGTGTCATGTGGTGCAGCCCGCGACCCATTAACCTCGCTCAATTGGAGGTTACAGAGCCGAAATTGAGTCGAACTATAAGAAGACATCAAAACCGAGAGTTAGCTCAACAACAAAAGGAGGCAGAACTAAAAGAAAGGTCTCTGTCAGGACAGGAGCCTGCTGACTTACATACGGCTCCTGAACATTTTAAATCTTATACCACTGGGGAGCGAAAGGTTGTGTATGCCAAAGCCCAACGAATACCTACCAATGGAAGCAGTGGAGTCTATGATGGTCCAGCGGTAGTTAAAGAGATAGAATTAGCAGAACCAGGTGAGGAGTCTAAACCAGTCTTTATTGCTCAAGACCTTACCGAAACTGAAGAGGCTGTACTTAAGGAGCTCCTCAAGGAATACAAGGATATCTTTGCTTGGACATATCATGCCATGAAGGGCGTTCCACCTTTTGTGGTGCAACATACAATTCCCATGATCAACACTGCTAAACCTGTCCAGCAACGACCCTATCCAATGAATCCTAAGTACGCCAAAATTGTACAAGAGGAGATTGAAAAACTTATCCAATGTGGATTCATATACCCTATTGAGCACTCAGAATGGGTTTCTCCAATAGTCATTGTGCCAAAAAAGAATGGGAAACTAAGAGTGTGCATGGACCTCAAGAAAGTTAATGCAGCCACTAGGAGAGATCATTATCCCTTGCCATATTCAGAACATGTGCTTGAAAGAGTTGCGGGCAAAGAAGCTTATAGCTTTTTAGATGGGTACTCTGGTTACAATCAAATCACAATTGCATTAGAGGACGAAGCTAAAACTGCTTTTATCACAGAGTTTGGAGTGTTGCATTTCGTGTTATGGCTTTTGGCTTAACAAATTTCCTTGCTACATTCGAACGATTAATAAACACTGCGTTTAAAGAATTTCTAAGGGAGTTTTGTGAAGCTTTCCTAGACGAACTTTGTGTTTATTCTTCTTGGGAGAAGCATTTGTTATATCTACGAAAAATATTTGAAAGGTGCAGATTTTATCGCATCTCATTGAACCCTTTCAAATGCCAATTTTGGGTTAAGCATGGAGTCATTCTAGGGCATATAGTGTCCAAGAACGGGATATCCACAGATGAGAGTAAGATTAAAGCCATTGCCGATTTTCCACCACCTACGAACTATAAAGGAGTTCAAAGATTTATGGTCCATGTTGGTTATTATCGAAGGTTTATTTTCAACTTTGCTGAGATAGCACGTCCATTGTACAAGCTTCTTATCGAGTTTCACTAGACGGAAGAATGTCATCAATCTTATGAGTTATTAAAGAAGGCCCTAACAAGTGCTCCAATCCTGCGAACACCTGATTGGAATGTACCTTTTCATGTGCATATTGATGCATCAAATTTTGCTATTGGGTGTGTTCTAACTCAACCAGGAGAACATAAATTGGACTACCCTATTAGCTTTGCAAGTCGCCAATTAAATGATGTCGAGATGAACTACACTACTACAGAGCGCGAAGGTCTAGCTATGATTTACGCAGTAAAGAAATTTCTCTATTACCTTCTTGCTACCAAGTTTGTGTTTTATGTTGATCATCAAGCATTGCTATATTTGGTAAACAAGCCGTGTTCCACAGGTCGAATTACATGATGGTTGTTAATTCTTCTTGAGTTTGACTTCATCGTTGTTGTGAGGCTTGGGAGGAAACATGTCATGGTGGATCATTTATCTCGTATCCCTAATGGCGAAGCTCCTACGGGGGTTGATGATGAATTTCCTGATACTCCTTTGTTCATTGTTGAGACAATGCCTGAATGGAGTGAAAAGATTGTTAACTTCTTAGTTAATGGTTTTCCACCCAAAGAGCTGCGAAAATATATAGCTCAAAAATTAATCAAGGAATGCGAACCCTATTGCTTACTGGCTGGAACTCTCTATAAGAGAGGAAAAGATGACGTTCTTAGACGCTGTGCCCACGAGAATGAGTATTTATATATTCTACAAGAGGCACACATGGGCGTAGCTGGTGGTCACTTTTCAGGAAAGTTGACTACCCGAAAGATCTTACAGTCAGGCTATTGGTGGCCCACTCTGTTTAAGGATGCATCACTTTTTGCAAAGGGATGTGATGAATGCCAACGCTTCAACAAGCCACAAAGAAGGGATAGGATGCCTCTACATCCCATCAAGGTAACCCAACCATTTGAAAAGTGGGGCTTAGACTTTGTAGGACTGATTAGTCCGGCTGCACGTAACACGCAATCACGATATATCATTGTGGCTACCGACTATGTAACCAAATGGGCTGAAGCAAAAGCAGCACGAAAGGCGGATGCAAAAACAACAGCTAAGTTCCTCTTTGAGAACATTATCACACGTTTTGGATGCCCCTTTGAACTTGTGAGTGACAATGGAACTCATTTTATAAATGAAGTAATAAAAGAACTCACATCAAACTTCATGATATCTCACCACAAGTCTACACCCTATTATCCCCAAGCAAATGGCCAAGCTGAGAGTACCAACAAAAATCTCATCTCCATTTTGACAAAGACAGTTGAGGCTAATCGCACTGATTGGGACCTAAAGCTTACATCAGCTTTATGGGCTTATCGTACTGCGTATAAAGTTGCTATTAATTGCACACCGTTTAAGATGGTGTATGGCCAAGAAGCAGTTATGCCATGGGAGTTTGTCATTCCTAGTCTTCGAGTAGCTTCTCAAGAAGGTTGGGATGGTAACCCCTTAGTGGAGCGATTATATATCCATGAAAGGCTAGATGAAGAAAGGCAATTAGTTGTGCGAAATGCTCTAGTGGAGAAGGATAGGACAAAGAAGTGGTTTGATAGCCATTTAAAGGATAAAGACATCAAGGTTGGTGATAAAGTTCTTATGTACGGGGTACGTAATGAAAAGAAGAAATTGAAATACGCTGGTAAGGGACCATATCGAGTGTGTGAAATTACCCCGCAAGGGACCATTCGTGTGGAGACTCTAGATGGAGTTGAAACCATTGGATTCCTTAATGGGAGTAAATTCAAAAGATATTATGATCCTCTAAGCCAGGAAGAGTTGCAAGCCATCCATCAAAAGAAGGATGCCAAGGAACAAGCAGAGCTTAGAAAAATCCAAGCAAGAGTTGAGGCTCGAGAACGACAACAACATCTTAGACGCCAACGAGAGGCTAATCTGGGAATCACGCAAGCATTTTTCGAGGACACAGATGACGAATCATTAGAATCTGAGCCACCTTTACGATACCCAATTGAGCTAAATAGCCCCTATGGGAAAGTACTATACAATGCCTTATTAGATACGGGAGCTAAACACAATTTGTTATCCTATGGAGTTTGGTGTCAATTAGGGAAACCGACCCTATCCCCGAGTACGATGCAAGTCAAGGGCATTAATAAAAAGAAAACTGCTATTCTTGGAGTCCTTCAGACCCCTATTGTCTATGACAATGGAAGCATAGTGCAGAGGTTTCTAGTCATGCCCGCGGGAGCTATGGAAGGCAACGTAAACCTGGGACGCACGTGGATGTTGGCAACCAAATGCACTATTGATTGGGATATTGGTAGTGTCACGACGCGACCACCGACTCTTACCCCTATCATTCAAGCAAAGTCACCTACGTTGCAAACTCTAGCAAAGTTGAAGGATAGCCAACATTCACAAGCCAAGGTGGTTAACTCGTCTTTGCCGGCTACCCATGAACCTAGCACTTCAACACTTGTAGTTGCAGCAAGCAGTAATATTGCAAGTACTTAACCTGCACGACCTAAGAGTACATATCAATGGGTCCCCAAGGCCTTACTTCCAACTACCTCAACCCTCCCATCCATTTCAAGAAAAAATTTCCCAGGAGAACCAAGAGCACGCTCTAGGAGATTCAAGACCAAATCATGATGGATTCCAAAATGACTATTAGAAGCCCAAGGCTACTATGATGGAAAGGAGCAAATTTGGGTACCTAAACGTAAAATGTGTCCTTCCCTATCGACAACAAACCAATGAGTCAAACAGTGTAACGCTATAGCCAATGGCAGACCGTGGGAAGGGAAAGATCACAGAATGCTACACACCTAGTCCAGAGCTAGTTTGGGCTCCAAGGCAAAACCAATTTATTCCACCTAGCTCAGGAAGGGGGGAGTTCCATGAAGCTTCTAGCTCCTCATGTAATACATCCATAGAGGTAAAAGCTTCTACACAGCCTCCATCTATAGTAGTGGACCTCCATGAAGCTACAAAATAATCCACACCTCCCAGTGTTCAAGAATCACCTGATGAACCACTTCAAGTTCGATCTTGGGAGAGTACCTTACCACCCTTGCAACTTGACGAGGCACCTAGGGTAATAGAAAACTACTGGCAAAAATCCTCACCTATTACCAACTGGAACAATTGGTTTCAAAGGGTGACGAGCTCATTTCAAATGGTATGATCTACCCAAGGAAGGGGGGAGTGTTTGCTGACAATCATCACTCACTCACTTTCCTCTCAACCTTTCCCCCTGACCCCTTAATCTCCAATCTTAGGGAATGTATATATAAAGCCTTATACTCACAAAAACAAGATAAAAAAGTAAAAGAGCAAGAGCCATAACACAAAATCATAAAAACAAATTATGCACAAGAACACGACCCTTGTAATATTTGCACTCTAACCATCATCTATTTGCGTGTACAGATATGGCTAGTACGCTAGAGTCATCCACTCCTGCCTTGGGTGATAGGTACCCTCGTTACTGTTCACAAATATTTCACATGGTCCTTCCAGTGCTTGCATGTGAATGGGATTTGATAGGTACGCTAGCATGTGAGAGGAATTTTGAGGAGTTAGAATGGCTGGAACGTCTCTTGACCATGTCTGATCCATACTTAGTAGAGAGCGTTTCTCCCATTGCACAAGCCTACTCTTTTGACCAAGATGACTATAGGCGTCTAGTGACCTTCTTAGTAAACATGGGCACCTATTGGGAAGAAGAAAATTTACAGGACTACACGGATGGCACATATGGTCTCATGGATGATGACTTTGTTTATCTCGACGACGAGGATAGGGGTTTAACCTTAGGGTTTCCCCCCAACCCCTACAATATCCTATTCCCTTGACTCGCTAGGGGGAGTGCAACTAATTAGGTTAGGGTTCCTTATGTTTTTTGTTGTGTTCAATAAGTGTTGGTACCTTTTCCCACTAATGTGCCTCCTGGAGGTATTCCTTTGTTTCCTAGTGTGTACAGGAGCGTGTTGCTATTGATAGGATTTGGACCTTCATGGAACCTTTCTCTCGTTCACACTTCAGATCAAGCGCCACCATCAACACAAACAAGTGTTTCTTGTCCATTAGTATTGTCCCGTATCTTTTTTGCATCTATGATTGTCTGCTTTGATTGTGATTGGTAGCATAATATCCAGCACATTTGCTTAGTATCAAACATTTAATTCAATGTCTTTTTTGTCATAATCCCTTGTCTAGGTTTAAACATCAAGCAAGTCCGACTAAGCTAGTTTGACCAAGTTAGGTGTTAGAGATCTTCTCTTAATACCATGGGGAATGCCTTCCTAATAATTAATGGTTACTTAGGTTCTTAATCCGATTTAGGCAGCATTGTGTGAAATGTACTAGGGCTTTCTAGTGGGCTTGACCCTATTGACCTTTAGCTTAAGTATTATAAAGGGAGTTTACTAGTGTGATGAGCCTGGGGAGGTGTATCAGTGTTATATGACCCCCCAAAGTTACAAAATTAAAATGATGAAAATGAACAAAAAAAAAATCAAAGTGCCACATTGTAAAATCTTAAGCTGGAAGAGAAATCTCAGCTTGATTGGGTACTTCACTCACATGTATCGCCTATGGTACTAGAGCCCTAGAGGTTCCCAGTATGGGCGCATCTTCTTGAAAAGCAAAAAACCCAAGGCATACAAAATAAGCACACACATCAAAATTGAATCACTGTGAAAAGAATTTGGGGGGTCAAAGAAAAAGTAATCAGTCAAGCGATGATTTCATGAGAAATTCCTTTTATGATAGCTTAACTACAAGGTCTTCTAGATATAGCCTCTAGTCAGCCCTCGAACATGAATACTTGGCTCTCACGATTAAACAACTTAATTGACCACAGAAAATTAAGAAGCTTACCCATGGTATTAATATTCGATCTCTAGTGCCTTTCGACCGTCAAATTAGCGACCCCAGACTTGTTTAATTTTTTTACCTTTACATCTGTTTATGCATTTGATTACATTGCAATTTAATGTTCATTGCTGACAAATTGTTTGAAATTCTTTTACCAATCAATTTGTCTACCTAAAACTGCATATGCTTTTTAATCACTTATGAGAATGCAATTACTGTGCCAATGTTGTTTGATTTTGCAGTGACTGAAGAAGGCTAAGGACATTCATCTCAAATGCTCTTCCACCTCGACGAACGAGCTTCAACTCAATAGCTTCCGAGGACGGAATCTACATCAGGAAGGGGGGCATGTTAACCCTCACGGCTCACGGACACCCCCTCACCTACGACGGACGTGTATCATGTATTTGGTAGAGTCAGGTACCGGGCTTGTCGGACCAATAGGAAAAGGGTAAGAGTGATCGCCGATGAGAGGCGCACTCTAACTGGGACATTCAAGGGATTAGTTGGCTAAGCATGGGCGCCCAAGTGTGAATGGGGTGAGCCAATATAAAAGCCAACTAAACCTAAAATTCATTCATTCTCTCATTTGTGCAATAGAAGAGTGCTCTTGCTCCATCTCCATCTCCATCTTCTTCTTCTTCACCTCCTTGTGTGTGTGTGTATGTGTGTGTGTGTGTGTGTGTGTGTGTGTGTGTGTGTGAGAGAGAGAGAGAGAGAGAGAGAGAGAGAGAGAGAGAGAGAGAGAGAGAGAGAGAGAGAGAGTGAGATCGAGCATTGCGACGATGGCACGGAGGCGGCGAAGCAGTTGAGTGCGGCGAAGCGGCGGCTCCTTCTTCTTCGCGGCGAGGAATCCTCCACGAAGCAAGCGTAGAGCGGTGAGTGACACACCATCGCTTTATTTGAGCTTACTAGTTAAGCTAGTTGTGTGCTTGGAGCCGTCTGTGGCTCGCACACAGTGTTAGGCAAGTCCCTTAGTTCGATAGTGTGGCAAGGAGCGCACACTTGCTCAAGAAGGGAGGTCCTCAAGCTAGCTATAAATGGATGGTATTATTAATTGCAATTGAGTAAGTAGAATAGGGATCTTTCAGCCTTGCAGTGTGGCTGCCTTCGTGCAGATAACGGGGCATCACCGTCAAGAGCTATGGTCTTAATAGTGGAGTCCTACAGAGCTTGCCTACGCCTACGGCTTAACCACTATTGAGCTATTAGAAGCTTGACAGGAGCCAGTACTGTTTTGGTGTTGAAAGAACCTCTCTTCTATTCCTTGCAATTAATGATATTCGAGCCACGGGTACAGTAGCTTGAGTGCTTTTCTAAAGGGGTAAAGAGGAGAAACAACTAGCGCTTGAAGTGCCAAAGTACACCTAAAAATTGTTAGAATGACTGATAATAGTTAATAGAGTGAAATTAATGTTGATAGCTTTGATTTTGCTAATGAGCAGGCTATTGTTGAGCCTTATTTTTTAAGAGTTATGAAATGCTACGGATTATGGTTAGAAACATCAATTGTAATAAGTAGGTAGTTTAGTTGCAGAAGTCGGGGTGCAATGGCACTTCCAGATTGTACATACAAAGCCATTTGACCCCTCAAACTCTATGTTAGGTTTAACCTAAGGTTACCTTAGTATATAAGGTACCTAGGTAATTTTGTAACAACAACTTTATCATAATCATAAGTTTTAAGCTAGCGTCAACTGTGTGTGAGAGAGGAAGAGAGTGAGTGTGAGCTTCATCCTAGCGCTACTCCCCGCTCGCTCATCGCATTGGCGACAACACCATTGTGCTAGCCTCGGCAAGAGCTACACGACAACGCAAGCATTCCTCACGGAACGGAGCATATGTGCTTGCCCATCTACGAGCTACTCATGGTCGTATGTATATCAAACGATCTCTATTTTCTGCCTGCAAGTAGTCGTTAGAATCGTAGCAACATAAGCTATCCATAGGTACTCATAGATTTTGTTTCGGGCACTTTCAAAATTCTGCTCTATCTTTCTACGTGTTTTTCGCAGATGGGTCTAGAGGTAGGATTTCAAGTGTAGAGACTTAGGGACAGGTGTATCCTAGTGAGGGGATGGTGTTCCTTACTTTTCGAACGATTTTGGCATGATTTAGTGGGTTTCCTTTCGTTGTGTGTATGTGGGTAGGTGGTGTAGTTGAGAGCAGTGAGATTCTAGATTGTGGTTTGGTTGGCCTTCTAGAGTGTTGTATGTGTAGGATGGTCATATGTGTCCTTGATCTAGGTTGTGTTGCATGCACTTTATGGGTGGTGTGATTCGCTCCTGCAACATTGGAGACATTATACGTGTATGAAGTTTAACTGGTTAGAATGAAGTGAGTTTTACTCCAAGGTTCCTCACTACACCAGTAAGTCACAACAAGTTTTAAAATTGAATTTTGATAATTTTTGAGCAAGTTATGGCCAATACAAGCATTTACTTGCCTAGACGCGTCTTATGGTCTTTGCAAGCCCAAAAATGCTTCAAATTTGATGAAATTTGGCCCATATGCAACCTAAATGCTGTAGATCACAAGGGTGCACTCAGTTGTAACTTTTGACCTCAGATCTGGCCTCTAAGACTTCATACGTGTATAATGTCTTTTGCTCAGATTTTAGTTATGTTTCTACCAGAGGTGCCTCTTAGTGTGTGGAACAAGAATATGTGCTCACAACAAATTTTGGATGTCAAAATTGCACAAAATCATCAATTTTACAATGAAATCCCCTGAAAGAGTAAAATCCCCTCAGTTTTCAATCTATATGTTCAAATGACATGAAATTTGGTGTATATGCTCAACACAACATGCAGAAGATGGGTATAATGTCAAAAGTTCAAAATTGCTGCCATAATTTATTCACAAGCATCCCCAAGGCTCTAGCACTAGCTTTCAAGCACTTCTATCAATTTTCATGCAAAAACTCAAGTTTTTCTATTTTCCTATTTCTGACACTCCACCTTTTGCCTTTTGGGTGTCCAGAGTAGGTCAAAACTCTAGTTTCATTGTATACTTAGGGTAAATGCCCCCTTTTGAACACATTGGTGCAGTCAGATTTTCAAAATTTTGTCTCAGGATGGTGCTGGAGACTTTATACGCGTATAAAGTCTACTGTCTCAGATTTTAGATCTATTTCTATTCTAAGTTCCCCTTATCATTAGCAACATGTACATGTGTTTATAGGAAAATTTAAAGCTCAAAAGTGCTCACAAACACAAGTTTTTGCTTTTTCAGTCAAACCCACTCTATCTTCTGGCTTTTGGTCCCCAAATCTATGCCAAAACTCCCCACTCAAGGTGTTCCTAGGGTGTAACTACTCATTTGAACACTCTGGTATAGTCAGTTTCCACAGGTTTGGTCTCTTTTTAGCCCTGGAGACTTCATACGCATATAAAGTCTAACCTTACAGAATTGATATTTTTATATGCAGGGTCCTTTTTGATGCCTTCTTTTGTCCTCAGAGATCCTCAGCCATGCAAAATATTTTGATGAGCCTTGTTTTACATTGTTTCAACCAAGAATCACTCTCTTTTCAAAAGTTCAATTCAACGAATAAAGTCAAGCAAATTTCCATTAATGGACAACTCAAGATCAAGATCAATTCACCTACCTAAAGCTACTTCTAAACATAAAAAAAATTGGCTTTTGCAATTGTGAGTAGATAAGCACTTAACTGACACAAACAGACTAGCCAATGCTTTACCACCTCTTCAGCCACTCAAGCTCCCAAACTAACACATTTCTAAACGAATTCTGGCATGTTCTATTGCAGTTGTTAGGACCTTTTTCATGATGGATTGTGATTTTGGTACCTTGTCGGATTGCGACCAGACTTTCTAGGATAGTGCCCCTAGGTGTCCTAGACCTGCTCCTAAAGTTTCGTTGCATTTCAAGTCCGTTCGAGTGCTGAAATGGTGTGATGACCTAGAGCTGTGAGAAAGGACATAGGCAGATTTCCCTGATCATTGAGTGTTGGTTTGCTTGTTGAGTTGGTATGTTTGCTTGTTAAGGTTCACTTCTTGATATTGACGATCTCAAAGAGTCTCTGAGCCCCATCTGAGTCACTTCCCTGAGTATTGACATTATATTAGTACCAAAAAGCTATGATGCAGACGTTCATCGCGGCGACAATGTGTAGACACGATCTCGCGAATCACACCACTTATAAAGTGCATGCAACACAACCTAGATCAACATAATGTCAATTGAGGACACATAGGACACGATAGGCACAAAGAGGAAATTTTGTTAGCTTGTCAGGCTGAGACCATCCTACAGATACAACACTCTGGAAGGCCAACCAAACCACACTCTAGAATCTCACTGCTCAAAACTACACCACCTACCCACATACACACAACAGAAGGAAACCCACTAAATCATGCTAGAATCATACAAAACTTAAGGAACACGATCCCCTCACCAGGATACACCTGTCCCTAAGTCTCCACACTCAAAATCTTAGCTCTAGACCCATCTGCGAAAAATGCATGTAAAGACAAAGCAGAATTTTGAAAGTGCCCAAAACTGAAATCTATGAGTACCTATGCGTAGCTTATGTCGCTATGATTCTAACGGTTACTTGCAAGCAGAAAACATACATCATTTGATATACTTACGGCCACAAGTAGCTCGTAGATGTGCAAGCGCATATGCTCCGTTCCGTGAGAAATGCTTGGCGTTGTCGCGTAGCTCTTGCCGAGGCTAGCACGAGAGTGTTGTCACTTCTCCAATGCGATGAACGAGTGGGGAGTAGTGCCAGGATGAAGCTCACACTCACTCTCTTCCTCTCTCACACACAGTCGACGCTAGCTTAAAACTTATGATTATGATAAAGTTGTTTTTACAAAATGACCTAGGTACCTTATATACTAAGGTCACCTTATGTTAAACCTAAAATAGAGTTTGAGGGGTCAAATGGCTTTGTATGTACAATCTGGAAGTGCCATTGCACCCCGGCTTTTGCAACTAAACTACCTGAAGTCACGGAGCGAAGCATAGATCGACTCACACACACACAGAGAGATACACAGAGAGCTTACACAGTACGCAGAGAAGTCGTTTTAAGGGTTATATCCCAAAACCTTATTATCCACAAAAGTATATGTGAGTATATACAAAGAGTTAATGATAGTGAGTTAGGCGGGCGGGCGGCCATATCCGTATAAGAGGTCACTTGGCCTTTAATCCCAACAACCTCCCACTTAAAGTCCAATGTGGCACTTTAAGTAACTGTAAATCTATGAACATAAATGTACAAAGATTTACATGGCTGCCATCTATCCAATGCTCAATAACTCACGAAATGCACAAAGCCCTCTCCTGGAAGTTCTTTTGTGAGTAGATCAACAGGATTGTCCTTGGTGTGGATCTTCAGCAGTTGTATCTGCTTGTCTTCAAGTACTTCCCTAATGAAGTGATATTTCACATAAATATTCTTAGTCTTCGAATGGAACACTGGATTCTTTGCCAATTGTATAGCACTTTGACTATCACAATATAACTCTGGCATATCTACTTTGATTCCCAAGTCTGCTACCAATATACCAAGCCAAATAGCTTCTTTGCATGCCTCATTTGCTGCAACATACTCAACTTCTGTAGTAGACTGCGTAACACAATCTTGTAATCGAGATCGCCATGATATGGAACCTCCAGCCAATGTAAAGACATAGCCTGATGTAGATCTCCTCTTATCCAAGTCTCCTGCATAATCTAAGTCAGTGTATCCTCTGACACTCAAATCCTGACTACCATAGCATATGCGCATACTCTTTGTATGTTTTAAGTATTTCATGATACCTTTCACTGCCTCCCAATGTTTCTTGCCGGGATTTGACATATATCTACTAACCACTCCCACTGCAAATGCAATATCTGGACGTGTAGAAATCATTGCATACATCAAACTACCCACTGCAGACGCATATGGAATCTTATCCATTTCAGCCTGTTCTTCCTCAGACACAGGACAATCTTGTTTGCTAAGTTTCACATATGGTGGCAATGGAACACTCAATGCCTTTCCCTTCTCCATAATGAAACATTGCAAAACCTTGTCAATATACTCTGTTTAAGATAACCAAATCAACTTCTTTGATCTGTCTCTCTCAATGCGCATACCAAGTATATGACTTGCCTCACCCATGTATTTCATGTCAAACGATTTTGCCATCTTTGACTTCAAAGCTGAAATTTCTTCCAAAATAAGGATCAGCCAACTGCCATCCTTAGCCTTCTTTGTATATAGACAGTGATCGAACTCACTACGTTTGTAGCCTTGAGAAAGCATAAACTGGTGGAACTTATGGTACCATGCCCTCGGTGATTGTTTTAAGCCATAAAGACTATTTAACAACTGGCATACCAAATCTTCCTTGCCTTTCTCAACAAACCCCTCTGGCTGCTGCATGTAAATTTCCACATCTAAATCACCATGCAAGAACGCTGTCTTGACATCCATTTGGTGCAACACCAAATCCAATATGGCAACCAATGCAAGAAAGCATCTCAATGTAGTCATCTTGACCACTGGAGAGAAGACTTCATCAAAGTCAATGCCTTGTTCTTGCTTAAAGCCCTCGGCAACAAGCCTTGCTTTGTACTTTGGCTGACTATCATGAGCGGTGATCTTATACCTGTAAACCCATTTACATGGTAGATCCTTTTTGCCCTATGGTAATTTAACTAGCTTCCATGTCTGGTTTTTATGCAGATCTGTTATCTCTGACTGCATGGCCAACTGCCATTTTTTTCGAGTCAACCACTTGTAATGCTTCCTTGTAACAAGATGGTTCTCCGCAATCTGTGACCATGACATAATTTAGAGATGCACATAACGATCAAGTGGTTTGGAGACACGCTCAGAACGTCTCACCACAACTGATTCTGTCTCTCTAGCCACTATAGGCTGTTCCTGAGCCTGACCATGCTGTCTTGATGTGCTAGCACTAGGTCCATCTTCCCTGAAGACAACTCTTCTGATCTCCCCTGTCTTCTCTGGCTTGGCGTGAAACTTGGCTTCATTGAAATGCACATCATTGCTACGAATAACTTTTCTGGACTCAGGATCCCAAAGCCAGTAACCCATCTCGCCCGATTCTCCGTAGCCAAGAAATATACACTTCTTGCTCTTTGGTTCTAACTTATTCCTGAACTCCTTAGGAATATGGCTATAAGCTTCACAACCAAAGACTCTGAGATGCTTATACGAAGGTGCCTTGCCTGTCCATAGAATCTTAGCCACTTCACTCTTATCCAGAGCCCTACTAGGAGACCTGTTGATCAAATGGTCTGCTGTAGCCACTGCTTCAACCCAAAATCCATCAGGCAACTCAGCATTTGACAACATGCTTATGACCTTCTCTTGTATGGTCCTATTCATACATTCTGCAACCCCATTCTGTAAAGGATTATATGGTGCAGTAAGTTCCTGCTTAATCCCTTTTGCTTCACAAAAGTCTTGAAAAGCTTTGGAAACGTACTCTCCACCATTGTCAGTTCTCAAGCACTTCAGCTTTTGACCACTCTGATTCTCCACAAGCTGCAAGAATGTCTTAAATACCTTGAGAACCTCATCCTTGTGCTTCAAGAAGTAAATCCATACTTTGCGAGAATAGTCATCTATGAATGTACAAAAGTACGCTGCTCCCCCTAGTGACAAACTAGGCATTGGTCCGCATAGATCACTGTGCACAAGAGCTAACCGTTCGTCCCTACGATTCCTCTTTGATCTGTGCGGTTCCTGTGTTTGCTTACCATAAACACAATGCTCACAAAACTCGAAATCTTGAAATGAAAATCTAGGCAAATAACCATAATGAGAAAGTATTTCCATTCCTCTTTTTGACATATGTTTCAGCCTACGATGCCACAGTGACACACTTGGCTGCTCAATCACATTAATTACATGGTTTTTAACCTTTGAAACATGTAAAGTGTACAGAGTTCCTGACTTGCTGCCATGTGCTATAGTCATCGAACCTTTGGAGATCTTCCAAGCGCTGTTCCCAAAAACTGTCACATAACCCGCATCATCCAACTTCCTTGTACTGATCAAGCTCTTTCGGATTGCTGGAACATGTCTGACATTCTTGAGCCATAAAGAAGAACCATTTTGAAACTTCAACTGCACATCTTCCACTCCAAGTTTGTCACAAACCTGCTCATTGCCAAGTTTGACATAATCTTTAGTAGTCACATATGATGTAAACCACTCTTTGTGCGGAGAAACATGTAAAGATGCCCCTGAGTCGATAATCCAATCACTCATAGCATGTCCATCTTCTGCAGTCAAGAAAACAGAATCAAGATTGCTTGTGAGGAAGATGTCACCAGGCTACTATACCAGAATCACTGTCTGAACCAGATCCTGTGACATTCACCTCTTCAATCTTCACACTGAGCTCTTCTTTTCATCTTGCTCAGAACTCTTTGTTTTGCCTTTTTCTTGTTTCCACTTCGTACAGTCTCTCTTCATGTGATCCTTCTTGCCACAATGGTAGCATTCTATGTCATCCTTTGACTTCGAGTCACGAGACTTACTTCGGTTTTGTGCCTTCTTATCCTTCTTCTCTTTAGACTATTGTCTTCCTCGAACGACCAAAGCACTATTGCCTTTGCCTTTGTCAATGTTCTTCTTGTTAACTTCCTCTGTGAGTAAGCTGCCTTCTACATTGGCACTTGTAAGACCTTCTGGAGTGACAAAATTACTTAACGCTGTGCGAAAAGTATCCCAACTGTCTGGCAAAGTGATTAAGAGAAACATAGCCTTCACTGAATCTGGAAAGACTATCTCCTGTGTTGTTAGCTGACTGAAAATTGTGTGAAATTTATTGAGATGATTTGACATGGCTGTCCCTTCCTTCATCTTCAAATCCACCAATTTCTTGAGCAAGTAAATCTGAGAAGCAGCACTTTGTTTCTCGTACATACCATATAGCTTTTGCCATACGCCATATGCTGTAGTCTCTTCTGCTACGTTGAAGTAAACATTTTTGCCAGTGTCAGCATGATTGTGGAACAAGCTAAGTCGTCAATCTCTTCCCATTCATCTTCAGCCATACCTTCTTGTCTCTCCCCTTTGAGCTTCAGTGGATTCACTTGTTTTTTCTGCACCAAAACCTGCCAAATCTGCTTCTTCCAGAATGGAAAGTTTGTGCCATCCAGCTTCTTTATGTTGTAAAGAGTCTCACTCTGAGAAGATGCCATATCTACCAAACTGTTTACTTCTGGGAAAAATCCGACAGAGTTTCCCCTATAAACTGGCCTCTGTACACAGTAAACAAGCTGTAAACAACAAGCTGAACACCTTTCCTCAGGAACTGTCAATATTTTGAAAATTTTGACAGAGTCTCCCCTGTAAACTGAGCTCTGGGAACCAAAAGATAGCTCAAAAAACAATCATACATAGCTGACCAATGACAAATCTGAAAATCTCTGTAATATACTATCCTGTAAGCATGCACTGTCTGCTGTTTGGGCGAGGACAGAACCTGTATTTGTCTCAAGACTGAACCCTGAACAATGCCTCAACGGCCTGACACATAAGATGCAATCCAGTGTCTACACAAAGTCATACATCCTATGGGATAAAAGTCACCGAAGAGGATGCGTGTAGAGGGGAACTCCAGCAACCTAATCCACCTCACACTGGGTAACCCAGCCCCCAGTGCTTGGCTTCAAAAAACCTCACACACGACCCTCACAAATGGCTCAACAAACTGCCCAGAACTAGCATACATCCTACAATAGACCAATCACTGTGCTATGACCATTGCGGCGGTTTGTCTGCTAGCGTGACTCACAACTAGCAGACCCACAATCACAGTACATCAATCTGCAATACATGCCAGTGGTGTCAAGCCGTCGTATGGCCACACCTCCCCTGGAACCTGGCAAGCACAAGAAGCAGCAATGCAGATTGCAATATATATATCTGATGATATATATGTGTACCTGGTCCATAGATGATGCTTGAAGACAAATGAGTGATGTATGTCGATGCCGATTTTGATGCCGACCACCTCCTGCTTGCCAATGTACACAAGACAAGTTTCTTTGCGGGTGAAACCTATCTTTTGATGTAGTGCTAATAAAAAAATTTTGAGGGCATAAACGGCTTCGAAAGGGGGCAAAACCCCAGGTCACCTACTGGAAATGCTCCCGAAATGCCGAGTGTGAATTTCCAAGCTCCTGATCCATAATCTGCCTGAAAAGCGCGCGCACGCGATTACACAAAACCGCATTGAACCAAGCTCTAATACCAATTGAAGTCGCGGAGCGGAGCATAGATCGACTCACACACACACACACACACACACACACACACACACACACACACACACACACACACACACACACACACACACACACACACACACACACACACACACACACACACACACACACACACAGATACATAGAGAGCTTACACAGTACGCAGAGAAGTCATTTAAGGGTTATATACCAAAACCTTAGTATCCACAAAAGTATATGTGAGTATATACAAAGAGTTAGTGATAAGTGAGTAGGCGGGCGGGCGGCCATATCCGTATAAGAGGCCACTTGGGTTTAATCCCAACACTAGCTACTTATTACAATTGATGTTTTTAACCATAATCCGCAATATTTCATAACTCTCAAAAAATAAGGCTTTGTTGAGTTATGTCGTGCGTTGACCCAACCTTCAACACTCCCCCCCTCCGCGATCATGTCGTCCCTGACATGACGTGGTTGCCGATGTTGGTGCGGTCTTTGTTGTCATTTTGCTAATGTAAAGAAAGTATAGGCTGTAGCCTTTGCACGAGCTCGTCATGTTCGTCCAATCCGATGTACATAGTCTTCTCATGATTCAGGAAAATCATAAGTGATGACGAATGTAACATTTAATGGTCTAGTAACTTGTGTGTAGCGGAAAATAGCATGAACATAGTGAGCATTTCATTAGAATAACTTCCTAATGAGAATAACAAGAGTGCTTGGGTGGAGAGAGCAACAAAAAGTATAACACCTAGTTAGATAGCATGAACAATACTTCAAACGAGAGAGAAATTAAGCAATTTACAACAGTTGAGGACCGGATTTGCATGGAGCCGGTGGTGCACCTAGAATTCGTCGACCCACGGAAGTGTCAACAGCAGGTACATGGAAGTGTGCAGGTTGATGGGAGAGTGATGATGCATTTGATAGGTGCAGATTGGAACAAGCGCGACTTTGGTGTGTATTCCAGATCCGGCATTTTGCAGCCACTTGTCCAATGGAGAATTATGGGAGCACAAGGTGGTCGACGATCGTGTCGATCATCACAACTTCTGCAGGTGAAGATCTCCTCATCTAGGAACCATTTCTACTTTGTGGAGCGGGCTTTGTTGATCTGTGGCCATGTGGCCTTCTCAATGGCACCAGCATTCCAAGCTAGAGAGAAAACTTATATGGCGTTTGCTCGGCGTGTGAAGTGGAACTAAGCAAGGCTTTTTTTAAAAGCAAAGCTTAAAATGGACAAAAAAAAAAGAATTTTTGCATGGAGAGGGCGCCACTGCAGATCATGGGTGGCTGAGAGTGGAAAGGGAAGCGCTGTGAGTAGGAGGAGAGCCATCTGGGTGCCTTGCATGAGCCACCTGAGTGGCGGGTGTTTGAAAGGTGGACGACAGTTGGCATGCAGGGGGGGCGCCATCCTCAGGGAGAAGGAAGGCTGCGAGGGCTGAGTAGACAGGAGGAGAAGGAGGAGGTCCATGGACTGCATGGGGAGAGCAGACCAAGCCAGGCCGTGACCTGAGGAAAAGCAGAGTTGCCAGATGCCGGGAGGAGGGGCTGGTATTGCAGGGCCGCTGTAGCCAGCAAGGCCTAGTGTGTATGAGCCGAGTACAGGTGAAGGATGAAGGGGCCTAAAGGCAACTGAGAGAGCTGCAAAGAGCTGGGCCAAGCTCCACTACAGTACAAAGGGCAATCAAGGAAGAGGGAGCCCCCTGCAGGAGCTACTAGCCTTGTCGCAAGGCAACCAAGGAGGGTCCCGAGCTCAAAGAGAAGGGCCGCCTAAGGTAGCTAAGGGAGGCCGCCGGAAAGTAGAAAAAGGGAAAGCTTGGTATGTAGGGGAGGCAGATTCCAAGTGGTAGCAATTGGGGGGAGCACAATACAGAAGGAGGTGATGAACGGGTTTTGGTGGAACCCCGAGGGCTACAAGAGGAAGAGAAGTACCGCTAGTAGAACGGCTTTGAGAAAGCTTGGAAAGAGATCGCCAATAGGAGAGGAGCAAACTGCATGAGGCATTCCGCTATGAAGTCGGCATCATTGTATTTGATTGGGTTGATGTGATACCTAGTTGATTGTGTTTTGTTTGTCAAGTTTTCTGTCAATATTGTCTGCCTCGTGTTCTTTGCCGTATGCCCGTGGTAGCGGTGGCTCCGGGATTGTGTGTTTGTGAGCAGAGAGGGAGGTAGAGATATTGTGTGGGCAGCTTGTATGTGTGGTCGAGGTGCGTTTCGCCTCCTTGGGTGAGTGCGTTTACCGATTTCATGAGTATATGCATCAGTGTGTGGGATACAGGTGTCAGTTTGTTGATGGGTCTATTGTGCTGAAGTTGTTCATGGGCGAGTATGTGCAGCCATGATTGCTCGAAGGTGGTCGGTATTGCGAAGGTCGGCAGAAAGTGTGCATGTGAGTGTGATTCTGTGTAGGTAGGGGTGCGGACTATTACCTTGGGCTATAGAGAGGCAGTGTATTGTGTGCAGGGTGTTGCTCCCATTTCCCCCATTCCACCCGTCCCCCCTCCAAAAGACTTTGTATTATGGTTTCTCCCATCAAGAGAGACATTTTACAATACAATTCTTTCGGTACCTTCAATACTAGCTAGTGCAATGAAGATGGAAACTTCATGCACTAAGTAAAACACTTATCAAACACAAAATCAATTCCCTCATGGTCTCAGACCCAAGACCTCACACACCTTCAAAGATGGTGAGAGCTAGCGGGGTATGAGAGTATATTAAGAGGAAGAAGGAGTATTCTTACGAGAAAGATGTACATAATCACTCATATTAGCATAGCTTAGCTTAGTAATTAGCATGGTAGAGGAGATGAGCATGCATTGAAGCTTGGATCTTGATTGGATTTGCATCACAAAGCCAAGATTTGTTGTGTAGGCCTCCCTTCTCACAAGCTTGGAGTAGGTGGTAAGCTTTCCATTAAAGCTTGAGAAGGAGAGAGAGTCTTCTTTTCTTCCACATGAGATTCTGTGAGTGTGTGTGTGATAATTCCTTGCCAAAATCAGCCCCCTCTCTCTCTTGGTCGACCCCTCTTGCTATTTGCTCATCCTCACACCTCATTGGACCTCCCAAGGCCTATCCAATGGAAATTAAGCAGCATAAGTGATAGTCTTTTGACATGTGTCCCCCTTTCCCCTTTTGTGAGAGCTTTAGGTGATTAATTAATTCAACTAAACTCTTATTGGACCCCTTTGCCTCCTGGCCAATAGGAATTAGGCAAGCCATTGGGATGCTGAATGCTCATTGGTCCCAAGGCTTGGGCTGCTGAATGCTCATTGGACCCCTTGGGAGACTGTCCAATAGTCTTCTAGAGAGCTTAATTCTCATTGGACCCCTTGGGAGACTGTCCAATAGTCTTCTAGAGAGCTTAATTCTTATTGATTCTTTTATTAAGTGTTTTTAAATTAATTAAACTAGATTTACTCTAGCTTACTTCTCATTGGTCCACTTCCAAGGCCATCCAATAGGAACTAAGTACACCTTTTATTAAGTGTTTTTAAATTAATTAAACTAGATTTACTCTAGCTTACTTCTCATTGGTCCACTTCCAAGGCCATCCAATAGGAACTAAGTACACCTTGTGGGCATCTGGGCTAGGGAGCTGACATGTGTCCCTCATTCCCTTTGTGTAAAGGGAGCTTGTGTGTGTGTGTGTGTGTGTGAGTTTCTCTCTCATCTCCTACTTCTAGGGCTCGCCCCCTCCTATGTAGGGATGGTTGAAGACTTTTGGGACACACATCCAATTTCCCTAGGCTTTTGACCTTTGGACACAACCTTTGAATTTTGGAGCCTTAGCATTTTGGAAGTCTTAATGGGTTGAACCTTAGGGTCTTTTAAGCCCATTGGTGCACATTTCTCTTTTGCAGATGGCCTCCCTTTTGGATCCCTATTTTCCCTCCTTTGGATCCCTACTGTGGCCGATCTGCTAGCTTAACCAACATTCTAGTTTTTTCTCCCCTGGCACTTCCCAATATTAAGTGATCAGTTTAACATGAGAAAATCATTTAGGAGAATTAGATATTGATTATTATGACAACGAACATTTGCCAATTTTGTGTCTTGTTCATTTTCAAATTCTACAATCTGTAGAATTGAATGATTGGCTTTCAGCTAAACCTTCAATTTCTTTAGGCCAAGTTGCACTTCAATACAAAGTCTGCCTGTCAGGCCGAATCTGGGAGATAATTTTCTGACTTGAGGTTCCAAACCCATGTTCAGCATTTGATCTGCTTCATCAGGGACAATCTTTTGAGATCCTCTGATTACTTCTATGTTTGCTCTCCTTCATTGGTGACTCCTTTGTTCCTGCATCAAGGCGATCAAAGCCGCATTTGCCATTGTTAGCTTTTGCGTGATGTGTAAATCATTATACTGCTTCTACTTGATATATGACTTAATTAAAGCCGACAAAGCCCAGTTAGTTTCCACAAGTTAGTAACTTGCTTTGAAAAGGGCTTATGTGACATCTGTCATCATTGATGAGCTAGCATTGTCTATTTGTCCCCAAAATTCATATACATGATGTACAATGTATGTAGATGGCTATCATGGCTTCAAATTTGAAAAAAATGCATCTTTGGCTAGCTAGGGATTATACTTGTTTTTTTTTTTTTTGAAACCCTTAGCTTGTACTCTCTATGCATAGCCTTCTGATAAAGTTTAGCTTGATTTGGACTTGCATTTGGCTTTTTTTTGGATGTCAGTCTCGAGAATGATTGATGGGTATCTCTGGCACCTTCTGACTACCAAACACATGTTGGACCAATGATGATGATCAAATTTGGGCTTATTCCTTGGTTGCGTCTGCAGACATCTATCACGATAGATGAGTGAACTATCATTTCTGCCCGTTTTGTTCTTGTCAGTATTGTTAGTTCCTTTTGTTTGTTAGGCTTCATTAAATGACATACAAGATAGAACATTACAGTATAAAGATTTACTTCCTGTATACGGACTTGTAGTCGCATGAAGTGTCTGATAGGCAACTTTACACTTGATGGGTGCTTTCATTTAGTCGATCACCAACTTTTTTTGTCCTTGTAGTCCACGTCGTATTTTTATGACCATTCTCAGTCACGTTTGGACTCATGTTGTTGTTGAAGGCTGATCATCATTCTTTTCTCACCTTTGGCATTATCCACTGTGCGTATGGATTTTGAGACATGCCTCATGAAGTTTTGTCATTTTCCTGTACCTGCTTCTCCTTGTATTTCTCGGCATCTCGTCAGTCCTTTGTTCATCTGGATTATGGAATTTTCTTCTGTTACAACTAAATAAAACCAAAATTCAACTCAACTCAAAAAGCAAAGTCAAGGTAATAGAAATCTGAATGCTATGTACACTGTACAATGTCCCCAGGGCCCCATATATGGCTGTTGTCTCCGTACTCCTCTTGTAACTCTATTAACCGGGCGTGCCACAATGTTGCGGGAGCAAATCACACCAGCCATAAAGTGCATGCAACACAACCTAGATCAACATAATGTCAATTGAGGACAAAGATGACACAATAGGCACGCAGAGGAAATATCTTTAGCTTGTCAGGCTGAGACCATACAACACTCTGGAAGGCCAACTAAACCACAACCTAGAGTCTCAGTGCTCTCAACTACACCACCTAAGCACATACACACAAACGGAAGGAAACTCACTAAATCATACCAGAATTGTACAAACTTAAGAAACACCATCCCCTCACTAGGATACACTTGTCCCTAAGCCTCTACACTCAAAATTCTAGCTCTAGAACCATCTGCAAAAAACGCGTATAAATACAGATAATTTTTTTGAAAGTGTTCGAAACTAAAATCTATGAGTACCTATGCGTAGCTTATGTTGCTACGATTCTAATGACTACCTGTAGGCAGAAAGTAGACATCATTTGATATACTTAGGACCGCAAATAGCTCGTAGATTCGCGAGCGCGTTCACTCCGTTCCGCAAGGAATGGTTAGCATTGTCGTGTAGCTCTTGCCGAGGCTAACTTGATGGTGCAGTCGAATCTCAAATGCGATGAACGAGCGGGGAGTAGCGTCAGTATGAAGCTCACACTCTCTCTCTTCCTTTCTCACACACAATAGACGACATCGCTAAAACTTGATTATGATAAGTTCTATCCTTACAAAAATGACCTATGTACCTTATATACTAAGGTCACCTTAGGTTAAACCTAAAATAGAGTTTGAGGGGTCAAATGGCTTGGTGTTTACAATCTAGAAGTGCTATTGTACCCCGACTTCTGCAACTAAACTACCTACTTATCACAAATGATGTTTATAATCATAATCCTCAGAATTCCATAACTCTCAGAGAATAAGGATTTGTTGAGTTATGTCGTGTTGTTGACCCAGTGTTAACATTCCCCCCCTCCGCGATCATGTCGTCCCTGACATGACCTGGTTGTCGATGTCAGTGCGGTCTTTGTTGTCATTTTGCTGATGTAAAGAAAGTATAGGCTATAGCCTTTGCACAGATCTATTGGTAGATCTAAATTAAGAAAGAATCCAATCTCGTTCAACCATCCATCCATCCATCACTTGCTCCAGCAAATCTGTCAATTTTGAGTATATTTGATTCTCAAAAACCACTTCTACCATATGTAGAATTGAATGATTGGCTTTCAGATCTTATGAGCCAATGACAACTTTGTAAGGATCTGTATAAATTATCTGGCTAAACCTTCAACTTCTTTAGGCCATGTTTTACTCCAATGCAAAGTCTGTCTGTTAGGCCGAATATGGGAGATAATTTTACTGGCTTGAGGTTCAAAACCCATGTCTAGCATTCAATTGGCCTCATCAAGGACGTGATATGTAACCCTGCAAAGGTTGGTTTGTCTACCACTTTGTTGGCTTCTCTTCGTTGGTGACTCCTTTGTTCCTGCATCAAGGTGATCAAAGTTGCATTTGCCAATGTTAGCTTTTATGTACTGTATAAATCATTATACTACTTCTACTTGATATATGACTTAATTAAAGGCTGGAAAACCCCAGTTAATTTCCCAAGTTAGTAACTTGCATCAAAAGGGATTTATGCAACATCATTCATCATCGATGAGCTATCATTGTCCAATTGTCTCCAAAACTCATATACATGATGTACAAGGTATGTAGATGGCTATTATGGCTTCAGATTTGAAAAAAAATCCTCTTTGGCTAGGGGTAAGACTCTTTTTTTTTTGAACCCTTAGCTTGTATTATCTATTCATAGCCTCCTGACAAAGTTTGGCTTGTTTCGGACCTGATTTGGCTATTTTTGGATGTCGATCTCGAAAATGACTGATGGGCATCTTTGGAACCATCTGGCTGCCAAACATATGTAGAACCAATGATGATGATCAGAATTGGGCTTGATCCCTGCTTGCTTTTGTAGAAATCTATTACAATAGATGACTCAATTGTTATTATTGCCCCTTTTGTTCTTGCCAATATTGTTAGTCCCTTTTGTTTGTTAGGTTTCATTAAGTCACATACAAGATAGAAGATTACAGTCTACTTCCTGTATACGGCCTTGTAGTCGCATGAAATTTTTGATAGGCAACTTACACTTGATGGGTACTTTCATTTATTCGATCACCAACTTGCTTTGTCCTTGTAGTCCATCCCGGATTTTTATGACCATTCTCAATCATGTTTGGCCTTATGTTGTTGTTGAAGGCTGATCCGCATTATTTTCTTACCTCTGAATGTGCGGATGACTTTTGAGGCATACCTCATGGAGTTTCGTCATTTTCCTATACTACCTGCTTCTCTTTATACTGCTCAGGCATCTCTTCAGTCTTCTCTTCATCTGGATTATGGATTTTTTTGCTTTGTTTTTTGTTTTTTGTTTTTTTTTGGAAATCTCAAAAACAATGAAATAAAACAAAAAATCAACTCAACAAAAATCAAAATCATTCTAATACAAATCTAAACTTTTGTCCCCGTACTCATCTTGTAACTCTACTATGAGGGCATATACTCTGAATTTTGTCAAGAAATCATCACAATCAAACACAAAGATTCAATACAATTCACAAAACATTGCCCTCTGATATTCTTATATTAGGTCCACATTTAGAATGCCTCCACCCCTCCTATTTGGAGTTCTCCTTGACGATAGGGTATCACCAAGGATATGTGTTGTGCTTGGGCAATCAAAATTTGTGCCTATGCAGGCCTTGTAATGTAACCCTATTATGCATACACAGTCAATGCATGGAAAAAATTTCTGTTGTGCAAGATGTGGGTGAAGGAGTACGAGCGGAAGTGCGACGCGAGAGAGAGTGCGAGAAGAAGAGCACGACTATGCTCTACTGTAATGTGTAGAGCATAGTGAGTTCTTATTAGGTTTTAACAAAAGAATATGTGTACATACCTGGCGGCCCGCCCACTTACCTGGGCGACCACATTGGGCTTTATACCCCAACAACCTCCCACTTAAAGTCCAATGTGGTACTTTAAGTGTGAGAGAAGCTACTATACAAGCTAATATACAAGAGATGTAGAGAAGTGATGTACTACCCTACACCTAACTGCTTGCGAAAATGCGCAAAGCTCTCTGAGGGAAGTCCTTTTGTAAGTAGATCAGCAGGATTTTCTGTGGTGTGAACTTTGACAAGCTGAAGTTGCTTATCCTCGAGCATTTCCCTGATGAAATGATACTTCACATCCACATGCTTTGTCTTTGAGTGATAAACTGGATTGCGAGCCAATTGTATAGCACTTTGACTATCACAATATAACATAGGCATATCTTCTTTGATTCCCAAATCTGTTACTAGTCGATTAAGCCAAATTGATTCTTTGCATGCCTCTGATGCTGCAACATATTCAGCCTCTGTAGTAGACTGAGTAACACAATCTTGTAATCTAGAACGCCATGATACTGCTCCACCAGCCAATGTAAAAACATACCCTGACGTAGACCTTCTGTTGTCTAAGTCACCTGCATAATCTGAGTCTGTAAAACCCTTTACACTTAGCTCCTGACACCCATAGCATATACGCATACTCTTTGTAGCTTTCAGGTATCTCAATATTCCTTTCACTTCCTCCCAATGTTTTTTGCCTGGGTTTGACATGTATCGACTTACTACTCCCACTGCAAATGCAATGTCTGGGCAAGTAGCAATCATTGCATACATCAAACTACCCACTGCAGATGCATATGGAATCTTATCCATTTCAGCCTTTTCTTCCTCAGACACGGGACAATCTTGTTTGCTAAGTTTCACATATGGTGGCAATGGAACACTCAGTGCCTTTCCCTTCTCCATATTGAAACGTTGCAAAACCTTGTCAATATACTCTGTTTGAGATAACCAAATCAACTTCTTTGATCTGCCTCTCTCAATGCACATACCAAGTATATGACTTGCCTCACCCATGTCTTTCATGTCAAACGATTTTGCCATCTTTGACTTCAAAGCTGAAATTTCTTCCAAGTGCTTGCCAGCAATCAACATGTCATCCACATACAAAATAAGGATCAGCCAACTACCATCCTTAGCCTTCTTTGTATGTAGACAATGATCGAACTCACTACGTTTGTAGCCTTGAGAAGGCATAAACTTTTGGAATTTATGGTACCATGCCCTCGGTGATTGTTTTAAGCCATAAAGACTCTTTAACAACTGGCATACCCAATCTTCCTTGCCTTTCTCAACAAACCCTTTTGGCTGCTGCATGTAAATTTCCACATCTAAATCACCATGCAAGAACGTTGTCTTGACATCCATTTGATGCAACACCAAATCTAATATGGCAACCAATGCAAGAAAGAATCTCAATGTAGTCATCTTGACCACCAGAGAGAAGACTTCATCAAAGTCTATGCCTTGTTCTTGCTTAAAGCCCTTGGCAACAAGCCTTGCTTTGTGCTTTGGCTGACTATCATGAGCGGTGATCTTATACCTGTAAACCCATTTACAAGGTAGAGCCTTTTTGCCCTGTGGTAATTTAACTAGCTTCCATGTCTTGTTTTTATGCAGAGCTGTCATCTCTGACTGCATGGCCAATTGCCAATTCCCGGAGTCCTTCATTTGCACTACTTCCTTGTAACATGAAGGCTCATTGCAATCACTCAACATGACATAGTTCATAGATGGAACAAACCTATCAGGAGGTCGCGTGACACGTCGAGATCTACGCACAATAGGTGGCTCAGGCTCAGCCACAACCTGTGGTTCCACTCTATCCTGTCCTTGCTCCTCTTGAGCCCTGACATTTTGTCTTGCACGTGCAGATCCATCTTCTTGGAAGACAACTCTTCTAATCTCCTCAACCCTCTCTGGTTTAGAATGATATTTGGATTCATTAAAGTGAACATCATTGCTGGGGACAACCTTTCTGGATTCGGGATCCCAAAGTCTGTACCCCATCTCACCAGAATTACCATAACCTAGAAAGATGCACTTTCTACTCTTTGGCTCAAGTTTGTTCCTAAATTCTTTTGGAACGTGAGTATATGCCTCACAGCCAAAGACTCTGAGATGCTTTTATGAGGGCATTTTGCCTGACCATACCATCTCTGGCACTGAATCCTTCTGCAAAACCTTGCTAGGAGATCTATTTACAAGATGAATAGCTGTTGATACAGCTTCAGCCCAAAACCCATTTGGCAGCTGTGCATTAGACAACATACTTCTGACCTTCTCTTGTATGGTCCTATTCATCCTCTCAGCAACACCATTTTGAGGAGGATTGTAAGGAGCAGTAAGTTCACGTTTTATACCTTTTGACTCACAAAAGTCTTGAAAGGCCTTTGAAACATACTCTCCACCATTGTCAGTGCGTAAGCATTTAAGCTTCTTGCCACTCTGATTCTCCACAAGTGTCACAAATGTTTTGAAAACACTAAACGCTTCATCCTTGTGCTTGAGAAAGTAAACCCATACTTTCCTTGAGTAATCATCTATAAATGTCATAAAGTAAGAAGCTCCCCCTAGAGATAGGTTAGGCATAGGTCCACGCAAATCACTATGAACAAGTGCCAACTGTGTATCTCTTCTACTGCTTCTATGCTTATGTGGCTGCTGTGTTTGCTTACCATACAGACAATGTTCACAGAATACAAAATCATTAAATGAAAAGCCAGGCAAATAACCAGAACGAGACAAGATTTCCATTCCCTTCTTGGACATATGTCCTAACCGGCTATGCCACAAAGAAACGTTCGGCTGCTCGGTTACATTGATTACATTTTTAGAGACATTTGATACATAAATCATGTAAAGTCCTCCAGAATTTACTCCATGTGCTACTGTCATAGAACCCTTGGATATCTTCCACATGTTCTCTCCAAAAGTGGTGACGTAGCCAGCATCATCAAGTAAACCTGTGCTGATCAAGCTCTTGGTAATTGCGGGAACATGCGGGAACATGTCTCACATTCTTCAGCGTGAAAGAAGAGCCATTCTGAAACTTCAATTGCCTAGCCGAACATGATCTTTAGTGGTCACATAAGAGGTAAACCACTCCTTGTTTGGAGACACATGAAGTGATGCCCCTGAGTCTATAATCCAGTCACTCAGTGCATTTCCATCAGATGCTGTAAGAAGAGTTGAGTCCATTGTATTCTTCAAGAAGTATTTGTCTCCTGACACTAGACTGTCATCCTCTGCAACAGTGTTTGTCACATTTATTTCTTGAATCTTCACTGAGGACTTGTTCTTCTCACCATGGTCTTCAGCTTTCTCTTTGCCTTTTTCTGCTTTCCATTCTCTGCAGTCTCTTTTCATGTGACCCTTCTTGCCACAATGGTAGCATTCTATGTCACTCTTGCCTTTAGCACTGCGGGACTTGCTACGAGACCGATTCCTCTTTCCACCTTTGTACTTTTCTTTGGTCCTTCCCCTGACAACTAAGGCTGTTCCTTTGCCTTTGTCCATTGTCTTTCTATTGGTTTCTTCAATAAGCAGACTTCCTTCTACACCTGCTATGTTCAAACCATCTGGAGGTGCAGAATTACTCAAAGCTGTGCGAAAAGTGTCCCAACTTTCCGGCAATGTGATCAACAGGAACATAGCTCTAACAGGTTCATCAAACTTGACACCTTGAGCTGACAACTGACTGTAGATTGTGTTGAATTCATTCAGATGATTGGACATAGGTGTCCCTTCTTTCATCTTCAAGTCAACAAGCTTCTTAAGCCAGTATACCTGTGAAGCTGCACTCTACTTCTCATAAAGATCACTCAGCTTTAACCATGTGTGATAAGCCGACATCTCGTCTGCTACATTGAAGTAAACGATTTCTGCCAAAGTCAGCATAATGGTAGAAAGTGCCAATTCATCCATTTCGCTCCATTCATCTTCGTCCATATCTTCCGGTTTTATCCCCTTGAGCTTTATAGGTTTTATCTGCTTCTTTTGTACCAACACGTGCCAAATCTGCTTCTTCCACAATGGGAAATTGGTTCCATCCAGCTTCTTGATATTGTAAAGAGCAGTGTCCTGTGATCCAGCCATAGCTACGCTTCACAGTGGTTTACTTTCCTGGGAAAAATTCGGCAGAGTTTCCCCTGTAAACTGACCTCTGAACCAATATCAACCTGTCAAATGAACCAAGAAAACTTCAGATTCTGCATAAATTTCGGCAGAGTCTCCTTTGTAAAATGGCTCTGGCGTCCCGCCCACTTACCTGGGCGACCACATTGGGCTTTATACCCCAACAGTGGGTATAAGCAATTTTCTTTTTGGCATTTGCTAACGAGGCTTCCTATTCTAAGCAATGTGATTTTCGTTGAAGCTCTTGTGTCATTCACTTGATGGAAGGTTGTAGAGTATTTTAAAGGCTCACTTGTCTGTTCTTTGGAATCTAGTTTTGCCTTGTCGTTAATGTTCATATTTTGCATTGTTCTTAGAGTGGGTTCTGTTCTAATTGTACTATAATTATAGGAGGAATTGAAAGAATTCAAGCGGTGGTGCAATGACAGTAGGTTTATTTGTTCTCTTTGGGACCCACTTCTTCATGATTACTGGCTGCTTCGTTGATGCTGCTCGTTTGGGAACCCATACTTGTCCCTGCTTCGTTTGTGTTTGAAGAGACTTCTTTGGGATCCACCTTGTCTTTGTCTGAGTCTTCAGCGGTCTTTGCTTCAGCTCTTGTACTCTTGGTTGAGGATGAGATTCAGACTTTGGGAGTTGATACTTTGGGAGTTGAGCATTTAACATTTTTGGAATCGAAATGAACCCCTGACCTCTTTGTGCTTGAGTCAACTTCTTTGGAACCCAAATTTGATTTGCGAAAGCTTGCGACTTTGTGATTTGCTTAGCTGTTCTTGCATGCTTTGACTGTATTTTTGTTGGCATTGACTCTTGTGATTTTTCATGAAAATCTTCGTCTTCTTGATCCATACCTGTTTTTGGCTGAGCTGGCTATTTGCTATGTAGATTTGTCGAACTTTTTGGTTCTGTCTTGTTGTTCTTTTCTTTTGGCCTTCTTTGGTTGTTACTGAAGCTGATAGTGATCGTGATGACCTGAGTACTTGATAGGGGATGTCAAAAGAATCATCACTGTCACTACTATCCTCAACAATATTGCATTTTGGCACTTTTCCTTTGTTGTTTGGCTGGTTATGGAAAGTTACTATTTTCTTGCTCTTGGGTTATTATTTTTGGGATGACTTTGGTATCCATTTGATTAGAGCATTGGTATCTCGTTGACATGGCTGCGTTCTTCTTGGTTGAGTCTTTTCTTCATGTATAGGGGCCACGTATGAGGATGATTGTTGCAGTTGCATTTTCATGGAGGATTTTGGAATCCACTTTTGCTGCACTTTATTCTTGGAGCAATGACATTGTTTCTTGGGTCTTTGATATGGAGAATCATAAAACTGTGCATTTGTTGAAGTGTCTTTATGTCACCTGCTGGGTTTTCTAGATTTCCATTGTCGACATCTTCTTGAAGCTCCAAGTGCTCTACAGAGTCGTAGAACTATTTGCTTCTTTGTCTTCATTTTCTTGGATTACACTCACTGCAAAATAAGGAACAACATCATAGCCATCTTCATCACAAAACTTTGTTGTTGGATCATCTGGAATGGCACACATATCAAGAGTAGCTAAGATGTGTTCCCATTCAAGTGACTCTAACTCTTCCTCAAGAAAGGGTTTTGGGATATAATCCTCATCTTCAATTGACCTTTCTAGGATGCCTTCCTCTCGCTTTAAGCTTCCGCATTGTGAAGCTCCACATATCCACAGTTCTTTCGGCTTACCCAACCATGCTGGAAGTTCTGATCCTGCTAGAGTAGCAGAATCAAACTCCTCCATAGGTGTTCTCGTCACATCCCTGTAACTATGGTCCTTTAAGTTTATCTTTGTCATGACTTCCATATGTCTCAAGTAGATATGATCATATCCCAAGTCTTGGACCATTTTCAATTGTCACATGAATGGTCTTCCTAGAATGATATCATAATTGTTCTTCTTGTCAATATCAACAATAGCAAAGGTTTGCTCATATTCAATTCCACAAGAAGTAGAAATTTCTTTTTCTAGTAGTCCTATGGGCCTTTCCATGTGTCCGTCTGTAAGTTGCAGTTTCATCCTTGTAGCCCTCATTGCTGGTTTTCCCATTTTTCCAATATCTCTTTTGTTGCGATGGAAACACCGGCTCCCTGTCAAGGATTTCCATGGTTTTTACACCTTGAAATTCCACAGGAAGAGTGGTGTTCCCATTTTCTCCCTCATAATACTCACCTACCTTGTTTAAAGGCACTAGCCTAGTGCTTAGCTGAGGTATTTCAAGTTCTTTGATCCCTTCCTCGATTTGAGTCATTGGTTTTTTAACACCAAATTTCTCTAAGAATTTTCCCACAGTAGCCCACATGTTTGGTCGTATTCTAAGCAACTCGGCTAATGTTATCGTGCAGGTGATTGATGTTGACAAAATGTCTATCAGTCCTTTTGAATCAATGACCTTGTTGGGAGACAGTCTCTATGATGGTATTGCAATAACATTTGACTTGGCCTTGTATTCTCCTATATAGAATGGTAGTGTTCTCAATGAATGGGGTTGACTGTCCATAGACTGTACAGATCCTTTTTTGCCCCAATACGATTCCACTTCTAGATTCATTTGAGACCCAGCCTCAAATTCCTCTATTGGTGGAAGAGACACTCCTCTTCCATCACTCGTTTGGTTTCCTCGTCTGCTTAGCCTACTTGCTTCATTGGCCTCTCTGACTTGTTTCCACAATTTGTCAAGACCATCTATTTCTTTACAACTCTCAGGTATAGCTATGTGAAAACCTTCAAAAGAGTTATCCGTGGTATTCAACACTATCCTGGGCTCTAATGTGGGGTCCTTGAGCTTTGGTCCGTGCTCGTGACTCGAATCTAGCTCTTTTTGTTCCTGGTTTGGTGGGATTATTGGTGTAGGTGGGGTTGGGATGACACCCTTAGGTTTTCCAACTGTTGGTTCTAGTAAGGCTTGCAGTTTTTGAATCCTTTTCTTGCACATTTGAAGCCTTTCCTTTTCTAGTTCCGCATATGGATATGTCATCCACCTATGTTCTTGGGTTTGGTTATTTTCTAGCTGTGTTTCATAGTCTTTTAGGAGGTCGTCTAAATGCTCATTAACCTTTTTGACTAACAATAATCCTCTCGAGCTAGCACTTTTTGGCTCACTTTTTGTTGATGGTTCTGTTGGAGGTTAAGATGCCTCCTCAAGAGAAGATGCAACCCTTTCCTCATGTTGTCTTATCTTCTCTTCAGCTTGGGTAAGCTTCTCAGCTAAGGATTTTTGCTCTCGTTCCCTACGTGCTTTCATCCTAGCCTTTCTAGCTTTTTAGATATTCCATTTGCTCTTGGTTTTTTGACTAGGTGCATCGGTCTTTGCCTCACTTGTCTCTAGACTCGTGTCAGTTTTTGTTTTCTCTGTCTCTAGGTTTTCAACAGCTTCCTTTTGAGCTTGCACTCTTGTAACTACTTGAACTGGTACACCGTTTTCATTTTCTGAGCTAGTGGGTAGCTGAAATTTCTTGAGATAGTTTTCGTGATCTTTCTGACTTGGTTTGGGTTTTTTGGACAATCAGAGATCAAGTGAATGACACCACAGTCAAGACAATAGGCATTTACTTGTGTGATCTCCATTTTAGGACATTGTTTGACCAAGTGGTTGTCACGGCTTTTGTGACAATCTACCTTTGGTTGAGGAGCTTCCTCTTGCAATTCCTCTTGGCTGTAAACAGGATTTGACCTTGCTAAGCCTCTATTCGCAATGAACCTCAATGTCCTTTCGTCCATCTCGTATTTTCTATCTTCAGGTCGAAACGTAGGAGGTGGAGGTTGTATTGGCCTCACCACTCCATTTGTTTCTCTCATCTTCTGTCTCTTTGAAGGGAAGCTCCCATTTTGGTTGTTATAATACATAGCAGCTGGTACTAACGGTTGTTTATTTGATGGTTCCATTATCGGCGTGTATCTCATGTCTACAGGCATTCTAGCACCTGGCTGTAGAGGTTGTTGTCCTAAGGCAAGTTGTTGCCTTACAACTGCTACTGGTCTTGGTGCATTCCCCATAGCATATCTAGGTGGAGTAGGTGTTACTGGAATAGGTTATAAATACCTCTCCCTAGCATTTTCCATACCGTAGTAACACTCTTCTGTTGTATGGTTTGTCCATTTTCTCTCAATTTCGCACCATAGAGGTTCTTGGAGGTCAAATTTAACTAGAGAATCAAGTCTCTGAGCTAATCCTTCTACAAGATTCAATTGCTCACTAGATACCCCTTGCTTTAATGTGGATTGGGTTCTTAGTGAATCACTCCTCTGAGAAGATGTGTCACTCTCACTCTCAATATCATGTCTTCTCATGGTTCTTCTTTGATTTGGATAGGAGTAAGCTATAGGGGGTGGTGATGGTACATATGGTCCTGTTGTGACAGTAATTCCACCTCTATAAAACTCATGTTCTATGGTTGCATACGGGTACAACCATGGTCCATTAGGCAGATTCACTTGAGGAGGCATGTATGCTATCTCTGTGATCATTTCATCTCTCATTATCGCTCTAGAAGGGAATCCAGGTGGCTCCCTTTTTGGAATTCTCATAGGAATTCTCATGTTGGTGGAGATATCTGTGGTCCTTCATTGACCAAATGTCCACCTCTTTCTAGTGCATTGTGTGGGTTTGTGTCAAAATGTGGATAGATTGGCATTTTAGCACTTCTAGCTTGGCTTGCCATACCTCTAGTCATATCTACAAAACGATTGGTAGATTGTCTTTCCATCTTGATGATCTTAGCTTTCTTAATGTCAGGCCCACTTAATACTCTCAAGATAGTCCTTAACAAGCACCTTTGGCCCTTGATCAGGTCTCTCATAAGTCAAGAATTTGTGACTCTTTTGGTCTCTGGATACTAGTTCTAGATACCCTAAAAGTTTGGATTTAGGTCTAGGTGTGTCCTATTGCGCGCAAGCTTTCTTCCTAGCTATACCTGACTCAATTTGGAGTTGTCTATCAAAATTTAGAACAGTTTTGGTGAACTGCACTTAAAACAACGCTCAAAATTGTTTTAGGATCAAGGATTTTTGCATGTATCTTGACCAAATGTGACCCAAATTTGTTGAAACTTGGTCACTAGGCTTACTTTACAGTGCTTAACACTTTTAGAAGCTCACTCCGAGTTTTCACCTCCAAATTAGAGACACATCATACACGTATGATGTCTTTTTGCTCAAAATTTGACAAAATTTGGTATGTGAGCTCTGCTCTACCCAGTGGCATGCTCAATTTGTGAATTTGACCTTTATTTTGACACTTGAAACATTATACGCGTATAAAATCTTTTGGCTCAGAATTCACTTAGATTTCTACCCAAGGTACTCCTTGATGCATATAACAAGAATATGTGATCACAACAAATCACCACTTTTTCACCTTTTTCAGTCTTGTATATGCAAAAATCTCTTTAAGTGCAAAAGTATGTGTTCAAATGAGTTGAAATTTTACAAGCAATCTTAACACATAATTTCCCAACCCTCTATGTCGTCAAAATTGAAATTTGACTTTCAGATCTGGTTTTGAGACATCATACGCGTATAATGTCTTTTGCTCATATTTTGCCTAAATTTGGTCAGTAAGCTTGTCTCGTGGTGCTTTACACCCTGGTATGCTCAGATCCCATTTTGGTCTCTAAAAGTGTCCTTTAGACTTCATACGCGTATAAAGTCTAACTTGTCAAAATGAAGTGAATTTCACTCCATAGGTTCCTCACAACATTGGCAACTCACAACAAGTTTTAGAATTGAATTTTGACAATTTTTGAGCAAATTATGGCCAAAACAAGCATTCACTTGCCTGGATGCGTCTTATGGTCTTGCAAGCTCAAATGAGCTTTAAATTTGATGAAATTTGGTCAATATGCTTCCTAGATGCTGTATATCATAAGGGTGCACTCAACTGTAAGTTTTGACCCCAGATCTGGCCTCTAAGACTTCATACGGGTATGAAGTCTTTTGCTCATATTTTAGTTCTGTTTCTACCAGAGGTGCCCCTTAGTGTGTGGAACAAGAATATGTGCTCACAACAGATTTTGGATGTCGACAAAATCATCAATTTTCACAAGTAAAATCCCCTTTGTTATGAGCGCGTATAGAGCTAGAAGAAAGCAAGAGGAGGTGGTCACAATGTACAAGAACTTGGACTTGATCATAAGCTTAATATTGATTATAAGACTTAATACTTTATAAAGAGAGCTAGATACAAGACTTGGATTACATGACTTGAGTACAAGACAAGGCTTGATTGCAAGGACAAGACTTGAACATAAGAACTAGAAGAGGGATTTCCTCATAGGAGCCTCACAACTGGTGTTGGCAAGACTGAGGGGCTTGTGGCCCAAGACCCCTATTTATACTAGTGCTCGAGGAGGTTAGGACTTTCTAGGTTCTCTTGAGGAGGCTAGAATCTTCTAGAACCTTCTTGATCCTTCTAGATCCTTCTTCAACTTTCTAGAGCTTTCCAAAAACTTCTAGATTCTTTCAGAATCTTCTCCAAGCTTCTAGAAACTTCTTGATCCTTCTAGTTCTTCTAGAACCTTCTAGATACTTCTTCCACTTTCTAGAGCTTTCCAGAAACTTCCACATCCTTTTGGAATCTTCTCCATGTTTCTAGAAACTTCTAGAATCTTCTAGATCCTTCTGGATTCTTCTAGAGCCTTCTAGCGATGATGTAGGCGATGATGCAGGTAACGACTGAATCTCAAGCATCCATGACATTACCCCCTCCTCTAGCGACGAGTTCCACGAGGAGCAGTGGTGTTCCTTGCGTTGGGCTTCCATGGATGTTGTCGATGGAACTCTTGGACTTTGAGAGATGCATGCTGTAGATTGTGTGCTGGTTCCCAAGTTCGTTCACTAACATCATAGCCTTTCTAATGCACCAAGTACTATAACCTGCCACACAAAACTCGAGAATCTAGGACTTTCTTGACCTCATATTCGTCATGTCCTTGAATCTCAACCGAAGGAGGTGGTTGTAGGGCTCTTCCTGGGATCTTAGATGTGTGACAAGGTTCTAGGATTGAGACATGAAAGACCGGTGGATTTTCATGGATGAGGGCAATCGGAGTCGATAGGTGACTAGATTGACTTGACGAATAATTTTAAATGGGCCAAGCCTTCGATAATCAAGATTTTGACAAGGACGAGATGAGATCACGTCGGAGGAGCCACACTTTATCCCCTTCTTTGTATTCTGGATGCTGCATGCGATGGAGATCTGCACTTTCCTTATGCTTGGATTGAGCTTCTTTGATATGAAATGTAAGTTCTTTGTGAATTGCAGATAATTGTTGTGTAAGATGAATAGCAACTGGATTCTTGACTTGATAGTGTATGTGGATATCCTGGTTTGGGATGTTGACCATAATTAGCAAAGAATGGAGTGTGACGGGTGGAGGCATGAAAATTGTTATTATAGGAGAATTCTGCTAGCGGTAGGAGCTCGACCCAATTATCTTGGTGATAATTGATAGTACAATGGAGATACTGTTCCAAAACTTAATTTACTCTCTCTGTTTTTCCATCACTTTGTGGGTGATTGGCTGAGGAGAGGTTGATTTGTACTTTGAGTAGCTTGAATAAGCTTTTCCAAAAGCTAGAGATGAATTGTGGGCCTCGATCAGAAACTATGTCATCCAGTAATCTGTGATAACGATAGATATGCTGTAGAAAAAGTTTGGCCGTATCTTCGCCGGTGATGTTTTTAGTGGTTGGAATGAAGTGTGCCATTTTTGTAAACCGATCCAAGACTACTAAAATGGATTCAAATCCTTGTGACAAGGGTAGCTCTACAATGAAAACCATGGAGATGGATGACCATGGTTTGGTTGGAATGGGCAAGGGATGGAGTAACCCATGAGGACGATGACGAGGGGCCTTTGATCTATTACAAGTGTCACAAGTGCCTACATACTCCTTGACAAGATTCCACATTTGAGGCCTCCAAAAGTCACGGGAGAGAAGCTCAATTGTCTTATTAACCCCAAAATGCCCTGCTGATGGAAGATCATGCCGTTGCTGAAGTACCTCCAAGTGTGTTGGTCCTTGCGGAATATAGAGAAGACCCTTATAGTAAATTAGTCCATCAATTTCTTGAAAGTCCTGATTAACCTCTTGTCCTTGTAGTTGTTGTCTAATATTCTGAGCAAGTGGGTCTTTGGCAATTTGCGTCTTCACCTTAGAAAGAAAAGTAGAATCTTCAGGAGCTTGGCTCATGGTGGCGTTTAGCTTAATCTGCTCAGGTTTCAAAATCACTGACTCTTGTTGATCAAATGCTGCGTCGCCTTCTCTAGGTGCAAGGTAGGATCTTCTTGATAAGGCATCTGGCTTAGCTGGCTTGGCGACGATTCAAGACGCAGGATGTCATGAAGTATTCCAAATTCGTGTGGTCTGTATAGACAGTGATCATATGAGGAGCTCCTTCAAGTAGGTGATGCCAAGTGTCAAAGGAGTTGATGATTGCTAAGAGATCTTTGTCATGGATTTTATAATTGATTTCTGCAGCTGAGAATTTGCGGGAATGAAAAGCCACTGGATGTACTCGAGCATCCTCTCCTACTTGGGATAGAATAGCGCCAAGGGAAAAATCTAAAGTGTCTGTTTCTAGGATGAAAGGCTTTGTAGGATCTGCGTGAATTAGAATGGGTGTGGTCGTTAAAGCTTTCTTGAGAGTTTGAAATGCTTTCACGTCCTCTGAGTCCCAGAAAAACCTATTATGGCCTGTCAACCTTGTGAGTGTTGTAACCACCTTGGAGTATCCCTGTATAAAGATACGAAAAAAATTTGCAAATCCGAGGAAACATTGAACATCTCTTACAGAGGTGGGTGTCTCCCAATCAAAGATGGTTTGAACCTTATTTAGATCCATGGAGATTCCCCTTTCAGAAATTACATAACCAAGAAATTCCACCTTAGATTGATGAAAAGAGCACTTCTCCAACTTTGCCTTGATGCACGAAGCTTTTCAAGCACTAATCGTACA
This sequence comes from Adiantum capillus-veneris, assembly GCF_014529385.1. Classification (NCBI taxonomy): domain Eukaryota; kingdom Viridiplantae; phylum Streptophyta; class Polypodiopsida; order Polypodiales; family Pteridaceae; genus Adiantum; species Adiantum capillus-veneris. The sequence continues at coordinate 124,080,279 of NC_140949.1, forward strand.
TAGTGCTCATGCTCTTCTTGATTCTTGGAAAATATCAAGATATCATCCAAATATATTACCACAAAATAATCCAAATACTCCTGAAAGATATCGTTCATTAAATGTTGAAAAGCAACTGGGGCATTTGTGAGACCAAATGGCATGACGGTATATTCAAAGTGGCCATACCTTGTCCAAAAGGCTGTTTTCCATTCATCACCTTCTTTGATTCTGACATCCCCTGAAGCGAGGGGACGACCATCAATGACTTCTACAGTTGCTAGATTAGACTTCTCCACAAGTGGTATGCCTTGTTCTTTTGCAAATTCTTTGTCCATGAAGCACGCCGTTGCACCTGAATCTAGTAATGCTTCACAATCCATGTGCCTACCTGGCATATGGATCTTGACTGGTAGCATAAAACTTGAAGTGGAATCAGTGGGAAGAAAGAGACATTTTTTTGCTTGTCTTTTGTCCAACCGGTCGGTCTCTATTGGGGTTGGACGTCCATGTTTTCCGAACATGTTGAGGCCATTGCACCATGAACCTTCATTCTTCTCTCCCTTGGACACTGTTGAACCATGTGCCCCTGCTCTCCACAATACATACATAAGCCATTAATGCGTTGCCTTTGCTTCTCCTGGGCTGAGAGAGATTGAAACCGTGCTGAATCAATTTGCATGGGCTTAATGCGTGATTCATGGCCCTGTTGAGGTGTGTAGCCATTATGTGTCACTTCTATTTGGGGTCGCAATGGTGCCCCTTGTCTCCTCTCAAATAGTCGATTATCACATTCTATTGCTTGAGAGATGAACTCGCTTAGTGTGTGAACCTTTGGCATAGTCAATAAGAGATATTTTACGTCATCCTTTAATCCCCATCGAAATTATTGGCTAATGAAATATTCCTCATGCCAAGTCAGATCACAAGTGAGCTGTTGAAATTCGGATGCATAGATAGATACGGGTCTTGATCCTTGGCAGAGGTTTCTAAGTTTGGTTTCAACAACCGTTTCTCTATCTGTATCCCCAAAGGTTGCAGAGAACTCCCACACAAAAGCTTCAAAGTCATGAAGAAGAGGAGATTCTTTTTCAAGTAAGGGAGAAAACCAAGAGAGAGCCGTACCTGAGAGGAGGGTCCCAATAAGGCCTACTTGAGAGGCATCATCCAGATAATGCTCTCATTGCATTCGAATGAAGAGGCGCACTTGTTGGAGAAAACCTCTAAACTTTGATCTAGTCCCATCAAAATTTTCAGGCACGCTGACCTTCGGCTCCTTCTTATGTTGTTGAGAATAGCTAGATCTTGTAGCTTGTGCTTGATGTGTGCTTGTATCTTGAAGCTCTTGAATTTGACGTTGAAGATTTTGCAACGACGGTCCCAAGATTAGGGATTGCCCTACTTGAAGTTGAGCGTTATTCTCGTGAATTTCTTGTAACTGAGCTTGGATGCTTTGCAATGCGTTGATGACACCTTTCATCGTCATGATGGCTTGAGAAGATTAAGATATGGTAGTCTTGCCAAACTGTTATGAGCATGTATAGAGTTAGAAGAGAGCAAGAGGAGGCGCTCACAATGTACAAGAACTTGGACTTGATGATAAGCTTAATATTGATTATAATACTTAATACTTTATTAAGACAGCTAGATACAAGAATTGGATTACACGACTTGAGTACAAGACAAGGCTTGATTGCAAGGACAAGACTTGAACATAAGAACTAGAAGAGGGATTTCCTCATAGGAGCCTCACAACTAGTGTTGGCAAGACTGAGGGGCTTGTGGCCCAAGACCCCTATTTATACTAGTGCTTGATGAGGTTACTTGAGGAGGTTAGGACTTTCTAGGTTATTCTTGAGGAGGTTAGAATATTCTAGAACCTTCTTGATCCTTCTGGATCCTTCTTCAACTTTCTAGAGCTTTCCAGAAACTTCTAGATTCTTTCGAAATCTTCTCCAAGCTTCTAGAAACTTCTTGATTCTTCTAGTTCTTCTAGAACCTTCTAGATCCTTCTTCAACTTTCTAGAGCTTTCCAAAAACTTCTAGATTCTTTCGAAATCTTCTCCATGTTTCTAGAAACTTCTAGAATCTTCTAGATCCTTCTGGATTCTTCTAGAGCCTTCTAGTGATGATGTAGGAGATGATGTAGGTAGTGACTGACTCTCAAGCATCCATGACACCCTTAACTCTCAATCTATAAGTCCAAATGACATGAAATTTGGTGTATGTGCTCAACATGGGGGTTGCCAATCACGAGCAAAGAAAACCGAGCAAAGCTAATTTCGAAGTAAATATGAGAAACACCCTTGACAAATTGATGCAAGCGCAAGCTATATTGAAAAAAATAATCATGACTTGTTGGATTCCACCACACAACACCTCAACTCAAAAGGAAATTACCCAACACCTATTAAAGCTTATCACACCTTTAAATAAGCCACTACTGCAAGTCACATATTTTGTCCAAGAGTTCCCATCAAATTGTTGTTGCTTACCATACATGCTTGAGTTGTCACATTGTGGTGGCATCTCAAAAGCAATATATCCATCATATTGTAATGGAAGCTCACAAACATGCTTTATTTCTTGAGCTTGAATAAGTGCGATGGTAATGTTAGTGCAATGGTAGGCATCTAATGATATCAACTAGACTTATCTAGCGATGGATGTTGTCTTGGAGATCCTCTTTGATAAATACTGGTGAGATCTTGGAAAAAACATTGCTCTATATTGGAGAAGTAAATATAATAACCTTGTAGAACTAAGAAACCTCATGATAAATAGCATAAACATGCTCTCCCATATTATTTTCTATGTGCCAAAGCTTTCCATACTCTCCTGACAAAGTGAAAGGACCTTGCAAAAATGTGTCTCTAGTCTTTGGCCCAAAGGAATAGTGCTACCATAGATAGCTAAGGTCTCCCGCCCTCTCATTTCAAATTCCTTTCCTCATCAACTGACGCTTGGCTAATCTTGAAATTCTCCCTTGCATTAAGTGGGAAAAAAATGTGCATACCGACCAACAAAAAGCATTGCATGTTAGAACCTTATAGAAGTGCAAAGTCTTTAGGGAGTGACATGAAGGACCTTCTTATGAGGCTAATAGGCATGTACTTTTTTGTTGCTACATGTAGGCTTCTATGAGCTCTCATGCTTTCTCATTGAATTTTTCTATGATGGCATAGATAAGTCATCCCAACAGTCATGTTACCTTTCTACTAACAAGCTACCAAAGAAAGGAGACTTTGAAGCCCAACTAATTGCATCACTTACTCTAGTATCCAATCTTCCACATCCTTTTCAATATTTTGACTTGCCTGAACCACTATTTTTTTTGACAAAATTGTCAATATGAGCTGTGCACCGTCGAATGGATGGCTGAGGCCTCTTTGAGGAATTCCGGCTGGTATTCCTACAATGGGAATCAAGAGAGAGTTTTTTCTCTATTTCCCTAGATTTGCTTCTGGAGTCGAGCCAACATAGCGACAAAGATGAGCACAATGAACACTCGAATTGTAACATTTAATGGCCTAAAATCTTATGTGTAGCGGAAATTAGCATGAACATAGTGGGCATTTCATTAGAATAGATTCCTAATGAGAATTACAAGAGTGCTTGGGTGGAGAGAGCAACAAAAAGCATAACACCTAGTTAGATAGCATCGACAATACTTTCAAAAGAGAGAGCAATTAAGCTATTGACAACAGTTGAGGACCGGATTTGCATGGAGCCGGTCCCCCCTCCAAAAGGCTTTGTATTATGGTTTCTCCCATCAAGAGAGACATTGTACAATACAATTCTTTGTGTTCCTTCAAGACTAGCTAGTGCAATGAAGATGGAAGCTTCATACACCAAGCAAAACACTTAATCAAACACAACTTGAATTATCCCCGTTCTCAGACCCAAGACCTCAAACACCTTCGAAGATGGTGAGAGCTAGCAGGGTATGAGAGTAGATTGAGAGGAAAAAGAAGTATCTTACGAGAAAGACGTACATCTCCTCACATAATCACTCATATTAGCATAGCTTAGCTTAGTAATTAGCTTGGTAGAGAAGATGAGCATGCATTGAAGCTTGGTTCTTGGTTGGATTTGCATCCACATGCCAAGAGAGTGTTGATGTAGGCTTCTATCTCACAAGCTTGGAGTAGGTGATGAGCTCTCCATTAAAGCTTGGGAGGAGATAGAGTATTTTCCCTTCACACATAGTCAAGTGTGAGAGTGTGTGTGTCAATGCCAAGCAAAAATCAGGCCCCCCTCTCTCTTGGGCGAGCCCTAGCTGCTAAATAGGTCTGGCTTTTGCCTCATTGGACCTCCCCGGGTCAAGCCAATAGGAATTAAGCAGCATAAGTGATAGCCTTTAGACATGTGTCCCCCTTTCCCCTTTTGTGAGAGCTTTAGATAATTAAATAATTAAACAAAACTCTCATTGGACCCCTTTGTCTCCTGGCCAATAGGAATCAGGTAAGCCATGGGGCTCCTGAATGCTCATTGGACCCTTTGGGAGACTGCCCAATAGTCTTTTAGGAGACTTATTTCTCATTGGTTTCTTTTATTAAATGTTTTTAAATTAATTAAACTACATTTACTCTAGCTTAATTCTCATTGGTCCACTTCAAGGGTCTTCCAATAGGAATTGGGCACACCTTGTGGGCATCTGGCCTAGGGAGCTGACATGTGTCCCTCATTCCCTTTGTGTAAAGGGAGCCTGTGTGTGTGTGTGTGGCTTTCTCTCTCATCCCCTAGCTTTGGGGCTCGCCCCCTCCCATGTAGGGATGTGCAAAGACTTTTAGGGCACACACAAAGCATCCAATTTTCCCTAGGGTTGACCTTTGGACTCAACCTTTGAATTTTGGAACCTTAGCATTTTGGAAGTCTTAATGGGCTGAACCTTAGAGTCTTTTTGGCCCATTGTTTCACATGGCTCTTTTGCAGATGGCCCCCCCTTTGGATCCCTATTTTCCCTCCTTTGGATCCCTACTGTGGCCGGTCTGCTAGCTTAACCAATATTCTAGCTTTTTCTCCCTTGGCACTTCCCCACATTAATTGATCAGTTTAATATGAGAAAATCATTTAGGAGAATTAGATATTGATTATTATGACACGAATGCAGATATCAATCATTACCCAAATCTTCACCTGATAGCTATGTGTCCAGTAGAAAATCGTTGCTCATGCAATCCATCATTAGGCGAAGAATACAATGCTAGTGACGAGGGTGGAAACAAAATGCATTGGGTAGCTGAAGATGGGGAGATAGAGCTCAAGCTTGAGCTATGCATGACACGGATGATGCATTGTGAAGGAGAGATGCTTCCATGGAGAAAGGGTGACCAGTGTCGTCATCACGCCAAAGCCAAAATTTTGGACACAAAAGGATCATATACCACATGCCTTTCGGAACAGATGGTCAAAGAAAGTGAGCAACTAGATGGAGCCATTATGGAGTAACAATATTAGTGATCAATACTTGAAATGTGGAGTAATGAGACATCAAATGCTACTTGACCACAAAGTAATGAGAGACACACGCTATTACTGCTTCCAAGTTATCCTCTACTGTGTAGCATGGGATGTAGCCACCCCCCTTTGCGTGTCTCCACCATTGTGAAACGTGCCAAAACCCGTCTCGCCTGTGCGGATCACTAGTTCCAGCATGCATCCTCCCATCCTGATCATGGGCTACACCCATTAAGTAAAAGGCTAATGGAATATCATGGGTATAGGTTCTCTTTCTCTCTCTTAGGCCACTACTTACATTTGTATGATGCATTGTGGCTCCATCTGGATCGCTCTCTCAATAGTCTCTTCCCTTACGAAACATGTCAGAACCAGTCCGCACCGGCGTGGAGTTGGTTCCAGCATGCATCCTCTTGATAATAGGCTGCATCTCTACCTACCATGCCGACGCTCATCACATCTCTCTCTCTCTCTCTCTCTCTCTCTCTCTCTCTCTCTCTCTCTCTCTCTCTCTCTCTCTCTCTCTCTCTCTCTCTCTCTCTCGCTTGGGTACATAACCCGTAGCACGTAGCTTGAGAGCCAATAAGTCTCTCTCTCTCTCTCTCTACCAAAAGTTTAAAAAAAAGCTGCTGAAACCAGGCGCGGACTGGTTTCAACAGTTTTTTTAAAAAGCTTTTGGTAGAGAGAGAGAGAGAGAGAGAGAGAGAGAGAGAGAGAGAGAGAGAGAGAGAGAGAGAGAGAGAGAGAGAGAGAGAGAGAGAGAGAGAGAGAGAGAGAGAGAGAGAGAGAGAGAGAGAGAGAGAGAGAGAGAGAGAGAGAGCCGGCGCGGACTGGTTTTAACAGCTTTTTTTAAAGTTTTGGTAGAGAGAGAGAGAGAGAGAGAGAGAGAGAGAGAGAGAGAGAGAGAGAGAGAGAGAGAGAGAGAGAGAGAGAGAGAGAGAGAGAGAGAGAGAGAGAGAGAGAGAGAGAGAGAGAGAGAGAGAGAGAGAGAGTCTCTTGTTCTTTATGGTGCCGCAATGACCATGTCGAAGCGAGGGCGCGGAGGGTCGTCAGGACACAAGTTTCGGATGTCGCAGACAACACAAGAGCAGTTGTCAACTGTGCAGACAACACAGGAGCCAAGAACTTGTACGTTATCTCTGTCAAGGGTGTGTGGGAGACATGGTGATGGCCACTGTTAAGAAAGTAAGGGCTGATCTCCATAAGAAAGTGATGCTTGCCATCATTGTTTGCCAAAGGAAGCCCTAGAGAAGAAAGGACGGTGTCTTCATGTATTTTGAAGAGAATGCTGGTGTGATAGTAAACCCTAAGGGCGAGATGAAAGGATCTGCAATTACTGGTCCTATTGGTAAGGAGTATGCAGACTTGTGGTCAAGGATTGTCAGTGCTGCAAATGCAATTATGTTAAGGCGGTTACGCCGCTAGCGGAAGCTAAATAGCGAGAACTCAACCAACAACACAATTTGTCAGACGAGGACTAAGCTTGACCCGCAGGCGCATGGAAACAACTAGGTGGGTGTCAAATCACCTACTCGACCTTCTAATGACAATCACTACTAAGGAAATCAAATCTAAGTTCTAAAATACGCAAGTGACTGAAATCCGTACTACGAACGAATGCTATACGAAACAGGATCTAGAATCATTGAATCGATCTCAAACTCAAGGGGAAGTCTATGCACTAGGTAAGAACAACACCCTAAAGACTTGGAACTGCAGAATCAACCTATAATCACTCCGTGCGGTAAACGCGTATGAAGACAGGCCGAAAAATATAGGTGGCCGAAACTTGACCCCGATGGTACTAATGCGCAGCTCTACTCGTTGTGGTTCTATAGATATGCTGCACGCTCTATTCCGACACACGAGTTGGAAGAGAACTCACACCGAAGCTCGTAGGAACTTACCACACATAGAAGCCAATAGCGTGCACTCTTGGTATTAGTGCGTAGCTCTCGCCGTTGCTAACACAATGGCGGTGTCGCTTCTCCAATGGAAGCCTCGTAGCTCGCGTAGCAAGTAGATAAGACTCTCTCTCTCTCTCTCACTCTCTCTCAGACACAGTCACGGCGCTCAAAAACTCACTTTGATTAATAATCTGAATCCCCTTAGGTTACAAAAACTTTGGCTTATATACCTCAGCCTTGGAGGTGAGAACATCTCTAACTAATTACATCAGCAAGTGAAATTACTTCGGGATTACAAGCTGGAAACTCAATTGAGTCCCGTTACTTAATGAATGGCTCAATTCAAAATCAATGTCGGAAAGACATTTATTACAATCAATGGTTACAAAAATGATGAGTGTGAGCAAAAATGTGGGTGTGATCCTCTGCTGGCTCGCTCAACACTCCCCCCCTCCGCGTTCATGTCGTCCCTGACATGACCTTTATGCTTGGTCAATAAAGTCCTGTCGTCTTGAGCATCTGCAAATGTGATTCATATCGCAGGTTGCCGATGGTCAAGGTTGGGCCGAATATTTTGCTTTCGTGGGTGAAAAAGCCGGTGTAGAAAGCTTCTTCGAATGTTTGCATGTGGAAGCTAGGCAAAAACATAATCCTCTGGTATAGGAGGTGCAACACTTTTGGAGAAGGCTGCAATGAAAGGTCATACATCATATCAGTCACTGTGTCGGCCGTCGATAGTAGACTCGAGGTTGTGGCTTTATCTGGCGCGAACACTTCAATGCAAGCTAAGAGAGTCCTGCAAATTTTCTTGAGCATCTGACACGAAAGGTCAGGAGAGCCAGTAAAGAGCTTGATGGTGCCCGTTAGGGTTTTCACCATGTAGGCTTTACCTATTCTCTCTCCTGCCTTTGGTCCTGGCATCCTTGGGTAATTAAGCCAATTTGGCTTCTTTTCTGCAATCCTGCCATGCTCTTTCCAGCTTCTGACTCTTGGCACCGGGCAGAAGGTTGCATCCTCCCGAATCTCCTTTGGTGCCTCTACCAAGTAGATGACGTAGGCTGGGTATTTGTTCAGCCAACCTTTCCTCCATCTAGGCTGCGAATCTACAATCTTCTTTGATTGTTCCTCTTCTGTGATGTCGCCTTCGTAAAGAGCGACATACTGCTCCTCCTCTATTCTCTTTTTTGTTTTTATCACTTCAAACTTCATCAAAGGGAAAGGCAGGCTGGGTTGCATCCACTCTTCATGGAGCACTTTTGTGTCTAATCCCTGAAGTCTAATGGAGATTAGGAGTCTCCTCTCCCATTCCATTTCCGCCTTGGCACTCTCCTCTGTTGACTTTTCTATTTGGTCATGGAGCCTTTGTTCTTCTTCTTCAAAGATTCCTGAAGTTGAGGCCACCTCTTGAACTGGGGCTGGATCTTCAATTGTGGTTGCCTCTCCAGTTTCTGGTAGCTCTATGGCTGCTCCACCTGATCCTTCTTGTGGTGTCTCTATCTCTCTTCTTTGTTGCTCTTGTAGATCTTGGAGCTGTTTGCCGAGGGTCTCATTCTCTGTTCTTAGTGTTTGATTTTCTAAAGTGAGCCTCTCCTCTGCTGCCAATGATCCCTCCGCAATGTGCAACCTTTGCACTTGCTCTAATCTTAGCTCTCTTTGTAAGCTTCGGACCTGGTCTTCCAGAGCTGGTACAAGAGCTCCCTCTTGTTCTCGGTTCCTGCTTTGCTAGCTCTAGGGGTAGTCCTGAGTCTAGTGATTGTTCTTTCTTGGAGCTCGACTCTTTCCCTTAGCTCAATGAGCTCATCTTTAGCCGCCTCCAAGTCGTCTTCCATCCGCTCCCTTGCTTCTTGTGCACTTGTTACTTCTCTTGAAGCCTCCGCTAGCTGGAGTATCAAGCCATCTCTCTCGTTTTCCGCATCGTAGAGTGATGCTTTATGACTTTCAGATTCAGTCATAGCATCCTCTAATTTCCTCTGCAACTCGGCTTCCCTTTGTTTGGCTGTCTCAATCTCCACCTCCTTTGCCTTGGATCTTTCTTTGATCTTGTTGAGCAGTTCATGCACCATGTGCATGTCTTTTCCATCTTCATCTGTCAACTCTAAAGCTTTTTTGGCCACCACCTCCACTGGCTTCGGCTCTTCTAGTACGTTCTGCTCGTCCAGTTTTTCATCACTTTCTTTTGTACTCTTTGTATTTTCCTCTGTCCCTCTCCGATCATCTCGTTTTTGTAGGGTGATCCCATAAACTGCCTCAAGGGCCTCTTCTTCAGTGTACCCTATCGCTACCAGATCCTCATAATCGTTTTTCTTTTGCTGAATTGGATCTATCTCCTTTTCCTTGGTCCCGGCCTCCGGCTTTTCCATACCAGCCGTGTCCATCTCTACTGTGGTCTCTTCCACAATGATTTCCGTCTTCTTCGGGCTGGGTACATCAGTAAAGGAGGGCTGATTGTCCTCAGTCATCTTGGCTTTCCCTTTGTTTGCTTGCCCGTCTTTCTCTTGAGGTTCAATAGACTCATCTACTTTCTTCTTCCCCTTGTCGTCCTTTTTCAGCTCAGCTTTTAAAAGCTGTACTTCCTCTTCAGTGTATGGCTCGACAGGTTGCTGCTCCAGTATAGCCTCTAACTCCTCATAAGCTCTAATATATTGATCATATTGATCAACATGTGGCCTGGCTGAGCTAGTTCCGACTTTAGTGGGGTCTGGAACCCACTTTTCTTTAAAGTCCCCCTTTAGAGCTCTTTCCGCTCTAAACTGCTCCACCAGTCTTTCCATTCTTGCCGCTTTCTGACTTTTGGTTTGCTTGGGAGCAACCTTCTTCTTTGCTTTCTTCATAATCGGCTCATCCACATTCTCTTCAGGTTTTGAAACTATTTCTAGTTTCCTGCGTGCTCTTGTGGATGCCCTCTTGGATACTTCAGGCTGTTCTTTCTCCTCATCGGCTTCTCTAAGCCACTCATTCTGAGAGGGAACCTTTGGCCATTGATCTCTGGCTCCAATAGCTTCATAAGCTATTCTTGTCAGAACTTCAGCTCCTCCTATATACTTTGGCTTCTCGTTGTGCATGGCAACTACTTGCTCGTGGATGTGTTGAGCGTAATTCACCTCTTTTGGCATATTGCTCTTCAATGCCCATGTGATGGTAGTTGCAATGGCATGGGGCGGTGTCGTATACTTTTGCGGTCTTTTACTGCAAATATGGAGAAATTGGTTGTACAGTAGGCAAAGGGTTGCCGCTCTTTGGTCTGCCATATCTCCATAAGTTGCATTCTGTTTCTTGGACCCATAAACCTCTATAGCCTCCCTTCTTTCCCTGACAGAGCTCCCTTTGTTGTTCAGCTTCAATGCATCTGCAATGAGCTGTGGAGTGATCTGTACCTCTACTTTCTCTCCATCTATTGCTGCCAATGTGGCTTTCCCATCCTTCTGAATGGAGGTTTCCAACTCATACACTCTTCTTGTATCTACACCTGATGGTCTCGAGGTGAAGAATCTGTGCAAGTCTGCCCTTTCCAGGTACCTGCTGATGTTCTCTGACCTGCTATAATCCACCAATTCTTGTGGGATCATCGGTATATCCACCGCTTGCCCTTGAGGATCTCTGAAAGTCCCCTGGTAGATCTTTATTCCCTCTTGTTCCAGTACTGCTTCCTCCACCCAAGTTTTGGTTGGCTTGAGGGTTTCTGCTGAAATGTCAAAGGGTTCCGCTTCTGCAAGAGCATCTTTGATTGTCGGTCTTTTTCTCTTCGTTGCCGATAACTTGGTGGAATCCATGGATCCTGTAACTCCAATTTCAGAAGTTAGCGTCTTTTTAGTACTGAAAGCCGAAATGAAGCTTTTAACTATTCAAATGACTTGAAAATTGAAACATGAGCTATTCAGGGCCTAAGGATGCAGGGTAGGTGAAAAAATATGCAAACTGGGCTCAGAATCATGCTGGAGACATCATACGCGTATGATGTCTTTTGTGTCAAAATGACTTCATATTGGTTGTGCTTGTAGCTGATAGTGTATACATGAGTATCATATGCTTGGATTTGAGTTTGGATCCCATTTGGTCAAGTTTTGGCCAGTTTAGTCCAGATCAGGCTCTTGGCAAAATTTTGAAAGGGAATTGGATTTTATGATCCAAATTGGATAAAACTTGGTGGTTCATCTTCAAATGGCATGTAGATCACTTCTGTTTGGTGGTTGAAGCCCTAAGGTGCCAAAATCACATAGTGAGACATCATACGCGTATGATGTCTTTTAGTGTATTTTTGGACCAAATTTCTCTATAAGCTTGGATATGGCTTTAGATAGGCTTATTCAGTGGATTTATGAATTTTGGATAGATTTTGGGCTAAAAATGGCTCTGGAGACATCATACGCGTATGATGTCTTTTTCATCAATTTTTCATGGGATTGATTCTGTGGACTCCCCATGTACTAGTGAAGGACTGTCTCTACTCAAATCTTGGTTTGGACTTGAGTATGTTGAATTTGGGCTAAAATAGGCTTTGGATGAAGGATTTTTCCCTCAATTGGGCTAATGGGGTGATCCACTTGACCAAATGGTTCCAAACTTCATATGTAGCATGTATTAGATATATATAATGGATGTATGATGTCAAATGAGCAGTTTTGGCTCTGTAAGTGCAAATAGACATCATACGCGTATGATGTCTTTTGTGTCAAAATGGTGCTTTTTGGTTCCAGATAGCTTATAGATGTGTTAATCAACAATCCTACAAAGTTTCAATGAGTTTGGAGTTATTTTGACAAAATTAGGACCAAAAATCAATTTTATGGCCTACTTTGCGTCTTTTTGGTTTTCCTTGGGTTTTCTAACTCCAATTCTCATGATACTTGGTTCATAGGATGTGATTAACATGTGGAATGAGGCTATTCACTCAAATGTTGAAATGGATGTGAAAATCATGCTGTGAGACATCATATGCGTATGATGTCTTTTTTTGAAATGTTGGTCTTTTTGTGCAAAGAATGCTTTGTGCTAGTGCCCTAAGCCCTGCTAACTAGTTTTCAACTTAAAAAGTCATTAGTTTAGCTAAAAAGCCCCCTTATAGGCATTTTAGTCTCCGAAGTCGTCTTTTTGCCTTGGAGTTGAATTTTCTTCAACTTTTCTTCTCGAGAGTTGCATTTCCAGCTCATTGGATATGTTGTGAAGCCACCTATTTGGTTGAACTTGACTTTGGCTCCCCGTTCTCCATCTTTCTCCATTTGGTTGCCCAAAAGCGTCTTTTTCACCATCGATAAGTGAATCAGCTTTCTTTTGGGTTTTGCTTGCAAACATAAGTCATCCATGTATATTTGAAGCTGCTTGTGAAATTTCATGTCATTTCGTCGTCAATTTTAGCCGTTATGCCAAAATGACGCTTTGTGTGTCCGCAGCCGAATCGGTTGTTCCGACCTACTTTTGGTGATCCAAACCCGGAGATACTCCATGGTTGCATTGCCCTCGATGTTGTTAAGCTTCCTGAGAAGTTTTGTGTCGTTTCGACAACTTTTTTCTGTTTGCCTCTTGCAGGCTCTGTTGACCTAGGGTTTTTCAAGTCGTTCTTTCTCGAGCTTTGAGTGTTAGAAACCCATCTTCTATGTTAGGGTAACCCACCTCTAAGTTCTTGCAAGGTTTGGTTAGGCGGTTGTGCCCCTACCTAGCGTTCCTCCCCATTCCCCGTCTGCTCTTGTTTCTTGGTTTTGGTCAGTTTTCGCAACAAAAGTTAACGATAAGCATCAAAAGCTTATGGCAACGAGTCTACCTCTCATGTCTGGTGTCCTCTGAGCTCTCGTAGCAGTCGTAGAAGGCGGTAGAAGGTCGGATGCTCCTGTGTGCTCTTTGCTCTCTCCAAGAAGGTAATAGTGGAAATGAGCTTGAAAGTGAAGTGAAAAATACTTAACTTCGGACTTCTCGGATCACTTGTTACCAAATTTGACATGTGCTCCTATCTCGTCGTGAAATGCACTTTAGGATTTGAAATTTCTCAATTTGGACTCCGTTTGACCTGTTTCTGAGAAATCTGTCCACTTTGCCAAAATTCTGTCATTTCGGGCTTTCCGCAACTTTTTCAAAATTGTACCCAATTTTTACCATGGGTTGCCCTTGTCATTAGGACCATCACCGTCTATTCTTTTCTTTTTTCCGATCTCATTTCACCTGCTTTTTTATTTTTCTTTTACTTTTATCAAGAAAATCATAAAAAATAAAGGAAAATAGCAAATTGAAGCCAAAAAATTCCAAACATACACGATAAATAGCTGGTAACCCTGTGTATATGAATATACACTTATTTGTGATTTCTGGACTTGGATTACCACTTTTTTTCACTTTTTTGCTCCAAAAACACTCTTATTTAGTGATATTTACACGTTTAGAGACCCAAATTCATCATTTGATCTCTTCTTGTTGCAAAACAAGGTATATAAGGGCATAAATATTATCAATATCCGCAATCAAACATAAAAATTGCAAAATCATGTAAGACACTGCCCTTGTAATATAATTTTTGTTTTTCTTTGTTTTTGGCGCTTGTAGCTGCTTTGTAACTCCTGTATACCTGTATACCTCCCCCCCTCCTAGTCTGAGTCCTCCCGGACGACTATGAAGTGTCTGTGGGCGAAGCATTGTAGTTGTTTTGGTCATAAGTTTCCAATGCAATTGCAGAGTGATGATACAACAGCCTTTCCAATAAAGCTGCTCTTTGTTTGATTGAAGGATTGGTGGTCGGGTTTTGGGTTGGTGATACTTCGGTAGTAGAATCAGTAGATGGATTCATCTTTACCTTGTTGTTCTTTTGCACAATCCAAATCTGCTTCCGCTTCGCTTGTGCTTGCCACAAACTCTTTGCGACCCAAACCTGCTTTGTCCTTTGTGGTGATTTCCTCGCCTTGAAATACCTAGGAGTTTCCGTTGATTGTACTGAAGGGAGTTCCTGTTTACAAATCTTTGGGATCCAAATTTGCTTGCTATAGCTTTGTGCCGTCATGAACTTCTTTGGAATCCAGATCTGTTTCACTGTCCTTGATTGTCTGGAATCACTCTATTGTCTGGTATTGAAGACTCTGTTTTCCACCTTTGTGTTCTCTGGCACAACCTTCTCTGGTCTCCATACCAACTTTGACTCCGTTTTTTCCCAAGGTTGAGCTGTTATATTATTGCTTGTCTTCCTTATCCACTATTGAGAATTCCTCGTCGAAGAGTAATCCGGTTGTAAAGAAACTTTTGGTCGCCATTGCTTCTTCTTTTTCTCGGGTTGTTGTTTACCTTTGTCTTTGGATTCGTCCTTTGGAGTTGGCTCTGCTCCTTTGGTGAACTTAACTGATTGACTTTCACCTTCGTATTTGATAAGCACTGATTTAGAACTCCAGTCAATCATTGCATTGTATTGTTTCTGCCATGGTTGTCCTAGCAATAATGGATGTTGTGTAGCTTGGTCTTCAACCACGTAAAACATATGAGGATACACATATTGGTTAATCTGTATATGTAAAACTGTGCATCCGACAGTTTTGATTGAATTCTCAGAGTAACTCTTTAACTCTTGCTTGGCAGTTTGTAGTTTAGTGTCATTTGTCAATTGTCTATACAAACTGAGTGAAAGTAGGTTAGCTTGAGCTCCTGAATCCAATAGTGCTCTGGCTTTGATTTGGTTGGTTCCTACTTTGCATTCAATGATGGGTTCTTCTTTGTCATTATCCATTTCTGTTATACTGACTGCGTTTATTCGTATTGCTCCTTCATTGCGCTGTTTCTGACGCAGTAGTCTTCTTTTCTCCATTCTTTCCTTCGCCTCGGCTTGCGCTTCCTCCACAATCTTTTTCTTTTTCTGGACACGCAGCTTTTCTTGATGTATTTTGAGAAGCATGTCTTGGGTTAGCGGCAAAAGATACTTTTTCACTCTGCATCCACTAATCCAATTGGGCATTTCTTCTCCGTCTAATGTAGCAAGCTTGACGGCTCCACTTGGTGATAGATCTTTAATCACCAGAGGTCCCATCCCTCGCTTTTTAAGCTTCTTAGCATGCTGTTTCAGAGTGTAAACTAGGACATAGTCCCCAACCTTAAACTCTTTAGTCCGCACATGCTTATCAAAAAATTCCTTTTGTCGCCTTTTTTGAGCGTAGATAGAAGCTACTGCTTTTAGGCGAAGCTCATCTAGCTTTTCCAGGTCATCTATTCTATCAGAAAGCTCGTGCCCTGTCCACTCTAGATCCTTAGCCACCCTTAAGGTTGAAATCAAGAATTCAATTGGTAAGATAGCATTTAGCCCAAAAACCATGTTATATGGGGTCGTTCCTATTGATGTTTTATATGCTACCCTATATGCCCATAATGTTGAATGCAACTTCTGGTCCCAGTCAGTTCTCGACTCAGATACAATCTTCGTAAGGACCGTGCATATGGTTTTGTTTGTTGCTTCAGTTTGTCCGTTTGCTTGTGGATGATACGGGGCTGATTTCCTATGGATTACCATGAATTCATCTAGAAGGATCTTTATCACTTCATTTATAAAATGTGTGCCTCGATCACTCACAATTTCTATTGGCAATCCATATCGTACAAAGAAGTATTCATACAGAAATTGTGCCGTGGTCCTGGTATCTGCTTTTTGAGTTGCCTTTGCTTCGACCCACTTTGTTAGATAGTCTGTAGCCACAATGATGTATTGTGCATGAGTCTTATATGCAGGAGGTGAAATGGGTCCGACATAATCAATCCCCCATTTTGCAAAAGCTCTTGCCCCCATCATTGGTCTAAGCGGCATATCATCTCTTTTAAGTGGTACTTTGGTCCGCTGACAGTCATCACACCGTTTAACGTATTCCTCAGCGTCCATATGTAATGTTGGCCACCATATTCCTGCGGCTAAGACAAGTTTTGCTGTCTTATCACCTGAGAAATGGCCTCCACCTACTCCTCCATGAGCTTGCTCCAGGATTATCACATACTCAGACTCTGATGCGCAAATCCTAAGCTGGTTGTCTTTACCTCTCTTATAGAGTTGATCTCCTATTAAAGCGTAATCTCTAGCTTCTGTCTCTACAGATTTCTGACGAGCTTTTGACGTTCCTTCTGGGAAAGTTCTATTTGTGAGATATTCAACAATATACTGACTCCATTCTGGAGCGATCATTATCTGATATAATGTCGAATACTCTGCTGGCGGTTTTATGAACATACAATACATACAGTGACATATTCATGTACGCTTTCTTTCATTCCTGGCCAATAGACTCCCAATTGTAACAAATTCCTATATGTGTTCCTTCTTGAACAATGAAATGCACATTCCTGAACATGTGCTTCGCGCAGATATATATTATATTCCTCAGGATTGATGCATAGTCGTAAAACATGATCATTTCCCAATTGATACAACCTTCCTGCAACCAATTGAAGATTCTTGGATTGCTGAATAGCAATATGTTTCAGGTTGTATTCTCTTCTATCGAACTCTCCTCCATAGGTTAATAGGTTAACGACATTTTGAGACCACTTCGGTATCATTTCTATGTTGAACAAGTACGCGTCTGGCATGTCGTCATCTACTCCTATAGGGTCTTCTCCATTCGTCAATCGCGAAAGATGATCAGCTCTAAGATGTGTTTTTCCTTTCTTTACTACTACCGTGAAGTCGAATTCCAGTAAGATAATGAACCATCTCACTATTCTCCCGGTATTGCATGGTTTATTCACTAGGTAGAGCAAGGCTTGGTGATCCGTAAAAAACACAAACTTGTTGGCTAGAAGATAATGCCGAAATTTCTTCACAGCATATATCATTCCTAATCCTTCTCGCTCTGTTGTGGTGTAATTCTTCTCTGCATTGTTGAGCTTTCGACTGGCGTAACAGATAGGAAAATCCATGTTTCCTTCTTCTGGCTGAGCCAGAATGCATCCTATTGCATATGCCGAAGCATCTATATGCACATGGAATATCTTCTCCCAATCTGGTGATTTCAAACTGGAGCAGTAATGAGTGCCTCTTTCAATTTCTTGAACGATTCCTCACACTCCTCTGTCCATTCAAAGTTCACTATTAGCCTGTAAAGTGGTTGGCCTATTATAGCGTACATGTAAATGAATCGTCTATAATATCCGCAATGTCCCATAAAGCTCTGTACTTGTTTTGCATTGGTTGGTCTAGGCATATCCACTATAACTTTTATCTTCTCTAAATCCGTGGATATTCCGTTTTGTGAGACAATATGTCCCAGAATTCTGCCCTGTCGGACCATAAACACACATTTCTCAGGATTGAAACAAATGCGATATGTCCTACATTTCTCAAATACTTTTCTTAGGTGTTCTAGATGCTCATCTCTCAGAAGAGAATGTACACATAAGTCATCCATGTATATTTCTAGAAACAACCTTAAGTATTCTTTGAAAGCATGCGTCATCAGCCTCTGGAAGGTTGCGGGAGCATTGGTTAGACCAAAAGGCATAACCCTATAAGCATAAATTCCCCACTCCGTTGCAAAAGCTGTTTTATGTTGATCTTCCAGTGCTATGGCTAGCTGGTTATATCCTGAAAAACCATCAAGAAAAGAGTATGCTGTTTTCCCTGATACACGCTCTAGAACATGATCAGTTATCGGCAAGGGATAATTGTCCCTGATTGTTGCAGCATTCACTTTCTTTAAGTTGACACACACTCGGAGTTTTCCGTTCTTCTTGGGTACCACCACAATTGGAGATACCCAATCGGTGTGTTCAATCTCGTATATGAATTCAGCTTCCATTAGCTTATCTATCTCTTCTTTGATTCGCTTAGCAAAAGTATCATTATATGTGTATGGTCTCTGTCTGCTAGGCTTTGCGTCTTGTTTCAGTGGGATTGTGTGTTGGCATATCGATGGGTCAACTCCCTTTAAGTCCTTATAAGACCATGCAAACACATCCCTATACTCTCTGAGAAGACTCAAAAGTCTCTCTTCCTCGCCTGGAGACAAATCTGTGGCTATGTACACCGGTCTAGGTGGCTCACCTGGAGCTGCTAAATCAACCTTTTTTGCATCCTCCGGTCCGTCATAAGATTCGTTCTCCTTTCTCTCTCAAATAGGTTGGGTTAATACCACCTTCCTATCCTCTATTGTGAATTTCCTATAGTGAGAGGGAACATCCATGTTTTCCTTGATTTTGACGTTTTCATCCTCTCCACTCTCAATTTCTGTCGTCCAAACTTCTTTCAGAGTTTTCTTGAGCTCTCTGTACTTGTTTCTACGTTCTAGCTTGGACTCCGTGTGTTCTCTGTTGCGCTTGTTCTTTTCTGATTTTTCAGTTTCAGTTTTCGTTCCATTCCTTTGAACTTGATTTCTTGAGCCTTTGTTATTTTTTCGTAAGCTCTTTTGATCAGTGCCTCTCATTCTTCCAGAAACCTTGTCCTTAACACAATCTTCCGCCTTTACTAGCATTAGGAATTGATTTTTTCCTCTTATTCTAGGCATCGGATTGGTTCTAAACCCCTTTGTTTTTCTCTTTGCTCTATAGCGTTTCTGGCGTTGTTTAGTTTGGTTTGGAAAATCATAAAATCGGACATCCGTTATAGTTTCTTCATTTCCGCTTGAATTGTCCGTTGACTCGTTGTCTGCTTCATTTCCCCACTCAGGATGATCGGGAATGTCGTGAAACACCTCCTCTTCATCTTCGTTTTCCTGTGTATCGTTCTTTTCAGTTTCTTTTTCGAGTACAGTTCTCAACATGAAGTACGGAACCACGTCGTACCCGTCCTTGTCGCAAAATTTTGTTGTGGGACCATCCGGAATTGCACAAACATCTAGGGTTGCTAGAATGTGTGTCCATTCTAATGGTTCAAGCGTGTCCTCTGGAAAGGGTTCTCCTATATAAGCTTCGTCTTCGATAGCCCTTTCTAAAACACATTCTTCTCGTTTCAGACTTCCACATTGTGAAGCTCCACACATCCATAACTCCTTGGGTTTACCTAACCAAGCTGGAAATTCGGATCCCGCCAAAGTAGCTGAATCAAACTCCTCCACCGGTGTTCGGTTCACATCTTTGTAGCTATGGTCTTTCAGGTTCACACGTGTAGTGGTTTCCATATTTCTCAGGTATATGTGATCGTAGCCCCAATCCTGGACCATTTTCAACTGTCTCATGAATGGTCTTCCCAGTATGATATCATAGTTATTCTCCTTGCCAAAATCGACAATAGCAAAAGTATGTTCGTATTCAATGCCGCAAGAAGTCACTACAACTTTCTCTAATAACCCCATAGGTTTCTCCATGTGTCCATCTGCTAATTGGAGTTTCAACCTAGTCTTCCTTATTGCTGGTTTCCCCCATTTTTTCCCGATTTCTTTTGTAGCAATGGCTACCCCAGCTCCGCTGTCTAGTATTGCCATCGTGTTTACTCCTTGGAATTCAACTGGTAAGGTTGTATTCCCCTCTTCACCTTCGCAATACTCTCCGACCTTGTTTAAGGGTACAGGCTTAGCGTTCTTTTGTGGTTTACTCAGCTCTTGTATACCCTCTTGCAGTCTCGATGTTGGGTCTTTTATCCCAAATTTCTCCAAGCATTTTCCTACAGTGGTCCACATATGTGGTCTTACCTCAAAAGCTCAGCTAGAGTGATAGTGCATGTCACTGGTGTTGACAAGATCTCTATCAATCCTTGCGAGTCCATGACTTTTTCTGATGAGATTCTTCGTGAGGGAAGTGCTCTAGTCTCGGATTTTGCTTCATACTCTCCTAAGTATGAAGGTAAGGTATTCAGTGAATGAGGTTTGCTCTCCATTGTTCTAACAGAGCCCCCATCTCCCCAGTAAGATTGCAGATCCAAGTCCACTTGAGATCCTGCCTCAAATTCCACTATGGGAGGATTCCTGATGTCCTTTTCCCAATTTGTCTGATTAGCTTGGCAACTTAGCTCGTTTGCAAAGTTTGCCTCTCTCACTTTTTCCAAAATTCATTGTAATCATCATCTCTTCCGTAAGACCTCTGTATGACTGGATGAAAACTCTCTATCTCCTGATCGGTTGTGTTCAACACTATGCGGTCATCCTTGTGTGTATTTTCAGGCTTTTGTGCACTGGGAGTCTTTTCAGCTACCCGTGAAACAATAGTCTCTTCCTGAATTGGGTTTTCCGTTCCACAATTCATTGTTTCTTTTGGTGGTTCTAATAAGGCTTGTGCAGTCTCGATCATTCTCTGGCACATTTCAAGTCTCTGCTTTTCCAATTCCGCGTTTGGGTATGTCATCCACCTCTGTTCTTGTGTTTGGTTGTTCTTTAACCTAGCTTCGTAAGCTCTCATCAATGCGTCCAATGGTTCGTGTACTTTGTCGACTAGCACTGATCCCCCTGAGCTTAAGCTCGTTGTTTCTTTGATACTCTTTTGTTTCGTTCTTTCCGGGCTCATCTCTCGTTTCCCGTTTTGACTCTCAAGTTTTTCTAATCTATCTTTAGTTCGCTTTAGTTCTTCAGCTAGAATAGCGTCTTCACGTTCTTTTCTCAACTTCATGCGTGCTTTTCTAGATTTCCATGTGTTTTTCTGACTCCGCGGTCCTGGACTAACCATTTCAGTCGCTAACTTTCCATTCTCAGGTTCTCTAGTGGTTTTCTTAGCTTGAGCTCTAGTAACAACTTGCGTTGGTATCAGAGTTTCATTTTCAGACCCACTGCTGGTAGGAATAGTTTCTAGCATATTCAATGTCGTCTTTTGCACTTTGTTTGGATTCTTTGAACAATCCTCAATGAAGTGAGTAACCCCACACTCAGTGCAATAAGCGTTAATTCTAATGATTTCCGTATGTGGGCAAACATTCATCAGATGGTCACCTCCACACTTGTAATAGGGTCCTAGTGCTGGTCTTGGTCCCATTTGATTCATCCTTTGTGGATAGGATGGTCTTTGTCCTGTTAACCCTCCATGAGCTATGAACATCAATGTTCTTGCGTCCAAATTGTATCTCTCTTCATCAGAAGCACTTGTAATTGTTGGCATTCCAACATTCCCAATCATGCCCCATGGTTCTGGTTGTTTGGGTTCTTCTGGTGGGTAATACACAGTTGGAGACATGTGTGCACCAGATTCTTCATAATAGGCTTGAACAGGCACTAGGCCTTGTTCTTCCTGATTCTCTAAGGTTGGTGCATATCTAATGCCTACTGGTCTTGCTCTTGGTAAAGGTGGTTGTTGTCCCAATACCGGTTGCGGTCTTTCTATCCCCATAGGTCCTGGTACATTTCCCGTTGGGTATCGAGGTAGTGGATGTACTTGAGGTGGTGCTAATTGAGCAGGAGGTGCATACTGACGCTCCCTTACATACCCTTTGTTGTAATAGCACTCCTCTGTTGGATGGTTTGTCCATTTTTGTTCAATAGCACACCATTTCAGTGTTTTTGGCAATGGTTTTTGGTATGGTGCCATCCTTTTTAGAGCATCTTCTATCATTTGCTCTACATTTGGCATGGTTGTTGTTTGAACATTCTTTTTAGTGGTAGTCTCGCTCGCTACGGAGGAAGAGCTACTGGATGCGAAATCTGTATCCGCTGACACCTCTCCATAAACCGTACAGTTATCCACTAAGTACAATGCTTCTCTCGTCACTTGCTCGAAACTTGTACAAGCTTTCAAGTGCAAGTCCTTCTTGAGAGTGTCATTCCTCAGTCCCTCAATAAAGAGAACAGATAGTCTGTCATCTTGTGGTCGTTCACGTACTGGACATCTCTCAATGTATTGTTTGAAGCGAAGTGAAGCTTCCTTCACTTTTTCGTGTTCTCTCTGTTTAAAAGCATATATTTGTGAGACCGTATTGTGCTTAATCCCTCGTTTTGAGAATTCCTCAGCAAAATCTCTTAGCAAATGGTCAATGTCATGGAATCCCCCTATGTTCAGTGGTTGAAACCATGTCAATGCCGTACCTTCTAGAGTAAGACCAAATCCCTCGTATTTTGTATGGAAATCTGTTATCTGCTCAGCTCTTAAGACTTGCTTAAAGAGTGACACATGTGCATACGGATCTCCCGAACCACCATACTTCTTTGGCATACACTTCGCTACTTGAGATGGTCTCATACGTCTATGGTCTGCTACCAATATCATTGCTCCTGTGTCCCGGCTAAAGCTTTCTCTAGCATCATGGACTTCATGGGTTACCCTTGTCGGTTCCCCTGCCCTGAATCTACTACTAGGAGGTAAATGTGATGGTTCCGCTTCGAACCTTGGACCTAGAGTGGTATACGTGGGGATTGGAACTGCACTACCTCGATTCGTATCCATTGACTCTCTGGAATGTAATGATCCCATTGGTCCGGGCTTCGAGTACTGAGGTTGACTGAAAGAGTCAGCAGCCTGAGTTCTTTGTCCTCCTGTCGTCATTGGGTTTTGCCCTCCATTTGTTGGTGCTGGTCTTTGTGAGCTAGAAGTAACATAATACTGATGTAGTGGTCCCCCAAAGTATGTATATCCTTCTAATTCTTTCTTGCCCATTGTTGAGTATTGCCTGCCATACTTGTCGTAAGCGGCAATTTTTACTTCCGATCCCTCTGTGTAGGTAAAGACATAAAGTCTTTTTTGGTCTGTCAACTCTCCGGTGTAGGGTTCTTCACATCTATAATAGAGATCTTGCTCCCCATTATCTTATTTGTATAGCCCCCCATAGATGTTATCAGTGTTGATCCTTGTAGTTTCATTCTCTCTTCTTAACCTCGCATCAGGGAAGTTCATTATTGGTGCTTTCTCCTCAAGTTCTTTATCTACTTTGGCTTTGGTGCCCATCAATCCCCACTTGTCCACAATGTTAGGGTTTAGGACTACCAAGTACATGGTACCCTCGTCATCTAGATATCTATCTCTGCTATAGCTCACAGGCACTAAGTCCTTGAACTCACTAGGTCTATCTTCTATCTTCACACAATAGCGGTCCATTCCATCCTTGTAGATCTTGGCACCTTGCTCATTGTCGTACTGATATTTTATGAACAATAGCTTCATTGTGGCGGAAGGGCTTGATGATCCTGCTGCCATATTTTTTCTATTGTTCAGGTTCATGTGTTCCAAGTGCTCGGTGAAAATCTCGTAAGATCTCTCCGAAGAAGTATGAGAGACACTTCCTTCAAAGATCGGCTCTAATGGTTGCACCCAACTTTGGTTTACACTTCCCTCGGTTGATATGACACTTGCTGGTTCCCCTTGTTTTGGTTGGTTATTCTGGAGGTTCCTGCCCGATCTCAAATTTATCAATTCCCCTAAAGGACTTTAACTTTTCCGTCTCGGCAATTTGTTTTCCCCAAGTTTTTGTGGTCAGAATTGATCCAAACTGATTGATACTTGGTCAATTGTTTAATCTTGTCAGTTGGACAACTTCTGTTTCATCAAGTGAGAATTTTGTTTCAGTTATGCTGAAAAAGACATTATACGCGTATGATGTCTTTTTTCACAGATTTAGACTATTTTGGTTATGCTCACTCTCAGTAGGCCCCTTATGCTCTTTCCACTCACAAAATTCAGTTTGAACTCTGTTTGAGCAAGTTATGGCTAATTTAGGCTTTTCTTGGCAATTTTCCGCTTTTGACTTGTTTTTTGGGTCAATTGTGATCCAAATGGGATGAAACTTGAAATATAACCTCTAGACAGCTATTACAATGGATCTGTGTTAGCAAAGTATCAAAATATGTCCAAAATTAGGTCAAAGATATCATACGCGTATGATGTCTTTTTCATCAATTTGGGTCAAAACTTGATATTTATGCTTCCAACAGTGCTTGTAACAATCTTGTCAGGTCAGATATAAAAAATAAACAGTGGATGTGCCAAAAGACATTATACGCGTATGATGTCTTTTTTCACAGATTTAGACTATTTTTGGTTTTAAGCCTTCTCCAATGTTTATAATTGAGTTTCAAGTGTTTTTGTCAGGTTTGAATGTAAAAACAAGATCTGAATCCAAAATTTCCTATTCTTTGCGTTTCTTGGACTCCGACTTGTCTTTTCGGGTTTCTTTGAGTGTTAATGCTCTTGTTTTAAGTTGAAATTAGGGTATAACCCCCCTTTTGAACACTCTGGTAAAGTCAAAATTTCTGTTTTGGTCTCTGTTTGGTCATTTAGACATCATACGCGTATGATGTCTAAAGTTGCAGATTTCCAGTTTTTTGGCACAGAATCCTTCCTAAAGCTTTCTCAAGTGCTCAGCAACTCCCAGATACACAGAAAATTTCTCTGACTTTTGTTTATTGCAAGTTTCACTACTAACTCGACGGTTTAGTGATCTAACATGCAATCAACCATATCAAGAAAATACTCCAATGATTATTAGCTCTAGATCAGGATCAAATGAAGTCCTACCTAAGCTATTCCTAATCATAAAATGGGTTTGGTAATTGTGACTTTAAAGATATCCACTGTCACTCACGGACTAGCAAATTCTTCTTCTATCAACAACTACTCAACACCAACAAAACAACAAACAAATCTAAGCTAAACTAAAAATACTGTCAACACGGAAGACCCAGGAATACCCCACTTCCTAGTATCTCTTGAGATCTTCGGAGTCCACCACTCCTAGATCTTTTCTAACTAAAGTATAAAAAGTAGTTTATACGACTCACCTCGTAGGATTAGTCTAAGGTCACCTACTTAGGGATCTCGTCCCCGGCAACGACGCCAAATGTTAAGGCGGTTACGCCGCTAGCGGAAGCTAAATAGCGAGAACTCAACCAACAACAGAATTTGTCAGACGAGGACGAAGCTTGACCCGCAGGCGCATGGAAACAACTAGGTGGGTGTCAAATCACCTACTCAACCTTCTAATGACAATCACTACTAAGGAAATCAAATCTAAGTTCTAAAATACGCAAGTGACTGAAATCCGTACTACGAACGAATGCTATACGAAACAGGATCTAGAATCATGGAATCGATCTCAAACTCAAGGGGAAGTCTATGCACTAGGTAAGAACAACACCCTAAAGACTTGGAACTGCAGAATCAACCTATAATCACTCCGTGCGGTAAACGCGTATGAAGACAGGCCGAAAAATACAGGTGACCGAAACTTGACCCCGATGGTACTAATGCGTAGCTCTACTTGTTGTGGTTCTATAGATATGCTGCACGCTCTATTCCGACACACGAGTTGGAAGAGAGCTCACACCGAAGCTCGTAGGAACTTACCACACATAGAAGCCAATAGCGCGCACTCTTGGTATCAGTGCGTAGCTCTCGCCGTTGCTAACACAATGGCGGTGTCGCTTCTCCAATGGCGGCCCCGTAGCTCGCGTAGCAAGTAGATAAGACTCTCTCTCTCTCTCTCATTCTCTCTCAGACACAGTCACGGCGCTCAAAAACTCACTTTGATTAATAATCTGAATCCCCTTAGGCTACAAAAACTTTGGCTTATATACCTCAGCCTTGGAGGTGAGAACATCTCTAACTAATTACATCAGCAAGTGAAATTACTTCGGGATTACAAGCTGGAAACTCAATTGAGTCCCGTTACTTAATGAATGGCTCAATTCAAAATCAATGTCGGAAAGACATTTATTACAATCAATGGTTACAAAAATGATGAGTGTGAGAAAAAATGTGGGTGTGATCCTCTGCTGGCTCGCTCAACAAATTATGTGATCAGCTTCAACAGCTATAGCTAATCAAGGATTTATTTAGTTCAACTGCTTGATATATGCTCTAAGGTTGAGAGTGTTGTACCTGTTGCCATCTATGCATAAATATTTTTTTGGAAATGTTTGGTGGTGGTAGGCAGTCTTACCAAGAAGGAGGAGGCGGAAATCTCGTGTGGGACAGTGCGAAGCAAGCTGTTTTCATGTGCAGGCTACCTTATAGGAACCACATCGACGCCTTCATCGACATTGACGTGCTGTGGCAGGGTGAAGTCACTGTACTCCCTCACCAAGGGTGTGAGGGTGGACCGCATCACTGCCTGCGGGTGACTGCATCAAGCAGTTGTCGCATCTTTGGGCTCTGCGCTCAAGAGCTCCAATGTGTCCGCCCTTCTTGGCCTATGTGGCATCAATCGCGGCTATGCGATCAACACCTCCACCAACTGTGCCACCGTTCCTTGAATGAATAACCTTGAGACTAACGACGCTGTCCTATAACGCCCAAGCGGCCCAACATTATATTATAACGCCTACTTATGCCGATCCCCGCCCTCCGTGATGAGTACATTAGCCCCCCAATTGTCCTGATATTGACCCCCTACCAAGGTGTCAACAACTAGCTTTGCTCCATTCTGCGGTTGTAGTTTTTCCGCTACTCTTACACTACTATACTTACTTTTTGGTGAATAAAATCCGCCCACTTATTACAAGTTCAAAGAGAGAGAGAGAGAGAGAGAGAGAGAGAGAGAGAGAGAGAGAGAGAGAGAGAGAGAGAGAGAGAGAGAGAGAGAGAGAGAGAGAGAGAGAGAGAGAGAGAGAGAGAGACTTGTGGAGCTTGCAATGGATGTCAATATTTGAGAGAACATGGTAGAGCTCAAAGCTCCGCTTGACCAAGCTACGCGACGTCGTCGGCGACCTCATGTGTAGAGTCTTATATCCTCTGAGATATAGACATTAGAAATGGTAGCAACCTTGTTTGCAAGGGAAGGCCACTTATTACAAGTTCAAAGAGAGAGAGAGAGAGAGAGAGAGAGAGAGAGAGAGAGAGAGAGAGAGAGAGAGAGAGAGAGAGAGAGAGACTTGTGGAGCTTGCAATGGCTGTCAATATTTCAGAGAACATGGTAGAGCTCAAAGCTCCGCTTGACCAAGCTACGCGACGTCGTCGGCGACCTCATGTGTAGAGTCTTATATCCTCTGAGATATAGACATTAGAAATGGTAGCAGCCTTGTCTGCAAAGGAAGGCCACATTACTTCATACCTCAAAAAGTCAAAGATCATGAACTCATTACAAAGTTTGTCTAGTTTTTGCTAGGATCAGGATGTTGAAAAGTAAAAAATCTAGATTTCTCTGTTCAAGGGGGCCTCCAAGGAGAAAATTGACGTTGATGTCGATTTTAAGGCAAGATCCTTGGAGTTGAAGGTCCATGATATTGATGGCAAGAACTGTCGCCTGAGTGATTATCGTGTGGGTGTGTCGTGTCTGTGTAAAGCTATCGTAATTGAGAAATGTAGTGTCATTGTTAGGCCTACTCGGATTAACATTATTTTGAAGAAGTGGGAGAAATGAAGACAAGTCAGAGCTGTGGATGATGATAAAGAACCCGTGTCTGGGCTCATGCAAATAATCAGGAATTTTTTACTTTGTTGCGACTTTGTACTATAGAAAGCCGAGAGCTTCATGGTAGGATAGGTGGTTCGGGGTCATGGTTAGAGTCCATGGTAGTTCTAATTTCTTTTGGAGACGTCGCTAATGGTATAAGGTTTTATATTCAGGTATGGAAGTGGATCCATCCACTTGATTGTTGATATAGCGGTCATAATTGGTACAAAGAACTATTTTGGTATTGAAGTAGATCCATCCACTTGATTGGTCTAGAGAGTTGGCATCAATGTTCCCAGGGAAAATCATACAAATTTCCCTTTATGGTAGATTCAAACCTAGGAAAGTTTTCCCAGTAATCGGCATTTTTTACAATTTAACTCTATTTTTATGAATTCTCCAAGCGGATTTTCTCCCTCTCCATCTATTTTGATTTTTCAACATCCAGTGTTCACCCAAAACATTTGTGAGATAAACTAGTGCTAAAATCAACTCAAGGCTAAGCTGAGGCACACTTTTCTCGAACATTGGTTGGCATGGTAGTGGCATTAAACCTCCATTTTTTGGTAGAGAGAGAGAGGTTTCTCAAATCACATATAGACCTGAGAGAGAGAGAGAGAGAGAGAGAGAGAGAGAGAGAGAGAGAGAGAGCATGGTAGCGGCATCAAACCTCCAAAAACAAAAAAAAAGCCCAAAAAAACTCAAATAAAATATTTTGTGACTGCAATATTGATACAATGCCACATGAGATGCTGCTTATAACAAAGCTCAATGTTTGTGAGAAAGTAGCTCGGTTTTTTCTTTGCTTGAGAATGTTCGCTCGCCGTTTGGTAAGACTCGTCAACACAACATGCAGAAGATGGGTATAGTGTCAAAAGTTCAAAATTACTGCTAGAATCAGCCTTGAGACATCATACGTATATGATGTCTACTGATAGATTTTTGGACAGAATTCATTCACAAGAATCCCCAAGTGTCTAGTACTGGTTTTCAAGAACTTCTACCAATTTTCATGCAAAACTGTTCTTCGAATCTCAAGTTTCTCTTTTTCTCGTTTCAGACACTCCGTCTTTTGTCTTTTGGGTGTTTAGAGTTGGTCAAAACTCTACTTTCAATGTATACTTAGGGTAAAACCACCCTTCTGAACACTATGGTGCAGTCAGATTTTCAAAAGTTTGTCTTAGGATGGTGCTGGAGACTTTATACACGTATAAAGTCTACTATCTCAGATTTCAGATCTGTTTATATTCTAAGTTTTCCTTATCATTAGCAACATGTACATGTGTTTACAGTAAAATTTAAAGCTCAAAAGTGCTCACAAACACAAGTTTTTTACTTTTTCAGTTACAACCACTCTATCTTTGGCTTTTGGTCCCCAAATCTATGCCAAAACTCCCCAGTCAAGGTGTTCTTAAGGTAAATGATACCTTTTGAACACACTGGTAACCTTAGCTTTTGCAAATTTGGTCTCAAGATGCCCCTCGAGACTTTATACACATATAAAGTCCAAGTTTACAGAATTGCAGTTTTTGTTCACAAAACCCTTGCACATGTCTTCTTATATGCTTAACACCAATTATCCATGCAAAAATGTCAACAAAAAGCTTTTTTTGGCATTTTTTTTAAAAAATCAGACTTTTCAGAGATCATGAATGCAAACAAGCACTTTAGCAAGTAAATCAATGATGAATAACTCTAGATCAAAATCAGATCACTTACCTAAAGCTACTCCTACAAATCATATGGGGTTTTGCATCTATGAGTAGAAAAACGCTTCAATGCCACACACAGACTAGCAAACGATTTTATCACGTCACAAACCACTCGACCACCACCAACTACTCTAGTCTACAAATCCTAACTAAATCTACCTAGTCGCAAACCCTCGGCAAGACACACGCTTCCTGGCTATCCACTTGATCTCGAAATAACCTCTTCTGGATCCACTTAAGAAAAATGCTTTCTTTAGCCAAAACGAAAGCAAGAAACCATCATACGAGTATTAGTAGGAATACCTACCTAAGTCCTTGTATCCCCGGCAGCGGTGCCAATGTTGCGGGAGCAAATCACACCACCCATAAAGTGCATGCAACACAACCTAGATCAACATAATGTCAATCGAGGACAGAGATGACACGATAGGCACACGGAGGAAATCCCTTTATCTTGTCAAGCTGAGACCATCCTACACATACAACACTCTAGAAGCCCAACTAAACCACAACCTAGAGTCTCACTACTCTCAACTACACCACCTAAGCCACATACACACAAACGGAAGGAAACTCACTAAATCATACCAGACTTGTATGAAACTTAAGGAACACCATCCCCTCACTAGGATACACCTGTCCCTAAGCCTCTACACTCAAAACTCTAGCTCTAGACCATTTGCAGAGAATGCGTATAAAGACAGAGCAGGATTCTAAAAGTGTCCAAAACTAAAATATATGAGTATCTATGCATAGCTTATGTCGCTACAATTCTAATGACTACCTGCAGGAAAAAAATAGACATCGTTTGATATACTTACGACCACAAATAGCTCGTAGACGCGCTTTGCTCCGTTCCACGAGGAAGGCTTGTCATTGTAGCGTAGCTCTTGCCGAGGCTAACGTGATGGTGTAGTCAAATCTCCAATGCGATGAACGAGCGGGGAGTAGCGTCAGGATGAAGCTCACACTCTCTCTCTTCGTCTCTCACAGTAGACGGCAGCACTAAAACTTGATTATGATAAAAGTTCTATCCTTACAAAAATGACCTAGGTACCTTATATACTAAGGTCACCTTAGGTTAAACCTAAAATAGAGTTTGAGGGGTCAAATGGCTTGGTGTTTACAATCTAGAAGTGCCATTGCACCCCGGCTTCTGCAACTAAACTACCTACTTATTACAAATGATGTTTATAACCATAATCCTCAGCATTCTATAACTCTCAGAGAATAAGGCTTTGTTGAGTTATGTCCTGTTTTTGACTCAGCATCAACAAATACTAATGATGCCCGTATGCTTGTTAACTACCTTGTTTCTAGGATTCAACAAGCCATGGGCAATCCATCCCTCCAAAGTGAAGTGCAATGGCAGCTTCATGCTCATGGGATTCTCCAACTCCCCATCATGACAAGAGAGTACCTAGGAAGCCTCCTTGCGAGACTCCCAAAAGAGGCCTCTCTCCGATTCGGGAAGAAGAAGAGGATCCATATGAAGGGCTCAAAAATTTGCTTCTTGATGACACATCTCCTTCCCAAAGGAGAACTCAAGAGCCCCCATCAAAGGAACGAGAAAGAAGCAAGTCTCTTGCCACCTTGGAAGAGATGGCTCCACGAAGACGGTGGGCAAAACTCTCTCCATCACCTCCTAAATGGAGAAGACCATCGCACACCTCTCCACACCATAATTCAAATAGGGATGATAAAAAGCAAGAGAAGAAAAGGCGTGAAAGAGGTCACCCTCTTCTCCATCTTCTTCATCCTCTTCCTCTTATGAAGAAAGTGATGGTGCAGACAGAGAGAATAAGGCAAGAAAAAGGCGAGAAAGAGGTCACCCTCTTCTCCATCTTCCTCAAATTATTCATCTTCTGAAGAGAGAGATGGTGCAACTTTTGAACCATAAAAAAGAAGAGGCCATAGGAAATCCTATGCGCGTGGAAGCAATTGTCCAAGCTCAAGAAGTTCAAAGAGGTAGGAAAGAGCATCTCTTTCCTTACCTACAATGGCACCTTTGGTGCTATGGACAAAGGGGCCTGGCTTTCATCCAACAATTCGATGCAGCGTTTGGAGATGAGGGCTTCACAGAGTCCTATAAGCTACACCATGTAGCTATGCATTTTCAAAAGGCTGCCAGGAAATGGTGGTCTAGCCTACAGGCAAACCGTGAAGCCCCACAAACATGGAAAGCTTTAAGAGCTTCCATTACGAAGCAGTTTTTGGCCACCAATGCCAAAGTCAAAGTACTCACCGAATGGCGAAGCTTGAAGCTCCCTCCCTAAAAATCTATTCACAAATATGTAGACAAGTTTTGGGACTTACATCTCAAAGCCACTGTCTTCAAAAAGATGGATTTTGGAGAGCAAAAACAACAATTTTGTGCGGGATGAACTGAAGAAATGGCGGAGTATGTCAACTCCCAAAGGCCACGCACCATATTTGAGGTTATACACCATACCATGGTGGCTTCACAAATCTATTTCCAAACAGGGGCTAAGAGAAATCCTAAGCCCACGGAAAACAAGGGTTCCAATGAGCCTATGGGGAAGGACAATGTCCAAAAGTCTACTAAGGGTAATTCCAATAACAACAAAGCTAAGGAGAAGGGAGTTTACAAAGTCAAAAACAAACTCTCTACTGAAGAGCTTGAGTGTTATCGCAAGGATAACCGCTGTTTTAAATCCGACGAGCAAGGGAATGCATACCCTGCTTGCCCCCAAAAGAACACCCGCCATGAGCCTCCTAGAGCTACCTTGGTCGAAATCCAAGAAGAGGAATCTCACCACAAAGGATCTCCTCTATGCCATGCTTGGGGAAAGGTAAGAGAACATGATGCTTTTATTCTCTTTGACCTTGGTTCTACTCTCAATTGCATTCCACAGAGTTGGCCACCAAGCTAGGCATCCAAGCTTATGAGATGGGAGATGTCCCACCTGCAGATGGTTCTTTCAAGGGGAAAGAAGCTTCAGTCACTCCCTTAATTGATAAATTGAGGCTCCATGTCCAAAGCTATGTGGACAAAGATGACTTCTTTATCTCTCCTCTCAAGCACGAGGATGTAATCGTAGGGGCACCATGGTTTGATCGCATGGCTGCCAATGTTAAATTCCCTGAAAGGAAAATCTACTTTATGTACAGGGAAAAAGATATGTAAATAGATGCTAAGGAGATGGGTAACACCATACCCATTTTACATACGCAAGATTTCATTAAGCCAATAAAGAGCTCTATTTCCTTGTACATGATTTTTTGTTAAAGAATCTCAAAATGAACCTAATGCTTTAGCAAAAGAAAAAAATAATAATCACAAGGAACTAGAGTTATCCAATTTTCTCAAGGGATTTCAAGATGTTTTTATTGACGACATCCCTTGTGAACTACATCCTAAACAAGGCAATGATGATTATGGAATTGAACTTCTTCCAGGAAGTTCACTGCCTAATAAAACTCCTTATAGATTTTCTCAAGCTCAACAAGAGGAGATTATGTGACAAGTGCATGAGTTACTTGAGAAGGGCATGGTTAGGCCTATCTCATCTCCATTTTGCTCACTGGTGTTATTAGTGCAAAAGAAAGACGGCACATATCGTATGTGTGTCGACTATAGAGCACTTAATAGGATCACTATCAAGAATAGGTTTCCCGTTCCACGGGTAGAAGACCATTAGGAAGGGAATGGGGTATAGGAGGGCCTCTTTTTTTAGTAGTTTAAGGAATATTTAAAACTTAATCAAGCTTTGACCAAGGGCTAGAATGGTGGGGTAGATAGCCTAGACATGCCTTTATAAAAATAGGAGGGCCTCTTTATTTGGCAGTTTAAGGAATATCTAAAACTTAATCAAGCTTTGACCAAGGGCTAGAATGGTGGGGTAGATAGCCTAGACATGCCTTTATAAAAATACTTTTGCTTATTTACTTGGAGAATATATGCAAATTTTACTAGATCTGGTTGGAGTTACTCTCCCCCCAAAAGCACCTTTTCAATTTTCAAATATTAAAAGTTTCCCTCTCTTGTCCCCTCTTTGTCTTCTCTCCCTTCTTATTTCTACCCCTCCAAAAGTTTCCCAAAAGTAAAGATCTGTAATCTTTATCCCCACTCTCTCTCTAAAATGCCCTGACATCTCTCTCTCTCCTCCTCTTCTCATGCTAGGGCATCTTTTTGTAAAGTAGCCTATCACACATCATTCTACCTTTGTAACATCTCCTTCTAGATTTGCAACCTCTTCCTCCATAGCTACAACATTTTCTTCTAAACCTGCAACCTCTTCCTCCATAGCTACAACATCTCCTTGTAAACCTGCAACCTCTTTCTCCATAGCTACAACATCTCCTTCTAGATCTGCAAACTCTTTCTTCATAGCTGCAACATTTCCTTCCAAATCTGCAACCTCTTTCTCCATAGCTCCAACAGATTCTCTTCCAAATCTTCAACCTCTTTCTCCATAGATCCAATAGCTTCTCTTCAAGATCTGAAACCTCTTTCTCCATAGCTCCAACATCTCATTCTAGATCTGCAACTTCTATCTCCATAGCTCCAACTTCTAGGTTCCCAATCCAGTTTTGCTCTCTTCCCAATCTTGCATCTCTCTTTTGAGTTCCATAACCTCTTTCTTGACATGCAACATCAACTTTCCTACTCTAGCTCCCTATCTCCTTTCAAAATCCTTCTCATAGTTGCTGCAACATCTCCTTCTTTACTGTGTGTATGTGTGTGTGTGAACTATGCACTATGCAAGTAATTTCTAGCAAGAGTGCACTTGCTCATAGCTACCCGGCAAAGGATTACAATGCAGTAGAGATCTACTATACATGGTGCCAATGTAGCAGAATGCAAGGGGTATATGTAAGGCTTATGAAGGGTCACAAGTTTTCAATGTTGGCAAAGGATCCTAAGGTAAGTGCCAGTTCCTACAAAGCATGTGTGGTTAGTGTATTTTTTCCATGAATGACTTATTAGAGCTCTTTTTTCTTTGAAATTAGAAGGATTCTTTATTAATCATCTCTTGTTTTAGCAGATTCTCCTATATTCAACAACATTGAAAATTCGTACTAGTGCCTCCAAAGATTTATTTGAAAGCTGTTGTTAATGGTTGGAAAACTTGACTCCAATGCATTTCAACAATGTAGGCCACAATATGGGTTGGTCTAAATTCAACAATGTTCAAATATTTGCTTTTGGAAGAGGTAAAGTTGTAATGTTTATATTGCAATCAAATTCACCTATGGATTTAAGAAACTCACATTATATTTAGATTCCGATATTGTAGATCCATGTATTCACTTTTGATTTGCAGAAGGTGTAGTGCAAAAGTTAATAACGTGGAATTTCATGCCTACAATATTTGAAAAGTCAAGTCCTAGCGAGATATAACCAGTCACTTTGTGGCTCTGTTGGCGGATACGCCGCGACGGACGTCAGCATAGCGAGAACTCACCTAACAAGATTTGTCAGCTAAGGATGAAGCTCGATCCGCAGGCGCGTGGAGACAAGCATACGGTGTCAACCTACACTCGAGAGCCAAATACCCATCAAACG
Organism: Adiantum capillus-veneris; assembly: GCF_014529385.1. NCBI lineage: Eukaryota > Viridiplantae > Streptophyta > Polypodiopsida > Polypodiales > Pteridaceae > Adiantum > Adiantum capillus-veneris. Next base: position 124,115,043 of record NC_140949.1, read on the forward strand.
TCCTCGAAACGCCACAGAACTTGAAGGAGACTCTATTAACACCAATAGGTCACTCTCCCTAAGGTCCATGAACCAAAATCCCAACCATAAATACCTGGTGCAAAATCACGTAGAATGTTTGGTCGAAATTTTCAGTTCGTCATTTTCGAAAACTAAAGTGTCTAATGTGTAGCTCTACTCAATGCGAACGTGTGGATATGCTGAAATGCGAAAACAGACAACGTATGCTCACCGAATCACCAGATGTAGCTCGTGGGTCGAGTTCGCAAAACCAGACCATACACTCGCAATGTAGGTATTGGCGTGTAGCTCTCGTCGGGGGCAACATGCTGCACTTCTCCATACTTGATTCCGACCACCGGTGCGTGCGTAGCGTCAAGATGAAACTCTCACTCTCTCTCGTACACACAGTACGCTCACTCACACAGACATAACTTTTTTAAAATGACAAAGGTTTTTTTCATTAAGGTCAAAAGTGATATAAATACCTTACAATCTCAAACCCTAATGTTCCAATTTAACCATCTACTCAATCTAAATGTCAAAAATGGGATACAATCTGGAAGCTTCTACAAGCCCCACTATTTACAAAGGTGAAATGTCGGTTTTTCTCAATTAAAGAATAATTACAAAAAATAATATTCCGCCAAGCAATCATTCTCCATAGGGTGTGTCTAGCTGCTAACACTCCCCCCCTCCTAGTTCATGTCGTCCCCGACATGGCAGTTGAGCTGCTTCTTTAATGGAGGCGTTCTCGCATCTTTACAAGGGACTCATAGCGCGCATGCTGAGCGAGTAACGTCGGGCCGAATATATCTGTGTTGATGGTGAAGAAGCCGGTGTAGAAGGCTTCTTCAAAGGCCTGGAGGTGATAAGAAGACAAAAACATAATCCTCTGATATAGTGCATGGATCACCCCGTGAGAAGGCTGAGCAGACAGATCGTATGCACATCTGTATGTATCTTGAAAGAAAAAGATATTGTCTGTTGCCTGGCCTGGTTTGAAGGTTTTGAAGACTGCCAGAATGGTTTTACATATTTTTCTCATCATGATGCAAGATAGGTCAGGCGAGCCAGTGAACAATTTGATGGCACCCATTAGGGTTTTCACCATGTATTGCTCACTCATTCTCTCGCCTACCTTCAAACCTGACAGCTTCGGGTAATTGAGCCAAGTGGGTTGGCTTCTCTGCAACAACTCTTGGGCTTTCCATGTCCTCATCCTTGGTAGAGGGCAGAAACTGATGTTGTCTTTGATCAATTTAGGTGCCTCTACCAGATGGATTAAATATTGAGGATATTTTGTGAGCCATGCCTTTCTCCACCTGGGTTGAGAATCCACTATCAGCTTGACCTCTTCAGGTTTGGAGATATCTTCTTTGTACAGTGGCACTGTTGGCTCCTCCTTTATCCATTTGTTGATCGTAGCAGCTTCATACTTTAGCAGAGGATATGGGAGAGAAGGCCGTAGCCATTCACGCCGAAGGACATTGGCATCTATCTTCTGAATAGTCATTGATTTAAACACTCTCTGCTCCCACTCCAATGCTTCCCTGGCTGTGTATTTTACTGCCGCTTTTATGGCCTTCTGCAGCTTTTCTTCCTCTTCTTGTGTCAGATCCTGGGGCTCTTGTGAGGGTCCCACCAGGATGTCCTCTTGCATGGTGGTGTCCACTGGATGTGACACATTGTCTATGTCGATCCCCTCCATTGTGGTGGCCCGGTGCTAAACTGTTGCTCTTCCATTTGCTGTTGGCCTTTTAGCTCATCTATCCACTGTTGAAATGCCTTCTTTGCTTCTTCCGCTTGATCTCCCATATTCACTAGGAGGTCGTTCAGATCGGCATTGATTTTCTCCACCTCCTCGAGCTTTCTCTTGATGTCTTCGTTTTTTGATTGCCATCTTTGAAACTCTTTGTCCATCTTCTTCTTCACAGCTTCTAGCTCATTTTGCATGGCTTTGTTCTCTTCTTCCAAGCGGTTTTGCATTAGCAGAGACCCCTCGGCCAGCATCAGCCTTTGACTTTTTTCTAATAACAACTCCTTTTGGAGTTCCTTCATTTGTTCTTCATACAAATTAGTCTTTGAAGTCGTGCTAGTCGAGCTAGCAGCTCGTACTCTGGCCGGAGATGCTCTTAGCCTTTGGATGGTCTGATCTTTAACCTTCATCTGATCTTTCAGCTCGATCACTTCATCCTGGCTTGCCTCATGCTCTATCTTGACCTTTTCCTAGGCATTTCTCAAGGTTTCCACCTCTTTGGACTCTTCAGCAAGTTGTAGAGTCAGGTTGTCCCTTTCTCTCTCTGCATCTGTCAATGACTTGCTGATTTTCTTGTATTCTTCCTCCGCTCTTTGAAGCTTGTGTTTGGCTTCTTGATTTTGTCGTTCCATCTCCTGGCATCTTTGTAATGCCGTGTCTAGACTGGTTTGCAACTTTGTTTGTTTCTCTATATGCTCTTGGCCTTGTTTTTGTAGTGAGTCGACTTCAGCCTTGATCTGAACTTCATTGGTTTTGAGATTATCAATCTCACTCTCTGTGGCCATTGATCTTGCTCCTGAGCCCGGTTAGCTTTTGCATCACCACATCCCAATCATTGGTTGGTGGCTGTAGGTCCACTATATCAGTGGCCATCTCTTTCAAATTCACTAACCGAAGGCTCTGCATCTGTTCCTTGGGCCTTGTGCTTGCCAACTCAAAGGCTAGAGTAGCTGCCTCTTCTTGAGAGTAACCCGCAACTAGTAGATCAAGAAATATTCTAAAATTCTTTTCTTTTGGATCTAGATTCTCCTCTTTTGGTTCAACTTCTTCTTTCTGCTCTTCCCCTTTGGTCTTCTCTTGCTTGGAATCTTCTTGTTCATCAGGTTTGTCCAGCTCCTCCTTTTGTTGGGTTTGTGGAGGGCTAAGAGGAGGTGGTGATGGGGGTGGGCTGGACTCCCGGCTTGATGGTGGAGTCGCTAGCTTCTTCTTGAAATCTCTGTCCACCTTGGTTTTTCTCTCTCTTTCTTGGCCTTCGTGCTCTTCTAGCAGTTTCCATCGTATTTCGTCCACTTCTTCTTCTGTAAATTGGATATTTGGGATATTTTTTGCCATAGCATCTAGGATCTCAAAGTTTTTGATGTAGTCTTCGATCCTATCCCGGTGAACCCTTTGAGATGATCCCAACATGGCTTCTACAAATCGTTTAGATCTCCCTTGAGTTCTCTTTCGGCTCTGAAGCTTTCCATTAGTCTTTCTAGCCGCGCCGCTTTTTGTGACTTGGTTTCTTTGATCGGCACTTGTAGACTTTCTTTCTTTCCTTTCTTCGACTCTGGCGGCTCTTCTAACAACCGGCCCTTCAAAAGTGTGGCTACTATGGGTGCCCTGGGAGGTTCTTCTTCTTTATCTTCTTTTAGCTTTAGCCAATCATTCTGTGAGGGAGGTTCATGCTAGTTTCCTTTGGCATGCAATGCTCCATAGACCATTTTTGTTATCAACTCACCAGGTACAATATAGGTGGGATTTCTTTTCCCCATCTTCACCAGGTTGTCATGGATGTAAGCAGCATATTTATCACTTTTGGCTTGCTCTTCTGCATTGCCCAGGTGAAAGTGGTGGCAATGGCTCCAGGTGGCATCTTGTACTTTTGTGGCCGCTTTGTACACATGTGGAAGTATTGGTTGTAGAGTTGGCTCATGATAGCCACTTTTGGGTTTGCAATATCTTCAAATGTGTAGTTGTTCTTCTTTTCCGAGTAGACCTTGACTTCATCTCTCCTCTTTGTCACACTATCTCCTTTGTTTGAGATGTCAAGTGCGGCTTCCACCACCCTCTCTGTGATGACAATCATGGTATCTGGCTTGCCTTGCAGATCTGTGACTCGGGCCACTCCATCTTCTTTGATTCCCACACTCTTTTGATGTCAATCTTCGATGGCAAAGCTTCAAAGTAGTTGTGTAGATCCATCTTCTCCAGGTAATCCCCATCTTGCTTCTGAAAAATTCATTGAGCTCACGTGGTATCATGGGTAGCTCTACTGCATTTCCTTCAGGATCTTTGAATACGCCTTGGTAGATTCTCAAATCATTAGACTCTAGCAAATCATCCTGAATCCATGTGCTTGTGGGCTTCAGAGTTCCTTCTGGGATCACAAATGGCTCCACTTCTTCCAAGTAGTCTTTTATTGTCATCCTCTTCTTCTTTGCAGGTGATTTTGCGGCTGTCATGGATCCTGCTGCACTCAGTAGTCTGAAGTTAGCGGTTTTTTTGAGTTCTAGCTATCCAAATGATTTGAAAATTGAAAATAAAACTTAAAAGGAACTAGGAAAACTCTCCATCTACCCACAGTAGCATTCTGGCTAAAAATTTATCATTTAGACATCCTATGCGTACGATGTCTATCTTCTCAGTTTTTGGTGAAACTTGGCAGGCTTGTGGCCGTTGACCTGTGCAACATGACTATGTGATTGGAATTGGGTTTGGGCATCAAAAAGTGCAATTTTGGACAGATTTAGGCTTTAGGCTCACAAATTGGGTAGGATATCCTCAACAGGTGGCAAATGATATTCAAAGGGTTGAAAGTTGGTATACAGGCTTCTTGCACCATGTTAATGGTTTCCATGAAGTCAGATCCTGCACAGTAGGTCAAAATCCCATTGGAGACATCCTACGCGTAGGATGTCTTTTTCATCAAAATGACTTGAATTTGGTTCTGTGGGTAGCCCTTAGCATGTGGAACATGGCCCTGCTCTTGGATTTTGATTTGGATAAGCATTTGTGTTGTTAAGAGCATGTGTAGTGTTTTTGTGCTCAAAAAGTACATCTTGGAGGTGTTGGGGGCCAAATGTAATGGGAATGGCTTGAAACTTGATACATGGGCTCATGAAGGTGTTATAGAGAGATCTGGAACTCAAAAATGCCAGCTCGGGGCCAAATTGGTCATTTAGACATCCTACGCGTAGGATGTCTATTTCATCATTTTTCACATATGATCCCACAGATAGCTTGGCAATGAGCTCATGAGTATATTGTGCAAGTTTCATGTGATTTGGACTAGTTTTGGTAGGTCTATGGCCCATTATTGCCTCTATGCTCTGACTTTGCGTTTTTTGATGCATATGAGGTCAATTTGTGTCCAAATGTGATGAAACTTGGTGGCTAGCATGTACAGGCTATTCAGAAGCTGTGTGTGATAAGAGATGTTGAGTTTGGTGCCCAGATTTGGCCTTGAGACATCCTACGCGTAGGATGTCTTCTAATGAAATTTATGTGGGAAGTGCTACTGGTGCCTGCCCTGAGGCCCCTGAGTCCCTTTTAAGCCCTATTTCAACAAAAAAATCAAATAGATAGAAAGAAACTCCCTGTGTGGATTTCAGAGCCTTTGAGCCATTTTCTGACTCTTGGAGTGCTTCTCGGCGATGAAATTTCTTGATGTTGGTCTCCATAGCTTCACGGTCCCTTGGGGATCCTTGCTATATGGTTTTTGTTGACTTTGGCTTCATCGGAGCTCCGTTTGGCAATTTGTTGCTCTAGAAGCGCCCGTGGTTGCGTTTACATGTCGTCGATGACTTGTGGTGGTCTACCACCATAGGACTTGGTTGTTGATGGTCTAAGAAAGCCGCTCGTGAAGTTTGGTAGCAAAGGGACATGCGGTTTGGCCGTGAGAGCTATTTGACGCTTTGTGTGTTTGATGCCGTTTCTGAAGCTTAGTGCCGCTTCGGGTCACCTTATGGCCATGTGGGCTATATAGACTTTTTGAGCATGTCGGGATGCTCCTACCCATGAGTTTTGATAGCATTTGGGCGCCTTTTCACCGATTTTCCATTTGGTGGCCTCTTGCGAGGCTCTAGAAGTTAGGGTTTTCCCCGATGGTTTTCCACCACCTTTGGGCATTCAAAAGTGGTCTCCTATGCTAGGGTAAGCCGCCGATGAAGTCTCATTGCTTTTGGGTTAGCCTTTAGGTGGTCACTTCTACCTGTAGGTCTCTACTGCCCTCTTCCCGTGTGAACCCTACGCTAGTTTTCGCAACAAAACAACAAACATGCGCGAAAAGCTCAAGGTGGTGAGCCTACCTCTCATGTCTAGAGCCTGTCCGGTGGTCGTGTGCGTCGTAGAAGCCGCTGGAAGTCCTGTTCGCTCTAGGTGGCAAGAGCTCTCTCAAAAGGCAATAGTAGAAATGAGCTTAAAATGAAGTGAAAAAATCTTATAACGGGGGTCCCCGAACCACTTTCCATGAAATTTGACATGTGCTTCCAAATTCTTGCGAGATGCGGTTTAGGCTCAAACATTTCTTGATTTGGACTCCATTTGCCCAGTTTCCGAGAAATTTGACGTTTCGGTCAAAATCCGGCCAAAACACGCTTTCTGTTCCATTCACATAATTGCACCCTCATTGTACCATAGGTTGTCCTATAGTCACTGATTATCCCCATACTTTCTGTTTTTCAATACGACCGTTTTTCACCTGTTTTTTGTATTTTTGAAGTTTTTCTACCGATAATTAGTAAAATTAATAAGAAAATAGCAAATTAAACCCAAAAAATCCCCAAAAATCATAATAACTCAAAAACATCACCGCAAAACACTATATACACTCACATGAAATTTTTATGGCCGGATCTCTCTGTTTTACCAATATTTTGCCCGAAAAATAGCTATTTTTACCTATATACACACACCTAGGGGCTTGATTTGGCTTTTGGCCCCATATACTTGTAGATTCATGCTGTATAAGGGCATATGTACTTGGGTTAGTCCAGAAAATTTTACAATCAAACGACAACCCTTTAAAATAGTCGAAAAACATGCCCTTTTTTGCTCTTTTTACCATTGGGTCCGCATTTGAGAATGCCTTCCCCCCTCCTAGCCGGAGTCCTCCCGGACGACAAGGTATCGCCTCGGTGTATGTGCATTGCATGGGTTAAAAATTGTGGTAATGCTCGACCATGTAATGTGGCCCTATATGATGCATACTCGGTCAATGCATGGAAAAATCAATGCTGTGCAAGAGGAGGTAATAAGCAAGATGCTTATTGGCATTCGCCGTCGAGGTTTCCTGTTTGTTGTTGATTTGGTCGGAAGATTTTCTTTGCAAGTAAAAGTTGTAACTCTACCGCTCTCTGTTTGATCTTCTTTCTTGCAAAAGTCGCTTGGTTTGCCGCTACAGTCTATATGGCCATGGTTATCTCCTTGGAGAGAATTGTCATGGCGGGATTGGCCATAGTCTTTGTCTCTTTTGCTTTCCATGTGTATCTTTGTTTTGGAGGTTTTTGTAGGTTTATTGCTACTTTCGCGGTTGTCATTGTTGTGCTGTTGATTGGCACCCACATTGATCGGTTTACCGATTTCATATGTAGTGTGTGTCTGCATGCCGATGTTGCTTATCCTATTGCTTTGGTTTCGGTATCCAAATGCAATTCGCATTTAAGTTGTTACTGAGCATTCTCTTTGGGATCCATATCTTTTTAATTCCCTTGTTTGTTGGTTGAACTGTGTGCTTCTGTTGACTTCTTCTGTTGTATTGTGGTTTGTCTGCCATGTCATCTCTATCCTTCCGCACCCATACTTGTTTTTCGCGTGTTGCTAACCTTGATCCTTTCACTGTGGTCTGTGTTGTTTTATGTTTATAGTGAACATGGTTGGCAGTTCCCTATTTGTTCGCCATGGGTATCGTGTTGTTCTTTAGTGGCACCCATCCTTTTGGTTCTTTCACCTGTGATTGTGTTGCTACCAGCTGATTCTTCCGGGGCTTAGGATGTCTCGCGTAGGATGTCTCGTGGCTTAAAATTTAATTTTTTTCCTGACAGAAGTACTCCTGATGCTCTGTAGCTCTATCAGAAACACTCACAGAAACTTTTGAACTTCACTTCAGCTTTCAAACACTCTTTTGCATCTTTTACAACCTTGTGATGAACCTCATTATTCATATTTCTAAATAAAGGGCATCTAAATCTAAAATGTGAACAAGAAACATATAGCTACTAATAGTACAATCAACCTTTATAGAAATTAGGAAGAGAATGGGATATAGGAGGGCCTCTTATTTGGAATTTTAAGTATATACTTAAAACTTAAGGAATCTTTGAACAAATTTCAAAATGGTGGTGGAGGTGGTGGACTTTAGGACATATGCACAAAAGCTCCTTGGATCAAGTTAGTGGCTATGCTGAAATGCGAAAACAGACAACGTATGCTCACCGAATCACCAGATGTAGCTCATGGGTTGAGTTCGCAAAACCAGACCATACACCCACAATGTAAGTATTGGCACGTAGCTCTCGTCGGGGGCAGGTCCTACAACGCTTCCAAGAGCCAAATACCCATCAAACGTTCTCGAAACGCCACAAAACTTGAAGGAGACCCTATTAACACCAATAGGTTGCTCTCCCTAAGGTCCATGAACCAAAATCCCAACCCTAAATACCTCGTGCAAAATCACGTAGGATGTCTGGTCGAAATTTGCAGGTCGTCGTTTCCAAAAACTAAAGTGCCTAATGTGTAGCTCTACTCAGTGCGAACGCGTGGATATGCTGAAATGCGAAAACAGACAACGTATGCTCACCGAATCACCAGATGTAGCTCATGGGTTGAGTTCGCAAAACCAGACCATACACCCACAATGTAAGTATTGGCACGTAGCTCTCGTCGGGGGCAACACGTTGCACTTCTCCGCACTGATTTCGACCATCGGTGCGTGTGTAGCGTCAAGATGAAACTCTCACTCTCTCTCGTACACAGTACACTCACTCACACAGACATAACTTTTTAAAAATGACAAAGGTTTTTTTCATTAAGGTCAAAAGTGGTATAAATACCTTACAATCTCAAACCCTAATATTCCAATTTAACCATCTACTTAATCTAAATGTCGAAAATGGGATACAATCTGGAAGCTTCTGCAAGCCCTACTATTTACAAAGGTGAAATATCGGTTTTTCTCAATTAAAGAATAATTACAAAAAATAATATTCCGCCGAGCAATCATTTTCCGTAGGGTGTGTCCAACTGCTAACATGCTCAATTGTTGCAGACCAAGAACCAACCAAGCCAAGATGGACATTCAAGTGTGGAACCAAATCTCAATAACCAAGAATTGGTTGAAAGTGTCTGCTAAACTTACAGTTGTAAATAAAGGTGTTGCAAATGGAAGGCAAGACGAAGGGGCCAAAAGACGGAGCAATAGAGTGGTAGTGAGGGAGAGAGCCTAGCTCTGTTTCCCATGTACGAAACATTTAAGTGCACCACTCATATGCTAAGCGAGTGGGCTCATGTAATTGATTAAGACAATACAATTTTTACCATCTTATTGTGTCATCTCTTTACTTGCACTAAACTTTGTCATTGTTTTGAAGTTACTTTATGTTGTCATTCAAATAGTGGTTAACTATGTGCACTTGTCTTGAAATACTATTGGTTCTCTCATTTTTTAGGCTCCACAAAAATTTGTGATGAGAATCAAGTTAGCCAATAACTTTTGTAGTTGATACATTCTTGTACATAATTGGATATCAATAGCGGCTGGTGAAGGGATGGTCAAAAGGCACCATAAAACAAAGGAAAGATCATTATTCATATTTCTAAATAAAGGGCATCTAAATCTAAAATGTGAACAAGAAACATATAGCTACTAATAGTACAATCAACCTTTATAGAAATTAGGAAGAGAATGGGATATAGGAGGGCCTCTTATTTGGAATTTTAAGTATATACTTAAAACTTAAGGAATCTTTGAACAAATTTCAAAATGGTGGTGGAGGTGGTGGACTTTAGGACATATGCACAAAAGCTCCTTGGATCAAGTTAGTGGCTTAGACCACGAAGGTCATGGTAGATTTTGATCATGTCACCATAACTTATGTATACAACATCAAATATTCATGGAAGTATAGTAAGTACTTAAAACTTAATAAATCTTTGACCAAATTTCAAAATGGTGGGGGAGGTGGTGGACTTTAGGACACATGCACAAAATTTCCTTGGATCAAGTTAGTGGCTTAGACCACGCAGGTCATGGTAGATTTGGTAATCTCGCCATAACTTATGTATACAATATGAAATATTCATGGAAATATAGTTTTAATATGTTAAAAACATGATAAGACTCATATTTTGATTTGAAAGGACCCAAAAAATTTATTTTTGAAAAAATAGAAGTTTATGCAATAGTTGCAGTTTATTGCTGAGCTTAAATGAGTATTGAATTCCAGCAATCTTTATTGACATATCATAGAAGCTTCACATTTGTACTACACACCTAAAAATGGTATTTAAAAAAAAAAAAGAGCCAACTTAAGAAATACCTGACCTATATTCACGACTTAGTGAAAATTCTTGCGATTTAAGTACTTATTCCATTGAAGATGAACATGGGAATGCATTAAATATGGACCTTGATTTACCCTTGTAATTTCTATTTTAGAAAATCACATTTGTAAGACCCCCATAATGAGGAGAAGCCATCGTACATGAGAGAAATCACTCACCAAAAAACTCAAATAACTAGTCAAAACACCAAAAAGGCTCACCGAAATATTCCCATTTGTAAGAATATATTTGCCAGATTGTGGCTGAAAGAACGGAACTTTCCATGCAAGGTCATGTTCTTGGGGTACATTACGGCCAAATCATGCCTATTTTGCACCAAGAACCCGGCCGGGTGGGTTTTCGAGACCCGAGGAGCCCAGATCTAGCCTTGGCGCCACGACGCGAAAATGGCCTATTTGACCAGGATCAAATAGGCCATTTTCGCGCCGTGGCACACGTGGCTAGATTCAGGCCCCTTGGGTCTCAAAAACCCACCCGGCCAAGTTCTTTGGTGTAAAATAGGCATGATTTGGCCGCGATTTTTACGTCGAGGCACACGGGGCTAGATCCAAGCACCTCGGGTCTCGAAAACCCACCTGACCGGGCTCTTTGGTGCAAAATAGTACTTGCTACATTTTTGGAGAGAAACAATGGAACTTTCCATGAGAGGTCATGTTCTCAGGGTAGATTACGGCCAAATCACGCCTTTTTTGCACCAAAGAACCCGGTTGGGTGGGTTTTCGAGAATCGAGGGGCCCGGATCTAGCCCCGTGCATCCTGGTCAAACATGCCATTTTCGTGCCGTGGCAACATGGGGCTAGATCTGGGGCCCTCAGGTCTCGAAAACCCACCCGACCGGGTTCTTTGGTGCAAAATAGGCATGATTTTGCCGTAATGTACCTTGGGAACATGACCTCGCATGGAAAGTTCCATTATTTCTCTCCAAAAATGTATCATGTACCTTGATCGTGGTGCAAAAAAAGCTCATACTATGGACCCAACAAGTCTCCAATGCAACACATTCTTCCAAATCTTTTTTGAAGTGACCCCATTTTCTCAGATAAGTAGACTTCTTACAAAGAGGGTACACAAGATTAGACCCTTAGTGAACATGCCAAAGAAAGTTTAAAAGAGGAAGTGTAATACTGCTCAAACCATAGAGGAACAAACAGTTGTAGAGAGTGAAGAAAAAAAAGGATACAAGAACGATGTCCTTGCATGGAAACAACAATCACCTCCTCCCACACCACCATTTAATAAGAAGAACAGGAAATGGAGTCATGATAGTGGCTTTGCATGATATACAAAAATATTAAAGAGAATGAATCCCATAATACCCAAAGCTCCATACTAAAGGCTGAATCTTGAAATAATTAAGAATTTTCCTATACTATTAGAGTCCAATAGTCTTTGGAATGTCATTGACAAAAAGAAATTGATGACCCTTTATCACCATTGCATACAAAGTGAGTAGATGAAAGTGTGGAACCTCCTCCATCACCTCTCTTTATCTAGTACTTAGGTTATGTTGTCCGTCAGGTTAGAGTCATGTAGGAGTGCAAGCTTCATTGAGGCCTCTTCATGCTCACTTATAGATCTTCAACCTCCCTATCTCTCTTCATGCTCTTTCCTTTGTTCTTATTTTTCTCTGTGTCCTCTAGCACTAGCAAATCTAGGTCCATGTCCCAATTAGGAAATTGGATACCTATACACCTCATGCCCAAGTCGATGAGGCTATTGTGATCATCTACCTTGCAGTCCCTCTTAGAAATCCCTTTGACAAATTTCAACATGCAATATAACAAATTATTGTAAGTTTTGTACATATGATTTAGAAAATCAATTGATAATTATATGGTGTAAGCTCTTTAAAACAATTCGTATTCACACATGTGTGCCTCCATGTAGTACTAATTAAAATTCACTTAATTACTAAAAATTGAGTTTAAAAATATTTTTTGTGTGGAGAAGATAAATAGAGAACTAAACTTGTGTACTTGCACAATAATACAACTCTTATATGTCATTCTCTAAGACTTAATTACTTTTAAGATTGAAACACCTAGAACTTGAAAAATTCATGAAATACCAAAATAATCACACCGAAATTGAATTAAAGATTAAAAGAACTTAAATTAAACTTTACAAAAAATTATGCACAGAGCTAGGATGCAATACAAGTTTTCATTAACACTAGTTCTGTAATTGGACACTTAAGTGTCCTGAGACACTACGGTGTCCTGTTTTTCTACCATGTTTTGGCAATTTATTTTTCAAGCTAGAATGAAGTTTTTTACACCTTGCTTCTACCATAGACTAGTTATAAGGGAAAGACACTGAATTTTCTCCATATCAAAATACAATCTGTATGGAGAGAATTCTCGTAAGTTCTAAGACATAAATTTTAGTAAAATTTCAAGCTGTTTTGCCAAAAAAATCATAAAATTATTATCTCTTTTTGTAGAGATGGCCTTTTTTATGTTTATAAAAGCCAATTGTTAGCATTTACTGTTAAAAAAAAATGGAATGCACTTCAAAGATAAGTTTTCAAGTCACATGTAAGCTATAAACATAATTTCATACTTAAGCACGAGCTGAATAAGAGCATAATTTTGGTCTTTTAAAGGTTCCCTCATGAAATTGGTACTATTCTAGTGCAATTTGACAACTACAAATGACTTTATATGTTTAAACCAAGAAACTACATATTTTTTGGGCTCCCTAACTCAAGTAAATTTCGTTGCTTGAACTCTATCTCGAATTTTTTATCATGCAAAAACTCTTAAAAATCTTGAGTTCTCCATAATAACATTGAAACCAAGGTTTTAGGCACCCCAATTGTGTATGTACCACGTACTTTGATACATTTAGTTGATCTACATGAAAAGTTTGATATTATTTGAGGTTTTGAATGCTTATGTCTCAAGAATGAAAATATGAAAGTTTTCTCTTATACAGTTTTGAATATTTAAAATGATCCAATACTTGTTGCATACCAAAGCCCTTCTACTTGCCACCTTGAGTGCTCAATGGAAAGGGCAAGCAATTTATCACTTTCTAAGACTCACAAATACATAAAAAACATATTCTTCTTTGTATACAACGATATGCTTGAAATGACCATATCAAACACATGAAACTTTCTATCATTTTATATACTTCAAAGGCAATTGTTTTGCACATGAAACTTTCAATTATCTATAGTAAAATTGTGAAAGAGTCACCTCAAATTTTATACAAGGTCGCTTCCTTTTTTCTTGAGCTTATAAAGGCGATTTCTTCAAAGCGTCAATCGCAGTCTTACGAGGGTCAACTTGATGAGTATAGTTCTTGATCATGATAGATTCTAAAATGCAAGGTTATATTTTTAAAAGACCCTCTAGTTAACATATTGAAGCATATCAAGAGGGTTTTCTTAAATAAATCGTCTAATGCAAGTAGCATTTAATTTAAATTTGTTAAAAAAGGACACTTAAAGTGTCCTGTTTTGGTACCAAACTAGTGTTAAGATAATGCCCTGTGGTTGAGCTTGTACAATGATACATCATGGGAATGAGATGTCCTTACAAGTACAACCCTTCTCTTCTCCCGACCTTACAATTTTTCTATTCACACAAAAGGAATTCTATTCAAGGACTGAGGTACTTGTAAATATTGTAAAGATGTCACTCATCATTGACACAACTATTGGGCACAATATCAGTGTGGGGGAATATTTGAAGGTCCACGAGCTCTTCAAAAACAATATCGGAGTCGAGCGCCTCCCATACTCCCATTGTTCGCTTTCATCTTCAGTATGGAAATCTCATTGACAAGCCTTGATTTATAGATTGGTATCCGCACACAAATTTTTTCCAATAATAGATCATTCGATGTGGCATAAGCATGGCCATATAAGAATCTTGTGAGGGAATCTCTTAACGTAAACACTCTGCATATAAAAACTTGCCATCGCCCGCATGGATAGAGTCAAAGCCACCTGCAAAAGATTCCATTGGCTCCCACTGTGCAAAGTTAGATGGAAAATATATGAAGGAAAAACACACAAAATTATGCATATATTGAAACAACCTAAGAGGTAAAAGCATAAATGGTACAATCCAAAACATTTAAATATAAGCAGAACCTGTACACTTTTCAAGGGTTGGGGCTAAGACATGTCAAGCACCAACAGAGATGCTACATACACATGTTGTACCTTCGTAGACGTTTGACATCTTGAGTTTGCTTGAAACCCACAATCTTCCCCTTCCAATGATGTGTCTGAGAAGCCATATATTTGCTTTACACCTTGTGTAAACTCCATGAACTTGGCTGCATTTTCACCCACATAAATCATTTGCAGTCATGATAGCAAGCAAAGAACCACTATCGTCTTGCATATTGCTGCAACTTATTGAGTCAATAAAACTCCCACATTGATGAGCACCTAAAGAATCCATGAAAGCAATGTAACACACGCTGTGACAAAATTGAAGATTAGTTTATATACACAATTTTTATTAGTGCAAGGTAACAAGAATTGCTAAGATATATAAAAAGATAGACAATGACACTGCCACAAATCTCTACAAGAAAGATGGAAACAAAAACCAGTATGGTGAGTGAGCAAAGATACAAGAACATTGAAAATAGGAATGCAGCTCACTGTTTTTACCAACACATATGCTGAAGAAACCTAGCAATCTTACCCAACAATGCTCCTAAGAAAAATCTCCAAATGATGTGGATGAGTGAGGGGAGATCATTTTAGATCTAGATGAGGAACAAGGACCGCGGAAGGTGTTGATGAAGATACTCAAGAAGCAGCCACTACTTTAGATCTATACTTTCATGTCGAGGTTTGAAGGCGAGATTAAGTGATTAACCTCACCTTCACACCTAGATGAGGAAGAAGGATCAAGAAGGTGTTGATGAGGATACTCCAAAAGAAGTTGTGTTGCAGATCTGCAGCTTTCCATAGAGGTGTGAAGGTGAGGCTAAGTGATCAATGGAGAAGGGAGGTGTTGATGAAGATACCATAGAAGTATCCAATGTTGTAGATCTATAGCTTTTTGTAGAGGTGTGAAGGTGAGGCTGAGTGATCAATGGAGAAGAGAGGTTTCAAACCTCTGTTGCAAAAGGTATTTGGAGGGAAAAGTGGGCTTGAAGAGGGAGATGCAGGTCTCATAGCTAGAGAAAGAGAGTAGATGTAGCAGCCATAGAGAGAGTAAATAGGAGATAGAGAGAATGTCAACACATTTTTTGAAAGACCCCCTTTTAGGGAGGAAGGTGGGGGGTGTCAATAGCCTCTAGAGAGATAAAGAGTAGGTTTTTATCCCAGCTTTATAAAAAAAGGTTCTTATTTTCTTGTTTTATTAGTAAAGAAAAGACCCATCCACCTCTAGGCCTATAAGTTTGACCACTCACTTTTAGAACCTGCCACACCCACCATTTCAATCCACATGGCAGTCTCCCATTTGCTCATTCCTTAATCTCATTTTTAATCCCATGGCAAATAAAGAGGCCCTCTTGTACCCTATTGCCTCCCTAATGCCTATTTGATAAGCTACAAGGGTCCACCTACTTTAGCAGAATTGACATAAAAAGTGGCTACCATCAAATAAGTATAGTTGATCAAGATATTATAAAGACTGTATTTTGCACTATGTTTTGTCTTTACGAATACATTGTCATGCCTTTTGGCTTGACCAATGCACCAGCCACATTCAACCGCTTGATGGAGAAGCTATTCAACCTCACCGAACCTTTACTGGAGTGTTCTTTGATGATATTATCATCTACTCTAATTCACTAGACGAGCACAAGCAACACCTCCAGGTAATATTTCAAGTCTTGAGAGAGAATAAACTTTATGTTAATCGAAAGAAAAGTGAATTTTTCTAACAGGAGATTCAGTATTTAGGTCACATTATCTCTCAAGATGGCATCCAAATGGATCCATCAAAGTTAGAGGTAATAAAAGGATGGCCTAATCCAAGGAATCTTCATGAACCAAGAAGCTTTATAGGTATATGTGCATGATATAGACGCTTCATAGAAAAGTTATCACTAATAGTAGTGCCATTACATGACCTAACAGAGAAAAACGTTAGGTATACATGGTCGCCAAGGACAACAATGCTTTCGAAAAGCTTAAGGAAAAGCTTATCTCTCAACCTATGCTTACATTGCCGGATCTCTCAAAGCCATTTGAGGTCCAATGTGACGCTTTGGTGATTTCCTTGGAGCTGTTTTGCTCCAAGAAGGGCACACCATAGCCTATGAAAGTCGAAGGCTGGACCCTGTTGAGCAAGTTCTAGGCATATGTGAAAATGAATTTGTCGCAATTCTACATGCCTTAGAGTCATGGAAGCACTATTTATTGAGGACTCCTTTCATTCTGCGGACGGATCACCAAAGCCTTAAGGACTTCATGACGCAGACCAAGCTCTCCGTTAAACAAATGAGGTGGGAAAATTTCCTTTCGCAATTTCATTTCCATATTGATCACATTTTTGACAAGCATAATCAAGTAGCTGATGCACTCTCAAGACGACCGAGAGTGAATGCAGTTTCCATAGAAACTCACAATGATCTATTTTCTATGATAGATAAGTACGCTATTGATCCTGATTTTAGAGATGTGATTTTAGCCCTTGCATTAGGGAAGAAAGATAAACCATTTACTTTACAAGATGGTTTGCGGGGCATAGAGGGATTCAGCCTACCCTAAAAGGGATTGAAACATATTTCTATTGGACTACCATGAAAGAAAACCAATGTGTGGTATGCCAAAAGACGAAGTTTGATAGAGGGAAGCAACTTGGATTGCTTCAACCTTTGCCAATCCCTAATTCACCATGGGAGAGCATATCCATGGATTTTATCTTTGGATTGCCTAAGTCTATCCATGGGAATACGGGAATATGGACGATAGTAGACAAGTTTAGCAAACAAGCTCATTTTATACCTGTCAAAAAGACTAACAAAGCCCATCAAATGGCAACCCTCTTCATATCACACATCTTCAAGTACCATGGCTTGCCAATGTCCATAGTGTTGGATAGAGATCCTACATGACCAGTAATTTTTTGGAAGGCTCTCTTTGAGAATTTAGGGACAAGGCTAAACTTCTGTACGGCGTATCACCCGCAAACGGATGGCCAAAGTGAAATAGCTAACCTAACAATTCTTGATCTACTTAAAGGCCTACGCAACAAAAGTAGATCAAAGGTCCCAATGGGAGAAGTACTTACCCTTAGTGGAGTATGCCTACAATAACATTGTACATACTTCCACAAGAAAAGCACATTTTGAGGTAATTGAGGGAAGATAAAAAAGTCCCCTGCTACTTAAGGTACACAGGAAGATCTTCGCTGTAGATGAGTATAGCCGAGACCTACAATAATCTATCCAAAAGATTAAGGATGCTTTCTTTATCTCATAGTAAAGGCAAAAGGCTACAGCTGATAAGCACAAAAGAGCCCAAGCCTTTGAAGAAAATGATTGGGTCTTGCTTAAATTTCCCAAGGCTTGATTAAGGCACACGATGGGCAAGAATCCTACGGGACACCAGAAGTACTTTGCTAAGTTAGCAAAAAGGTACTATGGTCCCTTCCAAATTCTTAGACCAATCAATGAGATGGTGCTGTAGGGTAAGATAGGGATCCTCTATCCGCTAGAAAAAGGACTAATGAATAGGCTTTGTCTTCTCTAACCCATAGTCGAGGATGACTATGATTTCAAGAGAGAGGTAATTTCATAATAACTAATATCTAATTCTCCTAAATGATTTTCTCATGTTAAACTGATCATTTAATATGGGGAAGTACCAGGGAAGAAAAAGCTAGAATATTGGTTAAGCTGGCAGACCGGTCATAGTAGGGATCCAAAGGAGGGAAAATAGGGATCTAAAGGTGGGGCCATTTGCAAAAGAGCAATGTGCAACAATAGTCTTTAAATACCCTAAGGTTCATCCCATTAAGACTTCCAAAATGCTAAGGTTCCAAAATTCAAAGGTTGTGTCCAATGGTCAAGCTCAGTGAAATTGGATGCTTTGTGAGTGTGCCAAAAAGTCTTCAAGACTCCTACAGAGGAGGAGGCAAGCCCTGTAAATAGGGGATGAGAGAGAAACACACACACACACACACACACACACACACACTCACAGGCTCCCTTTACACAAAGGGAGTAGGGGACACATGTCAGCTCCCTAGGCTAATTGCCCACAAGGTGCACTCAAATCCTATTGGATGGCCATAGAGGTGGACCAACGAGAATTAGGCTAGAGTAAATCTAGTTTAATTCATTTAAAAACACTTGATAAAAGAACCAATAAGAATTAATCTCTCTAGAGGACTATTGGCCAGTCTCCCAAGGGGTCCAATGAGCATTCAACAACCCCATGGCTTGCCTGATTCCTATTGGCCAAAAGACAATGGGGTCCAATGAGAGTTTAATTGATGTATTTAATTACCTAGCAAGAGGGGTCGACCAAGAGAGAGAGGGGGTTGATTTTGGCAAGGAATTATCAAACACACACTCACAGAATCTCAGGTGTGAAGCAAGAAGACTCTCTCTCCTTCTTAAACTTTAATGGAAATCTCATCACCTACTCCAAGCTTGTGAGAAGGGAGGCCTACACCAACAACTCTTGGCTTTGTGATGCAAATCCAACCAAGATCCAAGCTTCAATGCATGATCATATCCTCTACCATGCTAATTACTAAGCTATGCTAAGATTTTGTGAGTGATTATGTGAGGAGATATACTTCTTTCTCGTAAGACTACTCCTCAATCTACTCTCATACCCCGCTAGCTCTCACCATCTTCGAAGGTGTGTGAGGTCTTGGGTCTGAGACCGTGAGGAAATTGATGTTGTTTTTTATAAGTGTTTGCTTAATGCTTGAATCTTCCATCTTCATTGCACTAGCTAGTTATTGAAGGAACACAAAGAATTGTATTGTGAAATGTCTCCCTTGATGGGGGAAACCTATAATACAAAGCCTTTTGGAGGGGGGAGCAGATCCATATAAATCTGGTCCTCAACTATTGTCAACAGCTTGATTTTTCTCTCTTTTGAAGTATTGTTCATGCCTATCTAACTAGGTGTTATACTTTTTGTTGCTCTCTCCATCCAAGCACTCTTGCTATGCTAATTAGGAATCTATTCTAATAAAAAGCTCACTATGTTCATGTTATTTTCCACTACACACAAGTTACTAGGCCATTAAATGTTACACAACTTGTATAGATTGTCCACAAATAACTTAGCTAATTCTGGAGTCTTTATGGTTGACTTGGCTGTAATAAAATTGCATAGTTTAGCCAACCGGTCTACGACCACCCATACCGAGTCTTGACCTCGTATAGTGGTTGGTAAACCCACAATAAAATCCATAGAGATACTTTCCCATTTCCCATTGGGAATCTCCAAAGGATGTAAGAGTCCTCTTGCCTTCAGGTGCCCAGCTTTGTTAACTTGACATTTTTGGCAATGCAAGACATAGTCTTGAACAAAGCCATGTAAACCTGGCCAGTAAAATTGTTGTCTTACAAGAGCATAAGTCTTTTTAATACCCACGTGCCCTACACTTAGACTGTCAGGACATTCATAAAGAAGCTGGCACCGAATTTTCAACTCCGTCGGTACACAAACTCTCCCCTTGTGGAGTAGGTACCCATTATCAATGCAAAAATTCTTCCATCTTTACAATTCATCTCTTGAAGGAGGAGAACAGTGTGTGGAGGTGGATGACACACTACCAGCATTGGAGTGAGAAGGATCGCTCATTTGCACATGGCTCCACACTTTGGAGTATGCATCATCATGCTCATATTTGCCCTTCAAAGAATCCAAAAACTCACTGCGAAGTTCCGTGAACAAAAGAGAATTGATCTCAGGCATACGACTAAGAGCATCAACCACCACATTGTATCGTCCTTTACGATACCGGAGCTTTGCATCATACTCCTGAAGAATCTCAACCCACCTGGCCTTTTGACCCTTCAAGTCGGTTTGTTGTGTAAACCATTTTATGCTTTTGTGGTCAAACACAATCTAAAACTGAGCTCCATACAAATAATGTTGCCATGTCTTTAAGGCAGACATTATTGCGTAGAGAGTTCGCGTTCATAAGATGAATAATTCTACTGTGTTGAATCAAG
This sequence comes from Adiantum capillus-veneris, assembly GCF_014529385.1. Taxonomy (NCBI): domain Eukaryota; kingdom Viridiplantae; phylum Streptophyta; class Polypodiopsida; order Polypodiales; family Pteridaceae; genus Adiantum; species Adiantum capillus-veneris. The sequence goes on from NC_140949.1 coordinate 124,135,471, forward strand.
CTTCTTGCTTTCAAATGCAATTGGCCTCCCCTGTTGTAGAAGGATTGCTTCAATAGCACGGTTAGTGGCATCCATTTCCAAAGTGAATGGCTTCAAAGGATCCATAATAGCTTGAATAAGAGCTATAGCTAATGCATCCTTGAGTGTATCAAAACTTTGATGTCGAGCGGCCCCCCAATGGAAGGTTTTTGCTTTGCCCTTCTGTTGGTCTGTCATTGGAACAACAATATTAGCATAGTTTTTAAGGAACCGTCGATAAAAACCTGCAAATCTCTAGAAAATCTCTAACTCTTTTAGATTTTTAGGAGAAGGACACCTCCACATGGCATCCACTTTGGATTGATCCATGTGCAGCCCATTAGCTGAGATAACATGCCCGAGATAGTGAATTGAAAGTCACACTTTGTTTCTTTGGCATATAATTTATTTGCTCGTAGCAATTCAAACACTTACCTCAGATGTTGCAAGTGCTCTTCCTTAGAAGCACTGTATAAGAGAATGTCATCAAGAAAAACGATAACAAATTTTCCCAAGTACTGTCTCTGTCATAATAATCAATATCTAATTCTCCTAAATGATTTTCTCATATTAAACTGATCATTTAATGTGGGGAAGTGCCAAGGGAGAAAAAGCTAGAATATTGGTTAAGTTAGCAGACCGGCCACAGTAGGGATCCAAAGGAGGGAAAATAGGGATCCAAAGGGGGGGCCATCTGCAAAAGAGCCATGTGAAACAACGGGCTAAAAAGACCCTAAGGTTCAGCCCATTAAGACTTCCAAAATGCTAAGGTTCCAAAATTCAAAGGTTGTGTCCAAAGGTCAACCTTAGGGAAAATTGGATGCTTAGTGTGTGCCCAAAAAGTCTTTCTACATCCCTACATGGGAGGGGGCGAGCCCCAAAGCTAGGGGATGAGAGAGAAAGCCACACACACACACACACACAGGCTCCCTTTACACAAAGGGAATGAGGGACACATGTCAGCTCCCTAGGCCAGATGCCCACAAGGTATGCCCAATTCCTATTGGAAGACCCTTGAAGTGGACCAATGAGAATTAGGCTAGAGTAAATCTAGTTTAATTAATTTAAAAACATTTAATAAAAGAAACCAATAAGAATTAAGTGTCCTAGAAGACTATTGGGCAGTCTCCCAAGGGGTCCAATGAGCATTCAGGAGCCCCATGGCTTGCCTGATTCCTATTGGCCAGGAGGCAAAGGGGTCCAATGAGAGTTTAGTTTAATTATTTAATTATCTAAAGCTCTCACAAAAGGGGAAAGGGGGACACATGTCAGAAGGCTATCACTTATGCTGCTTAATCCCTATTGGCTTGACCTGGGGAGGTCCAATGAGGCAAAAGCCAGACTAACTTAGCAGCTAGGGCTCGCCCAAGAGAGAGAGGGGGCTGATTTTTGCTTGGCATTGACACACACACTCTCACACTTGACCATGTGTGAAGGGAAAATACTCTATCTCCTCCCAAGCTTTAATGGAGAGCTCATCACCTACTCCAAGCTTGTGAGATAGAAGCCTACATCAACACTCTCTTGGCATGTGGATGCAAATCCAACCAAGAGCCAAGCTTCAATGCATGCTCATCTTCTCTACCAAGCTAATTACTAAGCTAAGCTATGCTAATATGAGTGATTATGTGAGGAGATGTACTTCTTTCTCGTAAGATACTTCTTTTTCCTCTCAATCTACTCTCATACCCTGCTAGCTCTCACCATCTTCGAAGGTGTGTGAGGTCTTGGGTCTGAGAACGGGGATAATTCAAGTTGTGTTTGATTAAGTGTTTTGCTTGGTGTATGAAGCTTCCATCTTCATTGCACTAGCTCGTCTTGAAGGAACACAAAGAATTGTATTGTACAATGTCTCTCTTGATGGGAGAAACCATAATACAAAGCCTTTTGGAGGGGGGACCGGCTCCATGCAAATCCGGTCCTCAACTGTTGTCAATAGCTTAATTGCTCTCTCTTTTGAAAGTATTGTCGATGCTATCTAACTAGGTGTTATGCTTTTTGTTGCTCTCTCCACCCAAGCACTCTTGTAATTCTCATTAGGAATCAACTCTAATGAAATGCTCACTATGTTCATGCTAATTTCCGCTACACATAAGATTTTAGGCCATTAAATGTTACATTGGTATCAGAGCTCAAGGTTTCTCTTTTCTTGCTCAAGAAGGGAGGTCCTCAAGCTAGCTACAAATGGTTGGTATTATTAATTGCCTGTGAGTAAGTAGAATAGGGATTTTTCAGCCTTGCAGTGCGCCTGCCTTTGTGCAGTTAACGGGGCATCACCGTCGAGAGCTATGGTCTTAATAGTGGAGTCCTACGGGGCTTGCCTACGGCTTAACCACTATTGAGCTATTAGAAGCTTGACAGGAGCCGGGCTGTTTTGGTGTCGAAAGACCCTCTCTTCTATTCCTTGCAATTAATGGTATTCGAGCCGCGGGTACAGTAGCTTGAGTGCTTTTTCTAAAGGGGTAAAGAGGAGTAGCAACTAGGGCTTGAAGTGCCAAAGTACACCTAAAAAGTTTACACCTAAAAGTTGTTAGAATGGCTGACAATATTAAAGAGAGTGAAATTAATGTTGATAACTTTGATTTTGCTCATGAGCAAGCTACTAATGATGCTTCAATGCTTGTTAATTATCTTGTTTCTAGGCTTCAACAAGCCATGGGCAATCCATCTCTCCAAAGTGAAGTGCAACGGCAGCTCCGTGCTCACGGGATTCTCCAAGCTCATCACCATGACGAGAGAACACCTAGGAAGCCTCCTTGTGAGACTACCAAAAGAGGTCTCTCTCCGATTCGGGAAGAAGAAGAGAATCCATATGAAGGGCTCAAGAACTTACTTCTTGATGATGCATCTCCTTCCCAAAGGAGAACTCAAGAGCCTCCACCGAAGGAACGAGAAAGAAGCGAGTCTCCCGCCACCTCGGCGGAGATGGCTCCACGAAGACGGCGGGCTAAACGCTCTCCATCACCACCAAAGCGGAGAAGACCATCACACTCTTCTCCACGCCATAATTCAAAGAGGGATGATAAAAAGCAAGAGAAGAAAAAGGCGAGAAAGAGGACACCCTCTTCTCCATCTTCTTTATCCTCTTCCTCTTATGAAAGCTATGGTGAAGACGACAAAGATCAAGACAAGAAAAAGGCGAGAAAGAGGTCACCCTCTTCTCCACCTTCTTCAAATTCTTCATCTTCTGAAGAAAGTGATGGTGCAACTTTTGAACCATCAAAAAGAAGAGGCCATAGGAAATCCTATGCCGCATGGAAGAGGTCGTCCAAGCTGAAGAAATTCAAAGAGGGAGGGAAGAGCATCTCTTTCCTTACCTATGATGGCACCTTCGGTGCTACAGACAAAGTTTTGGCCTTTATCCAGCAATTCGATGCGGCGTTTGGAGATGAGGGCTTCACGGAGTCCTCTAAGCTACGCCATGTAGCTATGCACTTTCAAAAGTCCGCCAGACAATGGTGGTCTAGCCTACGAGCCAACGGTGAAGCTCCACGAACATGGAAGGCTTTAAGAGCTTCCATTATGAAGCAGTTTTTGGCCACCGATGCCAAAGACAAAGTACTCACCGAATGGCGAAGCTTAAAGCTCTCTCCCAATGAATCTATCCACAAATATGTAGACAAATTTTGGGACCTACAACTCAAAGCCACTGTCTTCAAAAAGTTGGATTTTGGAGAGCAAAAGCAACAATTTTGTGCGGGCTTAACCGAAGAAATGGCGGAGTATGTCAACTCCCAAAGGCCACGTACCATATTGGCGGTAATACACCATACTATGGTGGCCTCGCGAATCAATTTCCAAACGGGGGGTAAAAGAAATAATAAGCCCCCGGAAAACAAAGGTTCCAATGAGCCTAAGGGGAAGGACAATGTCCAAAAGTCTCCTAAGGGCAATTCCAACAAAGCTAAAGAGAAGGGAGTTTACAAAGGAAAGAATAAACTCTCTCCTGAAGAGCTTGAGCGTTATCGTAAAGATAACCGGTGTTTCAAGTGCGGCGAACAAGGGCATGCGTATCGCGCTTGTCCCCAAAAGAACAATCGCCAAGATCCTCCTAGAGCTTCTTTGGTTGAAATCCAAGAGGAGGAGATTCACCAAACTCACCACAAAGGATCTCCTCTATGCCATGCTTGGGGAAAGGTAAGAGAACATGATGCTTTTATTCTCTTTGACCCTGGTTCTACTCACAATTTCATATCTATGGATTTAGCCACCAAGCTAGGCATACAATCCTACGAGATGGGAGATATCCTACCCGCAGACAGTGCCTTCAAGGGGCAAAAAGCTTCAGTCACTCCCTTAATAGGGAAATTGAGGCTTCATGTCCAAGTCTATGTGGACAAAGAGGATTTCTTTATCTCTCCTCTCAAGCATGAGGATGTAATCCTAGGGGCACCATGGTTTGACCGTCTGGCTGCCCATGTTAAATTTCCTGAAAGGAGAATCTCCTTTAAGTTCAGGGAAAAGGACATGTATATAGATGCTAGGGAGATGGGTAACACCATCCCCATTGTACATACACCAGCTTTCAACAAATCAATAAAGAGCTCTATTTCCGTGTACATGATTTTTGTTAAAGATTCTCAAAATGAACCTAATGCTTTAGCAAAAGAAAATAAAAGCAACCAAAAGGAATTAGAGTTATCCAATTTTCTCAAGGGGTTTCAAGATGTCTTTATTGACGACATCCCTTCTGAGCTACCTCCTAAACGAGGTAATGACGACCATGCAATTGAACTTCTTCCAGGAAGTTCACCGCCTAACAAACCTCCTTATAGAGTTTCTCAAGCTCAACAAGAGGAGATTATGCGGCAAGTGCATGAGTTAATTGAGAAGGGCATGGTTAGGCCTAGCTCATCTCCATTTTGCTCACCTGTGCTATTAGTGCAAAAGAAAGACGGCACATATCGTATGTGTGTCGACTATAGAGCACTAAATAGGATCACTATCAAGAATAGGTTTCCCGTTCCACGGGTAGAAGACCTATTTGATAAGCTACAAGGATCGACCTACTTCAGTAGGATTGACCTAAAAAGTGGCTATCATCAAATAAGGATAGTTGATCAAGACATTGTAAAGACCGCATTTCGTACTACATTTGGTCTTTACGAATACATTGTCATGCCTTTTGGCTTGACTAATGCACCAGCCACATTTAACCGCTTGATGGAGAAGCTGTTCAGACCTCATCGAACCTTCACTGGAGTGTTCTTTGATGATATTATCATCTACTCTAATTCATTAGAGGAACATAAGCAACACCTCCAGGTAATATTTCAAGTTTTAAGAGAGAATAAACTTTATGTTAATCGAAAGAAAAGTGAATTTTTCTTGCAAGAGATTCAATATTTAGGTCACATTATCTCTCAAGATGGAATCCAAATGGATCCATCCAAGTTAGAGGTAATAAAAGGATGGCCTAAACCAGGAATCTTCATGAACTAAGAAGCTTTATAGGTATGTGTGCATACTATAGACGCTTCATAGAAAAGTTCTCACAAATTGCGGGACCATTACATGACCTAACAAAGAAAAATGTTAGGTATACGTGGTCTGCTAAGGAGAACAATGCTTTCGAAAAGCTTAAAGAAAAGCTTATCTCTCAACCTGTGCTTACACTACCGGATCTCTCAAAACCATTTGAGGTCCAATGTGATGCTTGTGGTGATTGCCTTGGGGCTGTTTTGCTCCAAGAAGGGCACGCCATAGGCTATGAGAGTCGAAGGCTCGACCCTGTTGAGCAAGCTCTAGGCATATACGAAAAAGAACTCCTTGCAGTTCTACATGCCTTAGACTCATGGAAGCACTATTTATTGGGGACTCCTTTCATTCTGCGAACGGATCACCAAAGTCTTAAGTACTTCATGACGCAGACCAAGCTCTCCGACAAACAAATGAGGTGGGAAAATTTCCTTTCGCAATTTCATTTTCATATTGCTCACATTGCTGGCAAGCATAATCAAGTAGCCGATGCACTCTCAAGACGACCGAGAGTGAATGCGGTTTCCATAGCAACTCACAATGATCTATCTTTAATGATAGATGAGTATGCTATTGATCCCGATTTTAGAGATGTGATTTCAGCCCTTGCCTTAGGGAAGAAAGAAGAACCATTTACTTTACAAGATGGTTATCTTCTCTATGGCAATAGACTATGCGTTACTAACTCACTACGTGAGAAAGTAATGTATGAATCTCATGCTCCCCCATATGCGGGGCATAGAGGGATTCAGTCTACCCTAAAGGGAATTGAAACATATTTCTATTGGCCTACCATGAAAGTGAACATACATGAGTATGTTTCCAAATGTGTGGTATGTCAAAAGACAAAATTTGATAGAGGGAAGCAACTTGGATTGCTTCAACCCTTGCCAATCCCTAATTCACCATGGGAGAGCATATCCATGGATTTTATCTTTGGATTGCCTAAGTCTATCCATGGGAATACGGGAATATGGACGATAGTAGACAGGTTCAGTAAACAAGCTCATTTTATACCTGTCAAAAAGACTATCAAAGCCCATCAAATGGCAACCCTCTTCATTTCACAAATTTTCAAGTACCATGGCTTGCCAATGTCCATAGTGTCGGATAGAGATCCTAGAATGACCAGTAATTTCTGGAAGGGTCTCTTTGAGAATTTAGGAACAAGGCTAAACTTCTCTTCGGCCTATCATCCACAAACTGATGGCCAAAGTGAAATAGCTAACCTAACTATTCTCGATCTACTAAAAGCCTATGTAACGGAAGTAGATCAAAGATCCCAATGGGAGAAGTACTTACCCTTAGTAGAGTATGCTTACAATAACACTGTACATACTTCTACAGGAAAAGCACCTTTCGAGGTAATTGAGGGAAGATCAAAAAGTCCCTTGCTACTTAAGGTACATGGGAAGATCTTCGCTGCAGATGAGTATAGCCGAGACCTACAAGAATCTTTCCAAAAGATTAAGGATGCTATCTCTATCTCACAGCAAAGGCAAAAGGCTGCTGCTGACAAGCACAGAAGAGCCCAAGCCTTTAAAGAAAACGATTGGGTCTTGTTAAAGTTTCCCAAGGCTCGATTAAGGCACACGACGGGCAAGAATCCTACGGGCCACCAAAAGTACTATGCTAAACTAGCAAAAAGGTACTATGGTCCCTTCCAGATTCTTAGGCCAATCAATGAGATGGCCTATCAACTTAAGTTGCCCAATCATTGGCTCATACACAATGCTTTTCATGTGAGCCTCTTAAAGCATTACAAAGGAGAGCCACCTCAAGAACCAACTATTGAAGACCCACCGGAGATCGAGGACCACGAGGAGGTGCTGCAACCCGAGTCCATTCTCCGACATGAAGACAAGGTATTAAGAGGCGGTAAGACTATCCGACGATATCTTATTAAGTTTAAGAATTATCCTTTTGAAGATGCTAGATGGATGCAAGGCATACAATTAAAGGATAACCTAAACCTTGTCAATGCTTACAATGCTTCCCAAGAGTAAGCAAATGTACAAAATGTTAAAAATGAACAAAAATTTTTGTCTTATAAGACTCTCTTTTGTTTTATTTGTGCACAAAAATGAAGTAGTATGCATGCTTAGATCAAGTTTGCGGAGACGACGTCTCCCGAACACCAAGTAGAGCTTGTCACTCTACTATGGAAGACTGATAGGACTAATGTGCAGACATGCTTGCGGCAGCCTCAGGCTCTCAAGCGCCAAATGGACTAGTCATCCATTATGGAATGATGTCGTAGGGTAACATAGGAATCCTCTACCCGCTAAGAAAAGGACTCATGCATATGCTTTATCTTCTCTACACCATAGTCGAGGACGACTATGATTTCAAGAGAGAGGTAATGTCATAATAATCAATATCTAATTCTCCTAAATGATTTTCTCATATTAAACTGATCATTTAATGTGGGGAAGTGCCAAGGGAGAAAAAGCTAGAATATTGGTTAAGTTAGCAGACCGGCCACAGTAGGGATCCAAAGGAGGGAAAATAGGGATCCAAAGGGGGGGCCATCTGCAAAAGAGCCATGTGAAACAACGGGCTAAAAAGACCCTAAGGTTCAGCCCATTAAGACTTCCAAAATGCTAAGGTTCCAAAATTCAAAGGTTGTGTCCAAAGGTCAACCTTAGGGAAAATTGGATGCTTAGTGTGTGCCCAAAAAGTCTTTCTACATCCCTACATGGGAGGGGGCGAGCCCCAAAGCTAGGGGATGAGAGAGAAAGCCACACACACACACACACAGAGGCTCCCTTTACACAAAGGGAATGAGGGACACATGTCAGCTCCCTAGGCCAGATGCCCACAAGGTATGCCCAATTCCTATTGGAAGACCCTTGAAGTGGACCAATGAGAATTAGGCTAGAGTAAATCTAGTTTAATTAATTTAAAAACATTTAATAAAAGAAACCAATAAGAATTAAGTGTCCTAGAAGACTATTGGGCAGTCTCCCAAGGGGTCCAATGAGCATTCAGGAGCCCCATGGCTTGCCTGATTCCTATTGGCCAGGAGGCAAAGGGGTCCAATGAGAGTTTAGTTTAATTATTTAATTATCTAAAGCTCTCACAAAAGGGGAAAGGGGGACACATGTCAGAAGGCTATCACTTATGCTGCTTAATCCCTATTGGCTTGACCTGGGGAGGTCCAATGAGGCAAAAGCCAGACTAACTTAGCAGCTAGGGCTCGCCCAAGAGAGAGAGGGGGCTGATTTTTGCTTGGCATTGACACACACACTCTCACACTTGACCATGTGTGAAGGGAAAATACTCTATCTCCTCCCAAGCTTTAATGGAGAGCTCATCACCTACTCCAAGCTTGTGAGATAGAAGCCTACATCAACACTCTCTTGGCATGTGGATGCAAATCCAACCAAGAGCCAAGCTTCAATGCATGCTCATCTTCTCTACCAAGCTAATTACTAAGCTAAGCTATGCTAATATGAGTGATTATGTGAGGAGATGTACTTCTTTCTCGTAAGATACTTCTTTTTCCTCTCAATCTACTCTCATACCCTGCTAGCTCTCACCATCTTCGAAGGTGTGTGAGGTCTTGGGTCTGAGAACGGGGATAATTCAAGTTGTGTTTGATTAAGTGTTTTGCTTGGTGTATGAAGCTTCCATCTTCATTGCACTAGCTCGTCTTGAAGGAACACAAAGAATTGTATTGTACAATGTCTCTCTTGATGGGAGAAACCATAATACAAAGCCTTTTGGAGGGGGGACCGGCTCCATGCAAATCCGGTCCTCAACTGTTGTCAATAGCTTAATTGCTCTCTCTTTTGAAAGTATTGTCGATGCTATCTAACTAGGTGTTATGCTTTTTGTTGCTCTCTCCACCCAAGCACTCTTGTAATTCTCATTAGGAATCAACTCTAATGAAATGCTCACTATGTTCATGCTAATTTCCGCTACACATAAGATTTTAGGCCATTAAATGTTACAGTCTCAAGACACTATCCATGAGTGTCATGAACATTGTGGGCACATTGGTTAACCCAAAAGGCATAACCAAAAACTTGTAATGTCCAAACCTTGTTCGGAATGCAGTTTTGGGTATATCAGCAATTTGAATACGTACTTGGTGATAGCCCGCTTGGTGATAGCCCGATTGCAAGTCTATCTTTGTAAAAATTCGAGCATGAGTTCGGTTGTTGAACAACTCATTGATGTGTGGCAATGGGTACTTGTTCTTAATAGTGATTACATTTAACTTACGATAGCCTACGCACATGCGCATGCTACCATCCTTTTTCTTCACCAATAGGATAGGAGAAGCCCATGGTGAAGAACTCGATTGAATAAACCCTCTGCTAAGATAGTCAGCAAGCTGACGTTCTACCTCAGCAGCCTCAGAATGACTCATTCTCAGGGTGGTTTACTGACTGGTTTATGGCTTGCAACCACATCTATGCCATGTTGCACAGATTATGTCGGAGGTAATCTGGATGGTAAAAAAATCTTGAAATTCCATTAATAAATCTTTTAACTGACTAGCAACCTTTGCTTGTTGAGAAGTAGCCATTGCTAGAAGAGATGAGAGAGAAGCCTGCGACGTTGAGGAATGTTCAACAAATTCAACATTGGAAAGAAAATGACACAATGAGTAACACAAGAAAACTTCTTCTATTTCATTATTCGAAGTGTGCTTCATAATCTCTACTATACATTTCAGTTGGTGAGGAAGGCACATCCTTGTCTCCTAACAACAACACATGTGCACCATGGAGTTCAAACATCAGACTGTTGTGCTCATAGCTATGCTTCAGTGATGGTCCTAGGCTATGCAACCACTCTCTACCAAGTACCACATCTGCCTGCTCCATATTCATAACTTGGAAATCCAAGGATGTGGAATAGCCTTGAATTTCCAACGGTACAGCTCTGACTTATCCCATACTTCAGCATCATAACCGTTCATCATTGCTACCTTGTAGTGGTAAAAGCTCAGAGTTTGGGTCAATTTGAGTTTTTTCACTAATCCGTAGTTAATGAAATTGTGAGTAGCACAATCATCTACCAAGATATGCACCTTGTGCCCTTGAAAGATCCATGCATACGCACTAACTCATGTGGACCGAAGGTTTGTTGACACATGGAAGCTGTGATACAACACTCATGCACCACCTCGGTGTGTGTTACGTCCACCTTGGAGAAACATGAGGAAGACTCAAGAGGTAGCAGCTGCACCATGTGCACTGATTTCTCCTTGACTTGAGTAGGCGATTTCCCCTTGGGACAATCCTTTTTGCCCTGGCCGCTTTCCAAGCATTGAAAACATAACTTCTCCTTTTCAGCCTTCTCAAATTCCTCAAGAGAGACAGGTCCTCAAAACCCCTTGGGTTTTTTAGCTGCTTCAGAGTTGGCTACTATAAATTTCCTTTTATTGTGCCCATGATGTATGCGTGTATTACCACGTGTATTATTAGGCACGTGAGTACTATGTGATTTTTTCTCATCTGGATCATCATGAACGTGTGCTTTCACTATGGCCTCCTGAAGTGTTTTAGGGTCCTGAGTCTTGACGTGCTTCTTAATCTCTGGTGTCACACCACGGATAAACCCACGTACTTGTTGAAAGGTGTCTAACCCTTCCATATTGAGGATAACATCCCAATAGTGCGAGATATATTCAAGCAATGATGGGTGTTGGTGCATGGAACACGTGTCCCAAGCCGTCCAATTTCTATCTGCCTCATTCTTGGGCAAGAACTCTTTTCTAAACATAGCCTCAAAGGTTGTCCAACTTTGTGGTATGATATTCTTCTCCTTGAGAGACATCCACAATTTATAGGCCTTGCCTTCCAGAGTCAGACTTGTCTGCAATTCTTTGACTGTGTCCGGAGTATCCCGTAAGTTCCATCCCACTTGTTGAGAAAGATATTCATTGCATCCTTATTGCGGTCTCGGTCCTCTCCCTTAAAAGTTGGTGGCTTTGTATTTTTCAACAACTCATCCACCTCCTTTGCAGTGAGAGAGCGTAGAGAATTCGGAGATGGACCTTGTCCATGACCAAGATGGCTTGTGCGCTCCTTGCCGTACTGTCGAAGCAAGGGCCTTGCCTAACACTGTGTGCGAGCCATAGACGGCTCCAAGCACACAACTAGCTTAACTAGTAAGCTCAAAAGAGGGAAATGGTGTGTCACTCACCGCTCTATGCTCCTGCCGTGGAGGATTCCTCGCCGCGAAGAAGAAGGAGACGCCGCTACGTCGCGCTCAACCGCTTCACCGCCGTCGTGCCGCCGCAATGCTCGATCGCTCTCTCTCTCTCTCTCTCTCTCTCTCTCTCTCACACACACACACACACACACACACACACACACACACACACACACACACACACACACACACACACACACACACACACTCACATACACACACACACACAAGGAGGTGAAGAAGAAGAAGATGGAGATGGACATGGAGCAAGAGCACTCTTCTATTGCACAAATGAGAGAATGAGTGAATTTTAGGTTTAGTTGGCTTTTATATGAGCTCACCCCATTCACACTTGGGCGCCCATGCTTAGCCAACTAATCCCTTCAATGTCCCAGTTAGAGTGCACCTCTCATCGGCGATCACTCTTACCCTTTTCCTATTGGTCCGACAAGCCCGGTACCTGACTCTACCAAATACATAATACACGTCCGTCGTAGGTGATGGGGTGTCCGTGAGCCGTGAGGGTTAACATGCCCTCCTTCCTGATGTAGATTCCGTCCTCGGAAGCTATTGAGTTGAAGCTCGTTCGTCGAGGTGGAAGAGCATTTGAGATGAATTTCCTTAGCCTTCTTCAGTCACTGCAAAATCAAACAACATTGGCACAGTAATTGCATTCTCATAAGTGATTAAAAAGCATATGCAGTTTTAGGTAGACAAATTGATTGGTAAAAGAATTTCAAACAATTTGTCAGCAATGAACATTAAATTGCAATGTAATCAAATGCATAAACAGATGTAAAGGTAAAAAATTAAACAAGTCTGGGGTCGCTAATTTGACGGTCGAAAGGCACTAGAGATCGAATATTAATACCATGGGTAAGCTTCTTAATTTTGTGTGGTCAATTAAGTTGTTTAATCGCGAGAGCCAAGTATTCATGTTCGAGGGCTGACTAGAGGCTATATCTAGAAGACCTTGTAGTTAAGCTACCATAAAAGGAATTTCTCATGAAATCATCGCCTGACTGATTACTTTTTCTTTAACCCCCCAAAGTCTTTTCACAGTGATTCAATTTTGATGTGTGTGCTTATTTTGTATGCCTTGGGTTTTTTGCTTTTCAAGTAAAAGCGCCCATACTGGGAACCTCTAGGGCTCTAGTACTATAGGCAATACATGTGAGTGAAGTACCAAATCAAGCTGAGATTTCTCTTCCAGCTTAAGATTTTACAGTGTGGCACTTTGATTTTTTGTTTGTTCATTTTCAACATTTTAATTTTGTAACTTTGGGGGGTCATATAACACTGATACACCTCCCCAGGCTCATCACACTAGTAAACTCCCTTTATAATACTTAAGCTAAAGGTCAATAGGGTCAAGCCCACTAGAAAGCCCTAGTACATTTCACACAATGCTGCCTAAATCGGATTAAGAACCTAAGTAACCATTGATTATTAGGAAGGCATTCCCCATGGTATTAAGAGAAGATTTCTAACACCTAACTTGGTCAAACTAGCTTAGTCGGACTGCTTGATTTTTAAACCTAGACAAGTGATTATGACAAAAAATTACATTGAATTAAATGTTTGATACTAAGAAAATGCGGTGAATATTAGGCTACCAATCACAATTAAAGCAGACAATCATAGATGCAAAAAAGATAAGGGGCAATGCTAATGGACAAGAAACACCTGTTTGTGTCGATGGTCGCGCTTGATTTGAAGAGTGAGTCGAGATAAAGATTCCATGAAATTCCAAATCCTACCAATAGCAACACGCTCTTGTACACACTAGGAAACAAAAGGAATACCTCCAGGAGGTACATTAGTGGAAAAAGGTACCAACATTTATTGAACACAACAAAAAACATAAGGAATTCTAACCTAATTATTTGCACTCCCCCTAGAGAGTCAAGGGAATAGGATATTGTAGAGGTTGGGGGGAAACCCTAAGGCTAAACCCCTATCCTCGTCGTCGAGATAAACAAAGTCATCATCCATGAGACCATATGTGCCATCCGTGTAGTCGTGTAAATTTTCTTCTTCATCATAGGTGCCCATGTTTACTAAGAAGGTCACTAGACGCCTATAGTCATCTTGGTCAAAAGGGTAGGCTTGTGCAATGGGAGAAACGCTCTCTACTAAGTATGGATCAGACGTGGTCAAGAGACGTATCAGCCATTCTAACTCCTCAAAATTCCTCTCACATGCTAGCATACCTATCAAATCCCATTCACATGCAAGCACTGGAAAGACCATGTGAAATATTCGTTAAAAGTAACGAGGGTACCTCTCACCCAAGGCAGGAGTGGATGACTCTAGCGTACTAGCCATATCTGTACACGCAAATAGATGATGGTTAGAGTGCAAATATTACAAGGGTCGTGTTCTTGTGCATAATTTGTTTTTATGATTTGTGTTATGGCTCTTGCTCTTTTACTTTTTTATCTTGTTTTTGTCAGTATAAGGCTTTATATATACATTCCCTAAGATCGGAGATTAAGAGGTCAGGGAGAAAGGTTGAGAGGGAAGCAAGTGAATAATGGATGTCCACAAACACTCCCCCCTTCCTTGGGTAGATCATACCGTCTGAAATGATGTCGTCACCCTTTGAAACCAATTGTTCCAGTTGGTAATAGGTGAGGATTTTTGCCAGTAGTTTTCTATTACCCTAGGTGCCTCGTCAAGTTGCAAGGGTGGTAAGGTACTCTCCCAGGATCGAGAACTTGAAGTGGTTCATCAGGTGATTCTTGAACACTCGGAGGTGTGGATTCTTTTGTAGCTTCATGGAGGTCCACTACTATAGATGGAGGCTGTGTAGAAGCTTTTACCTCTATGGATGTATTACATGAGGAGCTAGAAGCTTCATGGAACTCCCCCCTTCCTGAGCTAGGTGGAATAAATTGGTTTTTCCTTGGAGCCCAAACTAGCTCTGGACTAAGTGTGTAGCATTTTGTGATCTTTCCCTTCCCACGGTTTGCCATTGGCTTTAGCGTTACAATGTTTGACTCATATGGGTTTGTTGTCGATAGGGAAGGACACATTTTACATTTAGGTACCCAAATTTTCTCATTTCCATCATAGTAGCCTTGGGCTTCTAATAGTCGTTTTGGAATCCATTGTGATTTGATCTTGAATCTCCTAGAGCGCGCTCTTGGTTTTCCGGGGAAAGTTTTTCTTGGAATGGATGGGAGGGTTGAGGTAGTTGGAAGTAAGGCCTTGGGGACCCATTGATATGTACTCTTAGGTCGTGCAGATTGAGTACTTGCAATATTATTGCTTGCTGCAACTACAAGTGTTGAAGTGCTAGATTCATGGGTAGCTAGCAAAGACGAGTTAACCACCTTGGCTTGTGAATGTTGGCTATCCTTCAACTTTGCTAGAGTTTGCAACGTATGTGACTTTGCTTGAATGATAGGGGTAAGAGTCGGTGGTCACGTCGTGACAGTACCAGTATCCCAATCAATAGTGCATTTGGTTGCCAACATCCACGTGCGTCCCAGGTTTACGTTGCCTTCCATAGCTCCTGCGGGCATGACTAGAAACCTCTGCACTATGCTTCCATTGTCATAGACAACAGGGGTCTGAAGGACTCCAAGAATAGCAGTTTTCTTTTTATTAATGCCCTTGACTTGCATCGTACTCGGGGATAGGGTCGGTTTCCCTAATTGACACCAAACTCCATAGGATAACAAATTGTGTTTATCTCCCGTATCTAATAAGGCATTGTATAGTACTTTCCCATAGGGGCTATTTAGCTCAATTGGGTATCGTAGGGGTGGCTCAGATTCTAATGAGTCGTCATCTGTGTCCTCGAAAAATGCTTGCGTGATTCCTCGATTAGCCTCTCATTGGCGTCTAAGACGTTGTTGTCATTCTCGAGCCTCAACTCTTGCTTGGATTTTTTTAAGCTCTGCTTGTTCCTTGGCAGCCTTCTTTTGATGGATGGCTTGCAACTCTTCCTGGCTTAGAGGATCATAATATCTTTTGAATTTACTCCCATTAAGGAATCCAATGGTTTCAACTCCATCTAGAGTCTCCACACGAATGGTACCTTGCGGAGTAATTTCACACACTCGATATGGTCCCTTACCAGCGTATTTCAATTTCTTCTTTTCATTACGTACCCCGTACATAAGAACTTTATCACCAACCTTGATGTCTTTATCCTTTAAATGGCTATCAAATCACTTCTTTCTCCTATCCTTCTCCACTAGAGCATTTCGCACAGCTAATTGCCTTTCTTCATCTAGCTTTTCCAGGATATATAATCGCTCCACTAAGAGGTTACCATCCCAATCTTCTTGAGAAGCTACTCGAAGACTAGGAATGACAAACTCCCATGGCATAACTGCTTCTTGGCCATAAACCATCTTAAACGGTGTGCAATTAATAGCAACTTTATACGCAGTACGATAAGCCCATAAAGCTGATGTAAGCTTTAGGTCCCAATCAATGCGATGAGCCTCGACTTTCTTTGTCAAAATGGAGATGAGAGTTTTGTTGGTACTCTCAGCTTGGCCATTTGCTTGGGGATAATAGGGTGTAGACTTGTGGTGAGATATCATGAAGTTTGATGTGAGTTCTTTTATTACTTCATTTATAAAATGAGTTCCATTGTCACTCACAAGTTCAAAGGGGCATGCAAAACGTGTGATAATGTTCTCAAAGAGGAACTTAGCTGTTGTTTTTGCATCCGCCTTTCGTGTTGCTTTTGCTTTAGCCCATTTGGTTACATAGTCGGTAGCCACAATGATATATTGTGATTGCGTGTTACGTGCAGCCGGACTAATCGGTCCTACAAAGTCTAAGCCCCACTTTTCAAATGGTTGGGTTACCTTGATGGGATGTAGAGGCATCCTATCACTTCTTTGTGGCTTCTTGAAGCGTTGGCATTCATCACATCCCTTTGCAAAAAGTGATGCATCCTTAAACAGAGTGGGCCACCAATAGCCTGACTGTAAGATCTTTCGGGCAGTCAAGTTTCCTGAAAAGTGACCACCAGCTACGTCCATGTGTGCCTCTTGTAGAATATATAAATACTCATCCTCGCGGGCACATCGTCTAAGAACATCATCTTTTCCTCTCTTATAGAGAGTTCCAGCCAGTAAGCAATAGGGTTCGCATTCCTTGATTAATTTTCGAGCTATATCTTTTCGCAGTTCTTTGGGTGGAAAACCATTAACTAAGAAGTTAACAATCTTTTCACTCCATTCAGGCATTGTCTCAACAATGAACAAGGGAGTATCAGGCAATTCATCATCAACCCCTGTAGGAGCTTCGCCATTAGGGATACGAGATAAATGATCCGCCATGACATGTTTCCTCCGAGGCGTCACAACAACGGTGAAGTCAAACTCAAGAAGAATTAACAACCATCGTGTAATTCGACCTGTGGAACACGGCTTGTTTACCAAATATAGCAATGCTTGATGATCAACATAAAACACAAACTTGGTAGCAAGAAGGTAATAGCGAAATTTCTTTACTGCGTAAATCATAGCTAAACCTTCGCGCTCTGTTGTAGTGTAGTTCATCTCGGCATCATTTAATTGGCGACTTGCAAAGCTAATAGGGTAGTCCAATTTATGTTCTCCTGGTTGAGTTAGAACACACCCAATAGCAAAATTTGATGCATCAATATGCACATGAAAAGGTACATTCCAATCAGGTGTTCGTAGGATTGGAGCACTTGTTAGGGCCTTCTTTAATAACTCATAAGATTGATGAAATTCTTCCGTCCAGTGAAACTCGATAAGAAGCTTGTACAATGGACGCACTATCTCAGCAAAGTTTAAAATAAACTTTCGATAATAACCAACATGGCCTCTTTCTTATCATCGGATGTTACATGCGCTACACCTAACATGTTTACTAGTGCAATGTGTGGTATCTCTTCCCCATCTGGTGTTACCCAGGTTGTTCCTCTAGCTCCCCATGTATCTATAGTTGCCGCTTGGTGTACCCAATCGACATTGTCTGACTCAGCCATTCCGGGTAGGATATCCATATAAGGAGAGTTCTCCCCAATATCCGTGTCTTCGTTACATGTGTAACAATACTGTAATGGAGCTGAGTGAATTGTTGTGTCTGATCGATTATCAATGATGAATTTATTTCCTAGAGGATGCGTTCGACCACTTAAAAGATCAACTCGAATGACAGAGTCTTGGAACTGTAAGTAGACGTGGTTTTTGGACCAGTCATGCACCATTTTTGCTTCCCTCATGAATGGACGCCCTAAGATCATCTCAAATGACATAGGATGCTTGGAAAAATCCATAACAATGAAAGTCTGCCTTACCTTGTGTCCCAAGACCTTGATCCTGAGATCCTTTAGCATTCCAATAGGCGTAACAATAGATCCATTAGCCATTTTTACCACTACGCTTGTGGCTTCAAGGTGAGGTCGCCCCATAGACTCCCAACAACTCTTTGTCACCATGCTGACTCCCGCACCACCGTCAAGGACCCCCTTTACAGTTAATCCTTTAGTAGTGATTGGTAGAGTAGCATTAGATTCATCACCTTCAAAGTATTGCCCCAACTTGTTAACGAGTATTTCAATTACAGATTCATGTCCCGCTAGGTCAGATGGTGGTGCTAAATGTTCCTCATCATTCATCACCAAGTCAGGTTTGTTCATATGTGCAAACTGTGGTAATCCGGCCTATAATTCTCCATTGAGAAGCGCTCGCAGTGCTAGGAATAATTCTGGATCTCCGTATAACTTAGATATGATAGTCGTACGTGTTTCTAAGGACATGAAATCCATCAGCTTGGAAACATTTAATGGCATCTTGTGGGACGTAGGACCCTGACAAGAGAATGGTGAAGATGGAATCTCCACTTTCTCAAGGGGGTCGGGCATTCCCTCACCAAACATTCTCTCTAGTAGGAAAGGTGTGTGTCCACTTTCAGATGTCCTACCCTCACTCTCTTCCCGAATGATACTGGGTATAGCTAACGGCCTGTAGTTCTTGTGAGGTTGAACTTGTGTGGGAAACACTGTGTCCGACATCTGGATATGTTTGGGTTCAGGTTCTAATGTTCGTTGAGTTTCTTCCACCAAACCCCTCAGTTGTTGGACTCGTTCAATTTCCACTGTTGGGTTTGGATAGGTTCCAATCTTTCTCTTGCAATCCTGATTTTTCGTCTCTCGTGGCTTATCTTGGGGGTTCGCAACTGGGTGGTTTAACTTTGAATACTCTTTTGGTGTTCGTCGTAATTCCCTCTCGTGATCCTCCTCACTGGCTTTTTCCTTTGTAGTAATAGTTTTGGTCTCCGTGGTCTCTATCGAATCTGAGTCATCCTCAGGGTCATTCATATACACGGGATCCTCTCCTGTCCCTATGTTAGTCTTTGAACTAGGTTTTGAGCTAGAAGCATTGAGGGATTTCTTTCTTCGTGTTTTCTTATTTCTCGCTCGGCCAATGGATGCAGCATCTCTCTCTTCGAGGATGTAATTTTGCTTTTGGAGCATCGACCGTGTGAGTGCATTCACTGGTGCTATGTTTATAGTTGGTGGTGTCCCATCAACAATCTCTATTATGTTCAATGGTGTGATTTTCGGTGCGTTTGGATTGTTAGGACACTGTGCAATCAAATGATCTATGCCACAATGATTACAAGTGAGTATTGGCATTGCCAATGCACTCCCTTGACTTGTTTGCATTAGTGCAACATTCTTTTGCATTCTAATGGGGCACTCAGCTACTCGATGTGGTCCACCACATTCGTAGCACTGAAGAGGTGGTCTCCTGGCAAAACTATTAATGTTTTGGCCTCTTGCTGCTAGCGCAGTAGCTTGATATACCGGTTTGATTTGTCCCCAATGGTCTTCCATATAGTACATGGGACACTCCTCAAGCATGTCGACTCCATAGGTGATACTAGAGTCTATGTCCTCTTTTCAATCTACATAAGTACTAGATGACTCGCAACCTATTTGGTTCATAGGTGTAACTCTTGGATGAGGGGGTTGTGGTCCTAGCACTGGAGGTGGCAACGGTGTGGTTTGGACCACATTTTGGGTTCTAGGGACCATGTGCTGTAATGGCAACTGTTGCTCCATGGGTGGGGTAGGCATCAATGCAGGAACTCGAGGTGAGTCTGCCCAAGCTATAGGCGGTCTATTTTCCATGATGCGTTTAAGCATTAGGCAATCCTTCGCTTGATGGACATACCTACCACACGCGTTACAAGTCCCGTTAAACTTTACTCTGAAAGTAGGGCATTCACTCGTAGTATGTGGGCCCAAGCAAATTGAGCACCATTGTTGCTCCCTTCTTGGATACATATGAGTGTTTTGTGGAGCACGATTACCCCTAAGGCTTTCTTGGATGGCCTTGGTGAGATCTGCCAAAGTCATCTCAGATATCGTTTGCTCTTTCACGATTGGCTTTATCTTCATTGGCTCATGCCTTGACGCTTGCGAGCTACTAGACTTCGGCTCGGCGGACACTCTTTCTCCTGCAATCATTAAATTATCCTCCAATTGGATTGCATTCATGGTGACTGCTTCCCAAGTAGTGATACCTCTAATGACTAGGCCATTATAGATACTTTCATGTAGTAGTTCCCTAATGAATCTATCGAGAAATTGGTTGTTGTTGAATCGCTCGTTTGGATTGCATCGAGAATTCAAATTCTTTAGGTGACTAATGAAGTCTCTCACGGATTCACCTTCTTCTCGTTGGGCTTTCTGAAGCTGAGAGTCTACACCCCAAAGTACTCCCTCTCGTATGTATTCTTTTAAGAACAGTCTCCTAAGAGTAGAGTAGATCGTTTTCTCTTCTACTCTTAAGGTTCTATACCAATCTCCAGCCTTTCTGCTTAGGGTCAAACTCAAAGCCTTACACTTATGTAGCTCATTGTGCTCTTCCAAGGAATCGCACACATGTTCAAAGACTTCCATATGCTTTCTAGCATCTCCGTCTCCACTGATTTCTGTGTGAGCTTAGCTACTTGAACTGCCTTGCTCCTAGGTTCTCTATCAGGTGCACTACGCATGTTTTCCGCAATAGAGCGACCGATAGTTTGAGCAAATGCTGCCAAATCTCCTATTTGAGCAGGTATAATGGGTGTATGTTCTCCTGGAACCACATGTGAGATGGGAGTTGGCCTTGGCCTTGGCATACGCGCGGCTCTTGGGTCCCAAATTTTGTATGGTGGTGTACCGGACGGTGGTCCAAAGTTTACAGGCGTGGCCCTAGGCATAGGGGGTGCCTGATATGGCATGTTATTATTAAATGGCATGGCTCCACTTGTATAAGAGCTTGGATAATTCCATTGTGGATTGTAAGCTCTTGGAATAATCGAAGGTGTAGGAGCTACATGAGGCTGAGGTACGACAGGTGCACATGATTGATACATACATGTAGGTATAGTTGGGGGCACTATGCTACTAGGCATCGGCGCAGTGTTAACAAATGAACTCCATGGTGTACTTCTTGTCATGTTCACCATTGGGATATGCATGGTAGCCGTAGTGTCATTAAGAGAAAGATGAGCTAGATATGGGAAGGTAAAGCTGCCACTTGTGGGCTCAGATTGTACTGAGGCTCCTGGCGAAACAACATATGGAGGATCAATGGGGTTCACTGAGGGAGTCTCCATTTGTGACAGGGTTGGTTGGTTGGCCTTTCCCGTATCCAAGAATCTCATTAGGCCTGTTGAAGGCATGTTGATCCCTGTGTTCTGTCTTTCTAACTCGACAATCCTATGGAGGACATCACAGACTTTCTGTTGTTGCTCATCTATGCTAGTAGCACCCGATGTGGATTGTAGAACATCTAACCAACCCACATGATAGGTGTGTCCTGTGTACCGATCAGTTAAAGCTTCTGCTTGTAGGTCATACTCCCAGTTTTTGTTTAGGAATATCCCATTTAGGCCTGGCGTGCTAGAGGTTTCCCTTGAAGTGGAAGCATTATTGCTCCCCATAGCTTGCCCCTCCGTGACTGCTACCTTCGGAGCACTCGGTTGCTCGGCTAGCATGATTGTTGTCATAGGAGCCTTTGCTTTCAAGGCTCGACTTTGTTCTAGCCTTCGTAGGTTCTCAATTTCCCTCTCCCTTGTTGCTTGCATATAGCGTTCGATCTCTTGTACTTCGGCAAGACTCCTACCATCGAGTAGTAAAACCTCAGAGGGAGATAGTCCTAAAGGATCAGGAGGTGCAGTGGATGGAACATTCACATGCACACTCTGAAGAAGCATAGGGTCCATTTTAGGCATGAATGACAAATTTACTTCCCCACTCCCTTCATTTATTTCATTAACCGCATGTTCGGAGCGAGTAGCTCTACTAAGGGTCTCTTTTAAGCGGCTAAACACGCTGGACCCGGGCCCTGGGCCCATGGCATGCATGTCTGGACTTGAACTATCAGGGTTTGGTGTAGGATACCCCTCCATGACTTCGTAGTCAGAGGAAGAATCACTAGACGCGATATGAGGATCTTGGGTCGCGCTACCTTGAGTCCCGGCCGAAGGTCCAGAACCTAGGGTGGAGGAATAATGGGTGCCCGCGTAAATGGAGGCACTACCAATATGCTCGTGCTCTAACACTCGTCTAGAGCGTAGGTTCATATGACTTGGATCCCCTAGAAGTGTCAGTGAGGGCCCGTAAAGGCTGCTCACCTAGTAATTTTGGGTGTTTTGCAACCCAAGTCTTTTCTTATTTATTTATTTTTTGATTTTTTGATTTTTTGGTACTTTTTTTCTGACCCAGCTATAGAATAGAACGTATGATAGCTCAAAACAAGTGTCTCGGTCAGAGGGACATGCCGTGCTTTACAGCCCTCCGTTTGGTCACTTTATGCCCTGGGAATCCCTAAAACCGTCAATTTCTAGTAGGAAACTAGGCCCAAATTAGAAAATCTAAGGGTGCAAGTGGGAAGAGAAGGGAGGAGAGTGGAGGACTTGCCCCACATGCTCTCATTCCCTCTTGAGGGGGTAGGGTATATATATAAGAGTGAGTCTAGTATATATCATAAGACTGAGGACTGAGGCCTGGGCCTGGTCTTGGGATTGGGCTTGAGATCTTCGATCCCGATCAAAATTTTAGTGTAGCCCCCCAGTCACTCACGCTTAAATATTTTTGGTTTTTTTTTTTAAACAAAATTTTTAATTTTTAATTAATTTATTTATTTTTGGGCGACGGCCCCGCGCGGTTTTGGTGACCCTTTCTTGGCCACACACACTGTCACCTACCTAACCTCCCAGTCAACAGGCTCACAGCTCACAGACAGCTCACTACCTTATCTACTTACTAACAGTGCTGCTGACCACTAACTTATCTACTAACTAATCTGTTAACTGCTTACTGACAGTGAGCTAACTGTCCACCTACTTCCTCTCTCACTACCTTACTGTGCAAAGACTGTGTGCAGGCAAACCTTGACAGAAAATTGTGTACAGACTATGTGCAAGCAGAAATTGCTAACTGCCTTCCTACTTATTCATTCACTGCAAACAAGCTAACGACTACTAATTGTGCAAAGATTGTGTGCAAACAGAAAACACAACATTGTGCAGAAATCACAGAACTTGCAGACAACACAGAAATTAACAACTTGCAGAAAAACAACTCATTCCTCTTCCTCTTCCTCTTCTTTCCTACTACAAACAACTCATAGGAGAAGCACAAAGTGCCTCTTGGGCTTAGTGCAGGGCGATTCCCCGGCAGCGGCGCCAAAAATGTGCGCTCCTTGCCGCACTGTCGAAGCAAGGGCCTTGCCTAACACTGTGTGCAAGCCATAGACGGCTCCAAGCACACAACTAGCTTAACTAGTAAGCTCAAAAGAGGGCAATGGTGTGTCACTCACCGCTCTATGCTCCTGCCGTGGAGGATTCCTCGCCGCGAAGAAGAAGGAGATGCCGCTACGTCGCGCTCAACCGCTTCACCGCCGTCGTGCCGCCGCAATGCTCGATCGCTCTCTCTCTCTCTCTCTCTCTCTCTCTCTCACACACACACACACACACACACACACACACACACACACACACACACACACACACACACACACACACACACACACACATACACACACACACAAGGAGGTGAAGAAGAAGAAGATGGAGATGGAGATGGAGCAAGAGCACTCTTCTATTGCACAAATGAGAGAATGAGTGAATTTTAGGTTTAGTTGGCTTTTATATGAGCTCACCCCATTCACACTTGGGCGCCCATGCTTAGCCAACTAATCCCTTGAATGTCCCAGTTAGAGTGCGCCTCTCATCGGCGATCACTCTTACCCTTTTCCTATTGGTCCGACAAGCCCGGTACCTAACTCTACCAAATACATAATACACGTCCGTCGTAGGTGATAGGGTGTCCGTGAGCCGTGAGGGTTAACATGGCCTTGCCCCTGATCGGCTACATGCTCTTGCATATGTGTGTCAACAGGACCCTTGGCATGCTATTGCATAAATTGTATCACTAAAATGGATAATGTACTGACATTTTCATTTAAGGATGCAAAATTTGTTTCCATCTCACTAATATGCGTGCTTGAAGTGCTAGAAATTCTTGGATATCGAGCAATTCATAAGCGTCATCTCCTCCAGTAGCTTCACCACTACCCTCCATGAGAGTATCTGGCCGCAACCCATCATTGGGAGGATCAGGCACACTGTGCTCAAAATCAAAAGTCATGTTGATAGTCAAATCCATGGCGACTATGCAGTGCTGGGAAGGAAAGAAGAATACCTTTATTCCAGAAGAGGTTGTAACCATAGTATGCACCACAAACGGTGACAATTAGCCATGCTAATTACACCGTCCCATCAAAGCCTTGCCAATCCGTAATTCCAACCATCCAAATACACCACTTGAACGTAATTGTCTCCTTTGAAACGTTGTAGACGACTTGATCTTCCCAAAGAAACAAGTGGTAATAGCTACTTGTTTGAAAATCTCAAAGCCGTCGAAAGTTAACCTTGACCCACTTCTGCAATTTATGCAATTTGGAGAATCTGCAAAAAATTGACGGCCTGTTGAAAAATTTCCTGGCCCCTTGTTGACGAGGTTATGTCAAACCTTGGCCAACAACCGGCAAAAAGGATGTGTACACTGTGTACGGGGTGTGTGCCGGGGTGGGCATGCACCCTTGTTTGAATTATTGGAGTGAATTGTCCAAGGCGGCCCAAAGCCTTAGGGTGTTTACTGGTGTGAAAAAAAACACAGGCACTGTCGGCTCTGGCAACCAACAGCACCATGAGAGCTTGCTATGAAGATGGCGGCCCTTGTGTTGCACTCCGGGGTTGGCTCTAGTGACGTGAAATGTCCACCATTGCAGCGTGAACCCGTCAATTCCGGCCTCAGGGTATTTCATGTAGGTCGGCCTTCCGACTTCCCCCCTTGCAAGCGGTGCTGCCCACGCTGTGGCTTCCCTCTGTGTAGAGAATTTTCCCGCCTTTGGTAAGACTCAGGATCTCCATGGCCCTATTGGATGTACATGCAAAAGCATGAGAGGACCACACCTACCCTTGTCTACATTTAGCTCTGATACCAATATGAAGCCTAGGGAACTACCTTCTAGGATTCACCACCCAACCTCCCATATCTATAGCCCTTGGCCTAAATTCCCAGTCCACACTGGTAGCCGACC
The DNA here is from genome assembly GCF_014529385.1 of Adiantum capillus-veneris. Lineage (NCBI taxonomy): Eukaryota > Viridiplantae > Streptophyta > Polypodiopsida > Polypodiales > Pteridaceae > Adiantum > Adiantum capillus-veneris. Next base: position 124,160,742 of record NC_140949.1, read on the forward strand.
TCTTGGCCCGGGTCTGTGACCCCCTTGGGATGCCCTTGGCATGACAAATTGCCATCATAGTAGCCTTAGGCTTCTAGTAGTCCTTTAGGAACTCAATGCAGCGTATGATTGCATTTCTTGTGGCGAGTGTAGGATTTCTTGTGAGGCTTATGTTTTGAATAAGAATGAAGAGTAGAAGAGGCCGCTCTGAATAAGACTAAAGAGTAGAAGAGGCCATTAATGAATTTTTAGGGACCCATTGATATGTACCCCTTGTCAAGTCATGGTGGATCCTGGATGCAACATTCTCTATTTTATCCATGGAAGTTGAAGATTTAGAGGGTTGTGCCATAGGTAAGGACTAGTATGTGACCTGCGCGTTGCTACAGCCAAGAAAAGGAACGTATCTACCTTTGTAACACATTAATAAATCTCAAGGATTTCTTTGCTTTACCTCTTGTTATACCAATTAATACAATTGGAACTCTATTATAGTATACATACAATTGTTGTTCTATGTGTTGGTCAGTTTCTCTATCTAACTAATGATAGCACAATTAGCATAACATGGCAAGGAAGGAGGACCTACGGACCGTTGGGTGTGCTCACATGCACATAGGGGCATCAATAATAGATAATGTAAAAATTCCGTCCTCCTTGATTCTCTCTCTCTCTCTCTCTCTCTCTCTCTCCCCCCCCCCCCCCCCTTCTTCTCTCCATCTTTCAAGATTCTTATCTTTGACTTCGACATTTGGTGGAGTGCAATTGATCTTGATGTCTCTGTTACTCTTCCTACTTTCTTGTGAGCAAGAAGCAATATGATGCATCCATAATGCACACCATCACATAACCTATATTAGAGGGGTGAGTCAAGTAAAGTCATCACACAATGAGAAGAGATAAGGGCCGACAAAACACCAAGGTAACCAATGGAGCTTTGCTTTAGAGTGGAGTTTCCATGACATGAGATTTACCATTGGGAATTCAATGAGCCGCAAAATCACTGCTACTCTCTTTTGCTTGCTTGCAGCTGTCTCTTTCTTGGATCTCTGTAGTAGCAATGCAGATCATTGTGTAGTCTACAATAGAGAGGTTGTGTGTGTACCTCAGGCTGGCAATGCTACCAATGGAAACAATTAATCTCCATTTACCAACCAAGAATGTCAGCAAGGTTTTAAAATGCAAGGGTCCATAAGCCACAATGTAATCAGAGAGCTTCTTGTGACTGAGAGAGGATTTGGCTATGTGATCTAAAGCTTCAAGTGCCTGAGAGTGGAGTTGACTGTGACATCGACTTCAACGTTGACAATGTGATTGGTCCATGTAACCCTGCATGTAACTCTATATCTCTCTCTTGCTTCCTTGCATCTTTGGCTTGACTTGCAAATTTGTTACAATAGTAGTGACCATCATTGCCTAGTCTATAGTAGTAAAATTGCTTATCCTCCCCTTGGTCAACCTCTCCTCTACCTTTGGCTAGCAATGCCACCAATATTGTTGGTACACATGGCATACCTTAGCGGGGTGATTGAGAAAGAGATCTGCAAATTTTCGAATGACTCAAAATTATAAGATAGGCTTTACTGTCAAAATTTCCTAAATAATCAATGGAATTTAAGATGTTCCGTATGTCAGTCTTGAGGAAACTGGTTTTGTCCAACGTTATTAGTAGTTGCCAACGTGGTCATAGAGCTTCAAATCTCACGCATGGGGTTGGATTTTAATTGTGAAGGTGATTGGCTCTTCTAGCTTTTCTTCTCTCTCTCTCTCTCTCTCTCTCTCTCTCTCTCTCTCTCTCTCTCTCTCTCTCTCTCTCTCGCTTACATCTCTACTTGGAAACGATCTCTTGTGTGTATCTTGTGCCCAAGATACAGTGGATGTTCATATCATCACCTAACCTATGCATAAACAATCTCTTGTGTGTATCTTGTGCCAAGATACAATAGATGTGCATATCATCACCTAACCTACAATCATGCATAAACGGGTTAGAAAGATAGCTAAGTTATTTATCTTTTCATGTGTTTCATGTGTCATCATGCGCGCATACGCGCGTGCACGCGCGCACGCACACACACACATTGGATCTCGACTCGAGATCACAACTCATTGCTCATGCAAGGATTGCTCCCAGGAGTGTGTATGAATAAGAAGAAAAAACTGGAATGAACTTTTTATCACTCTAAGTGTTGTAGATTGGTTATCTCACCTCCCTCTTGAGTAGGTCCTGAGTTATCAAATAGATCTTATAGGTCTCTTGGGGTTGTTCTTATGATGTTAAAATATTTTATTCTTGTTGTTCAGGGTTCCATCGTTGCATAGCTCCAATGACCAACAAAATTATCAATCCGGAGGGAAACACTCACACGATTAGTGAGCTAATTATGGCAACACAAATGGTTAACTCTACGAAGTGAGCTTCACGGCCTATGGAGGAGCTAAGCCACAATGAAGGGCAATCTCCACATCCGCTTCTCTTCACCTCCAATCAACCCAATCACACACACTACGATTGCAAGACACATACAACACTAATCCTATCATGCAGCACACTAATCGCAAGCACACACACACATAGATCTATCAAGCACCACACTCCAATCAAACCTACATGCACACACAAGAAAAAGAGGGCAATCATGTAAGATTAGAGAGGGATTAACCACTAATTAATTAAGATCTAGTTAATCTAAGCTTATAGGCAATCATAAGAAGCATGAGAGAGGCATAGTGAAAGGGAATGAATCATTGATTGGTGTTAATCAAGTCTCATGAGCAAGGAGAAGCTCAAGGACTCCATAGCCACACACCTTAAGAGCTCTCACCAAAGAGTGCTCTCAACAAATGAGGTTGAGAACCCTAATTTCTTTTACACACTGCCTTATATACCTAGAGTAAAAATATGCAATGTTCGGGCGCCCAAGGTCTTTAGGGCTCCACCACTTACTAAATCTGCAACCTAGGCACACTAACTGACTTGTTCTTTACAGCTTGGAACTCCCATTGAGCCCGTAACACATTAGAAATATTACAATGGCTTGAAATAAATTGGGAATTTACAATACATGACCATTTTGGGAAAACATGGAAAATGTGTAACTCCAATCTTCACTGCTTCTTCATGTTGATCTTCGATGTGCCATCCATACGTCTTCGGTCTTTAGCAACTTTTGTTAACTGACGTTGACTCAGTTAACATTCCCCCCTTCTGATTTTAGTGCCCATCCTCAGGAACTGTTGAAAAGTGTCCGCGGAGGCTGTGGAAGGTTTTGATTGGTTGTTGATGGGTTGATTGTCTTCATTTTTTGTTGAATTTGTTGATGAGGTTCAATCTTCTACAACATCTTCATTTGTCCAAATATGTCTGTTGTGAGAGATGATGTTGCCTTTGCCCGTTGTAATAGCGTAATGAGGAGGCTTCTGTTTATTTATGAAAAGTATGTATAAGGGAAGTAGAATGATGAGATTCTAAATTAGGGTCTAATACCTGGATGACCAAAGGGAAAAAACCCAATGGGAAAAAAGTGCCTTTGGGATACGCGCATTATTGGATTATTTATTCGCATGGGAAATATTAATAAAGTACTCAAGGGATTATTTCCTGATAGATATGGAATTGAAAAGACAGCAAATATGAGAGGGTAACATGATGGAACATTGGTTTGCATGTTGTAGTCCACTCAAGGTGCATAGGTGGAAGCAAAAAGAGTGTCTAATGCATATGTTCAATGGTGGGACATCCTATTTATGCATACAGAGAAATTCATGGAAAACAATATGCTGTGCAAGAAAGTTTTTGAGGGGGTTTTCAGAAAGATGGTGTAGCTATAAAAGCATATGACATGGGGCAAGCTGGCACCCCTTTAAGAATGTTTTTTGTTGATGAGGATATGTGCTCTCATCTTACTGTGCACTATGCATGAGTGTTGGACTCTACCACACTCCACCAATTTTAAGTTAATAGACTTCGACTCTTATGCTCATCTCATCCACCATGAGCGACATGACATAGATATGGTCAACTCGTCCAGCTTGAGCGTAAGCCTAATAACTACGACTCTTAGCACAAAGTTTAATATGACTTGAAGCTTTGGGACTAATGCTTTGCTCTTTTATGGCTTAGCAGCCCGCCGACTCCGACTATGCCAAAGAGTGTTTTTTGTACCTTGGCGACTTGACTTTTTACATTCTTGTGCTTACTACAAACATTTCTTCATGTAAAAGTAAGCTTGAATCCTCAAAAAGAGGATTAGTGAAGGACCAAGTTGGCATTGAACGTTTCTTTTGCCATACCTATTTTATCTTCTTTGAATCTGCATTCTCGTTGGTTGGATTGTCCTTCTTTGAATTTAAAGACTCCATTATCTGTTTGATTCTCCAACTGGGCCTGTTGATAGGAGTCTTTGATGTTGTTGTAGGCATCTGTTCACTGTCGGCATTTGGCTTTTGACTAGGAGCATTGAAAGACTTAGGAATCCAAATCTCTTGATGACCTTGGTATCTCCTTTGTTGACTTTGTTGAGCTCTAGGTCTTGTTGAACTCTTGAGATCTTCATGCAGGTTTGGTGTAATTGCAGTTGGCTTGTGGTTGACTGGTAGCCAAATCTTTGTATAGCCTGTGTAGAATCCTTGTCCAAGAGTAAGATTCTTTGAGATCCATCTTTGTTTGTATCCTCTTGAGAGATTTGGTAGAATTTAGCATCTTCTGACGTTGTTCTGATGTATACCTTCTTCTTAGGTAGCCTAGGATATTGTCGAGGTTAATACCTTGTGGGCTTTCTTTCTTGGGAGGGACATGACGTTACTTCATATGCTCTAACCTATGGTTTTGGTACCCATATCCGTCTGTTACCTCCATAGTGCTCCTGTTCTTTTAAGCTCCATTGTGATGCTATCCATTCCATGTGTTTGTCTTTCTGTGTTGACTTCCTGTCTTTAATCTCAATTGGATCATTGACCTTGACTAAATTTCTCGGAACAAACACTTGCTTGACTTTCCTTTGCTTTCTTGAGTACTTTGGCTAAAATATATTTGCTTTTCTGGGTGTCTCCTTAGAGGTTTTAGTTGGGTCAACAATTGACTTGAAATTTTGAAAGCCTGACTTGCTAGAAGAAGGTGATCCATGAGGGTTCTTTGACGTAGAGACATATACTGTCACACCTTCTTTGCTAATCAGTGGAAGTTCCACTTTAGCGTTTCCTTTGTCTGCAAGATTTGTCTTTGATTCCTTTGACTTTGCAACTCTAAATCTAAAATTTTTGGTTCTATTGAAGATCTTTGTTCAGCTTTTGCCATGGTCTCATCTTGATCTAATTGTGTCTCTATGGAGGGTAGCTTGAGAATTTGTTTTCCAATCTGACTTGCATCGGTTGATTTAGCTAGCAATGAGTGATTGATCTTTGGATTTCCTATTGCTTCCTGGTTGTCTGCAACCTTGTTCTTTTTAATTTCTAGCTTTGGTGGCATTCTCTACTCACTAGCTTTCGTGGTTGCTCTTTGTTCTGTTTGATCTACACTTGCTATTGCCTGATTGGCTTGAAGCTCTTCTGAAGTTCTGATTGATGGAGATGAATCATATTCAATAAGCTTTGCTTTGGCATCAGTCTCCATTCTAACTGTGCTTGAGGACTTTGTGCTGTCGACCGCGGGCGACCAATCTTGATCTCCATTCTTTGATGTCTGTGTTGACTCCGTCATGTTTGAGTTATGTATCTCTAACATCTTCTGGGCCATTGAAATTCCCATTATGATTTTGTCTGGTATATCTTTTGCTGTGATTACATAGAATTGAGCTATGATGATCTGTGAACCCACTTCAAGGGTGGTGGAGATGATTCCCCAACATTCTGCTCGTTTGTTTCCAGATATGCTCACAAATTCAGGAGCATCTTCCAGCTTTGGTTGGCCACATCTTTTCCAAGTCGAAAAGACATGAGGTTCTTGTCTAATTGAAAATCTAGCTTTACTTCTCTTAACAGATTTTCTTTGTTCTCACCAACAATGCTGCACTTGATCGTCTCAGGATTTCTTTCTGTATTGACTGCTTTTGTTGTGGCCGTGTCCATGGGTTGAACTTTATTTGCATTTTCTTTGCTTTGATCACCTGCTTCAATCGATGTCGACTCGTATGACTGTGATACTGCACTTTTTTTTTGCAAACTGATGAGCATTATCTGCCTACATCTGAGTAACCTTTGATCTTAGAAGATCCATTGTACTTTTTGACAGAATCTGTCTCTTTGGAGGAGATTTTGGTGGTGACCTTTGTGTAGCTTTTCGAAGTTTAGCTTTCGTTGACTTTGAATTTTTTGTCACCTGTTCAGGTAGCTTGAGGCTTTGCATCATCTTCAAATAGTCTTTGACTTCAGTCGGGCCATCCGTAGGAGTTTGTACAAGGTCATGATCTTGCTGATATTCATTACCATGTGCATCGTGATATGCATATGTGAGCTTGGTCACATGTAACTGTTTGAAAACTATGAGATTTGTCGACTTATGACTTTGATTTGTGGAGATCAACTGAAACTTCTGTCCTTGATGATCTTCATAGAAGTATTTGTCTGTAGACTCTGATGGAATTTGGGTCAATTGGAAACTTCCAACAACCATATGATCTTTCAATGGTTTCTGCTTTGAAGGAGTTTGTTGGCTAGAAGCTCTAGGGCTTCTAACTAGTGTAGCATTTTCTGGTACATAAGCTGAGCTTGATGGATTTACAGCTCCCCCTTCCTAGGGTGATCACTATAGCCTGCTTCATTGTAAGAGTTCAAAATTGTTTGGCTCTGGTTTAGTCTCACGTTTTGGGACTGTGAAGGCACACTTTGGGTAGCCCTATTGATGTTTGGCATCTGTGAACTTTTTGCATAGTTTCCTATGTATCTCCTTGAAACATGACAAATTATTCCCCAAGTCAAGCTATAGATAGCATTATCTTTGCCCTGATATTTCCTATCCCATGGGTCTCCTATGATACGAACTTCTGTGGTTTCAGGACCCCTGGCATCATAGATGCTAGACTCTTGTCTATATCTACGACTATTTTTATCAAAGTATATGCTCGTTTCGTCACAACATTGAAGCTTGATTTTCGATGGAGGCGAGTTTCACTCTGAACAAATTTCTAGGTTCACCCGGGTAATATCCTTCAGCTCTAGAGAGGATGGGCTATAGTAGATTCTTTCCTTTGAAATGAACCATCCTTTCTTATCTATCACTGGACGCACTTCTATGAGTTGGTATGTGGGCCGTTCAAACACTGGTTGATCCTTTTTGTATAGTTTTCCTTTTTGGTCTACATAGTGTGCATATGAATTATGTGTACCATACCTAGCTAACATCATTCTGTTTGATGTGTCCCTTAGACTCGTGAGTGATGGCACACTTGCGGTAGTAGATGTAGAATCATTTGCAAACCTAACAGTCTTTTCAACATTCGGTGATATTTGGACATCTTGATCAAATTCATGCAAGAATTTGTTGTTCAAAGAATCAATTTTAAGCTTTTCAGGTGCTTGTGCATCTTTATGCTGATTTTGAACTGGCAGTGCTTGTACTGGTGCTTCTAATGGTAATGCATAATCATTCGATTGTATTAAAAGTGACGAGTTAAATGCACTTACATCGAGATTCGCATTTCCAATTTGCTCTGTACCTTGCTTGGCGGTTGATGTGTCCTTGTTGTCAGGATTTCTTGGAGAATCTTCAGAAAAATGTCCACCTTTTCGTCCACAATCTGAGCAGTATGCCATGACTAGTGGTATTTCAATTGGTTCTGTCATGTCAAGATCTAAATGAGAAGTTTCTGCTTCTATGCTGACCAAGTTGTAGGTATCTTCTTTCAGAACACTAAGCATCAAGTTGTAGACTGCTCCATCTTCTTTCAGAACACTAAGCATCAAGTTGTAGACTGCTCCATCTTGACCTTTGTAGCGTCTTTGGCTTGGTTCTCCGATTAGACTGGCTTCTATTGGTTGATCTATTGGATCTTGCAATTTTGGTTCTCGACTATAGATTTGACCAATGTAGTCCATGTACAATGATCCTAATTGCATATGCACTGAATGGATGTTTTGCTGGCTTGCGCAGATTTCTCGATAACCATTTGGGTTGATTTTTTGAACTTCTATCTGCACTTCATCTTTGAGCTTGCAATACCTGGCTCCAGTGAAGTCTGTGAACATTTGGGAGTTCTCTAAATCTGGCTTCACTCTGATCAGTAGGATCTTGGCTCCTGTGCTGCTTTTACTGCTCATCAAGTATCTATGGCCTTCTGATTTTGCATATAGGACTTTATCTCCATTATAGGCATAAAGCTGTAAAATCTGCTCTGTTGCAGTTGTGCATGTGTTGCCACTGCTACTAGCTTGCTCTGTTGTACTTGAGCTCTCGGCTCGATTTGAGTCCATATCCGCCCAAAAGTCTCCTAGCAGATTTTGATATTGATTAGAAAAATTTTGGTATTCTTGGCACTTTCGCTGACTTTCTTTTTATTTTTCTTAAATTTTTGTGAAATTTTGAATTTTCTTAATTTTTTGGTCTTTTTATGATTTTTAACGATTTTTTTGAAAAAGTTTTGGATTTTTATAATTTTTCTGGTAATTTTCTAATTTTTTTGTGATTTCTTTGAAGGTTTTATGATTTTTACGATTTTTTCGATCACTTTTAGGTTTTTTTGAAATTTTTTAATAGTTTGGAAATTTATCTGTGTCACTTTTTGATTTTTTACAAATTTTTGTGATTTATTTGTGAAGTTTTTATTTGTTTAGAATTTTCTCTTTTTTTAATTGAATTTTTTGATTTTATGGTGATTTTCCTGATCAATTTTGATTTTTAATGAATTTTTAAGAGGTTTTTAATTTTTTATGAGTTTTTTATTTTTTTGTGGTTTTTTTAATGTTTTTTTCTTTTTTCGTTTTTCTATGTTTATGTGTTTTATATATACATATGTATTTGTAATAATTTTTTTAAAAAAAGACTTTTTTAAATTTTTGTGAGTTTTTATGTTTGTATTTTATTATTCTTTTGTGATTTTTAAAACTCTTTTGTGATTTTTTATTGGCTTTTGATTTTGTGATTTTTTAATTCTTTTTTGTGAAATATTTGAATTTTTTTTTAAATTGATTTTGATTGGTTTTCTTTATAAAATTTTTTAAAAAAACTAACTACTAAAGTAATCTAACCTTAACTAAACTAACCTAAAGCTAATCCTACTAACCTAAGCTTACCTGGCAAAAAGCAGCATTGATGGCGCGCAGGAGGCCGCAGGCGAGGGCAGAGGCAGCGCTTGGTGGGGTTCACCTGGCAGCGGCGCAACGCGCTAGAGACAGAGCGGGAGACGCGGAGAGAGAGTGGCTGTCAGCGAAGCAGAGGGAGCGGAAAGCGGAGGAGTCAGCGAGTGACTAGCTTGTTGGCATGCAGCTCACGGGCATGAAGAGAGAGAGTAGAGAGAGATGGCCCACAACACAGAGAGAGAGAGAGAGAGAGAGAGAGAGAGAGAGAGAGAGAGAGAGAGAGAGAGGGAGAGAGAGAGAGAGAGAGAGAGAGTGTGAGGGGGAGTGTGTTTGAATTAAACAAAATAAACGGGGGGGGGAGGTGCACGCAGGGGCAGACAACGAGAGAGAGAGCGGATGAGTGTGAGTGAGGGTTAGAGAGAGAGTGAGAGGGGGAAGAAGTTAGGGAGAGAGTGATTGTGTGTGTGTGTGTGTGTGAGTGTGGAGTGTGTTCATGCGCCACTAAGCACGAGAGCGATGACAGCAGAAGAAAATTAGGAAGAATTTTATTTTAACATCGTAGACTATCGCAAGAGACAATGAAGATCTGTCCGACATGGAATTTTATGCGCCGCAAGGCACGAAATCAAACTCGAATACGACCCCTTCTTTAAATTGTTTTTTTTAATTTCAAGCGTCCAGAAATGCCAAAATTAGGCCGAAAATTAGCCGCAACTCCGAAAAATCGCTAGGAAATCCCAAAATTTGCCCAAAAAATCCAAAAAATTCTATGATCTTTGAAAATCATCGTCGTTCCCAATCGAGCATTTTTGACACGCAAAAGCACATTAAAAATAGCACATTTTACAAAAAATGTAATTTGCGACACAATCATCAACCTGGTCCCCGAAAATAGTAAAACGCTCAAAACTCGACCACGGAGGGCACAAATGCAAACAAAATGATGCCGTAAATACGCACACACAAATTAGCTCGTAAAGATCGCAAAATATAAATTTTTTATGGAATTAATCAAAAATTAATGCAAATATTAGCAAAAAACTACCAAACAATTGTAAAAATTATCCAAAAAATACCCAAAAAAATTCTACAAATTCTCCACACATAGGGGAATAGTGTAGCCAAATAAAATCACACAAATCACATCAATTAAATTGCCCAAGAATTTAATCAATAAAATTAAGACTAGGCAATTAAACCGGCAAATTTTATGACAAGATTAGGTTAAAAATTGACGCAATTGGAGTGTGTAAATCCCTGTTTTGAGCACAAAAACTCAGCAATTAACCATTACACACATCAACCATGCAATTAAAAATCGAATCAATCATGCAAATTAAACACTTTTTAGTCGCACACACACTAATAAAATTGGTAGTTTTTACCAATCTTTAGGTGCGCACACAAAAGGGTTAAACTTGTTGATTTTGCAATGTGACTTCACAAATCATTATTTGGGCATGAGCACAATACAAATCAATCATCACAATTGAAAAATCATAATACACACATTGATTTTTAGGTGCACAAACATAGGCAAAATAGTACACTCACACACACACACACATAGTACACACACACACACAAACATAGGCAAAATAGTACACACACACACACACACACACACACCTAAAATTAACATACACACACTCAATTAGAATGTACACACACTTGATTTTAGTGCACATACACTTGCAATTGACCATCCAAACATGCAATTAACTCAATTAGGCACCCAATTAGAAATCCACAATCACCAATTAGCAATTGAAACTTGTCAAATCCATGCGTCACCAAATCTTAAAATTTTGGCATTACGACGGTATGAAAATGAAAAATCGCAAAATTTTCAATCCATAACATCAACATTGCATTGCATCAACGTAGCAATATAGCATTACATTGCATCAACATAGCATCAAAATTACATTGCATCATGGTGGGATCTCTACACAATTCTACACATCCTTAGATTCTAGGGAGGTTGAGAATACCGCCTTGATTGAAGATCAATTGAATGGTCGAATGCTCCAATCCTTCATAGCAAATTAGTATGTTAGAAAAAATTAGTGAAATTAGCAAGGGGTTAGT